>NC_041215.1:86406459-86435759 GCF_002837175.3 Physeter macrocephalus | reverse complement strand
GCACAGGCTCCGGATGCACAGGCTCAGAGGCCATGGCTCACGGGCCCAGCCGCTCCGCAGCATGTGGGATCTTCCCGGACCGGGGCACGAACCCGTGTTCCCTGCATCAGCAGGCGGACTCTCAACCACTGCGCCAGCAGGGAAGCCCAGAAGTGTGTATTCTTTAGATTGCCAGGTATGAGTAGGCAGAGCCTGGAACCCAAGGCTGGCCTAGACCTCTTGGAACAATATTGAAATATACAGCAAACCCCAGAGGATCCCACCCAAATCTGAGAAATGCACCCATCCATTTCACATTCACTGAGATTTTACTACATGCTCATCAAAACTGGTCAGAACTGGCTCAATTACTCTTCCAGGAAAACTTCTCTTATCATCCAAACACTTTCTTCTCCCCATTGTGTGTCTCTATCATTATGCATGTTACATTTTCTTGCAAGTAATTTTCTATTTCCCTGTTTCTCCTGTCACTGAGTTCTTTCAGGGATTTAGTCATCTTAGCCACCTTTCTATTCCCAGTACCAGCATAAGTAATTGATAAAATTTATTTAATAAATAAAGGAAGAACCCAGTTAAAAGAGTTGACATCTGCCACCAATATTTTCGCACTCCTCACTTCTCAACCCTGTGAAGTCTGGTATCACCACTAAAACTGGTCTTACCACGGTTACTAATGAACCAATTCTCTCTAAATCCAAAGAAACCTCCTATTTCTTACCTAGCTTGAACTCTTGGCAACTTTTGATACTGCCAACCACTCACCTCTTTATAGAATCTCTCATTCCTCTACTTCCATAGTGCCACATTGACCTGATTTCCTAGCTACCTCTCTGGCTTTTCCTTCTCAATCTATTTTTCAGGCTCTTTTTTCTTCTCCAATGGTTTTCAACTATGGATGAATACTGGAATCATCTGGGGACCTTTGGAAACTCCTGATGCACTACTAAGGGTTCTGCACCCAATTCCAACGTGTGTGTGTGAAGTTTTTTCACACCATCAACGAGCAATTCTCTGATACCAGGTGGGTGTCCTGCAATTCAACTCCATTGTAACACTATCTAGATAATGTCAGATCCCACAGGTTAAGGGTTCAGTCCTACATGCTCCTTGACATAGGTCTTAGTGATGATTTTTTAAATCTGACACCAAAAGCAAAAGCAACAAAAGCAAAAGTAAATAAGTGGGACTACATTATACTAAAAAACTTCTGTACAGAAAAGGCAACATACTGAATGAGAAAAAATATTTGCAAATTATATATCTGATAAGGGGCTAATATCCAAAATATATAAAGAATTCATATAACTCAAAAGCAAAACAAGCAAACAATCTGAGTGGAAGACCTGAATAGACATTTTTCCAAAGAAGACATACAGATGGACCAAAGGTACATAAAAACATGCTCAACATCACTAATCATCAGGGAAATGTAAATCAAAACCACAATGAGCTATTACCTCACACCTATCAGAATGGCTATTATCAAAAAGACAAGAGATAACAAACGTTAGTGAGGATGTGGAGAAAAAGGATGTGCATTGTTGGTGGGAATGTAAATTGGTGCAGCCACTATGGAAATAGTATGGAGGTTCCTCAAAAAATAAAAGATAGAACTACCATATGATCCAACAATTCCATTTCTGGGTAGTTATCAGAAGAAAATGAAAATACTAACTCAAAAAAATATTATGTACCCCACATATTTATTGCAGTATTATTTATAATAGCCAAGATGGGAAACAACTTAAGTGTCCACTGAAGGATGAGTAGATGAAGAAATTGTGGTACATATATGCAATGGGATATTATTCAGCCATAAAAAAGAATGTAATCATGTCATTTGCAACAACATGACTGAACCCCGATGACATTATGCTAAATGAAATAAGTCAGATAGAGAAAGACAAATACTGTATGATCTCTCTTATATGTGGAATCTAAAAAAAAGAAAAAAAAAGCTCATAGATAGAACAGATATGCAGTTGCTAGAGGCGGGGGTGGGGAGGGAGAAATGGGTGAAAGGAGTCAAAAGGTACAAGAGAAAAATAAATAAATACAGTGCATTACTGAGCAATACCAAAAAATAGCTTACTATCATTTAGTAATTTGTGACTATCTTCTATAGTATTAGGAAATTTAGGCAACTTTAATAAATTAACACAAAACTTCCTTAACAGGTAATAGAACTTTTAAAAGAAATCTGAAAGGTAAAAATACACTGGGTGTATCTGTTTAATAGCTGATTAAAATAATGAAAAATTTAAAAAGACTGCTTTCCTCCCATACCCCTGCTCCCCCCACACGCACACACTTCAGATGCCAATCTCAAGTCCACCAGCTATTGAAGTTTCCTTTGGTTTGAATAATTTGCTAGAGTGGCTCACAGAACTCAAAGAAGCATTTTACTTACTAGATTACCAGTTTATTATAAAAGGAAGTAACTCAGGAACAGCTGGATGGAAGAGACACATAGAGCAAGGCATGAGGAACTTGCAGGGAGCTTCCAGGTCCTCTCTGAATGCACCACTAGCCCTAAATCTCCACATGTTCACCAACCCTGTCCTTTTGGGTTTTTTTTTGTTTGTTTGTTTTGTTTTGTTTTTGTGGTATGCGGGCCTCCCTCTGTTGTGGCCTCTCCCATCGCGGAGCACAGGCTCCGGACGCGCAGGCTCAGCGGCCATGGCCCACGGGCCCAGCCGCTCCGCGGCATGTGGGATCCTCCCAGACCGGGGCGCGAACCCGGTTCCCCTGCATCGGCAGGCGGACGCGCAACCACTGCGCCACCAGGGAAGCTCATGTCCTTTTGGGTTTTCATGGAGGTTTCATTACATAGGCATGATTGATTAAACCGCTGACCACTGGCAACTGGTTCAACCTCCAGCCCCTTCTCTTGCTGGAGGTCAGGGGGATAGAAATGAAAGTTCCAACCATCTAATCATATGGTTGGTGCCACTGGCAACCAGCCACATCCTTAGGTCCTAAAGTCAAAGTCACCTCACTGACATAACAAAAGATATATTTATCACTCTAGAAAACTCCAAGGGTTTTAGGATCTCTGTGCCAGAAATGAGGGTGAAGACCAAATATATCAACATATTCTTATTATAAATCACAATATCCTACCCTAGACCCACCCCCAGAGATTTTATTAGTTTAGGAGGAGGCCACTAGCACTGGTATTCTTAAACCTCTGCAGGAGAATCTAGGTTGCAGCCAGAGTTGAGCAACACTTCTAGCCGCCTCTCAAGTTGTAGGAAGCCTCTGGGATCTCTCCTGGGCCTGATGATCTATTCAGCCTAGAGAGTTCCCAGGTTAAACTCATTAATCTCCATGGTTTTGATTACCATCTCTATGCCAATTACCTTCAACTCTGAACTGCCCCTACAGACCTCTCCTGTCCTCCAGACCCATACATCCAACTGATTTCCAGATATTTACTTTTACATCTCACAGGACATAGCACCATCATCTATCCAACAGCCCAAGTCAGAACCTTGGGTAACATTTTGAAACCTTCTTTTTCATCTCTCTCGTTTAATAATTACAAAGTCCAGTTCACGGAGACCTGCTCTGCAGGAAAATAGCAGATTTCAGCACTGACTAAGCCAAAGGCCAGTACAGCCACTGTAGACCCCCTGCAGATCTTGCCAGCTTTTGCCCCACAGGTATTACTGTTAATTGATGCCTGGGTTCCTCCCCACTCCCTTTTCTCTCACTGAAAAGCCCAGAAACCACACCACCAGTCATCCCAGGCCTCTGCGGCTACCTAGTATAAGAAGCCAGCCACTTGAGCCCCTCCCTGTATCCACCAAAGCCCAAGGGCAAGACACCAGCCTAGACCCTTATGGCTGACCCCACCATTGCGCCCGGGCTCAGGGTTCAGCCCTACAGCTGTGCATCTGCATGCCACCAGCCCTCTGCCTGTCTCCAAGCTTCACTGCAGTGCACACGCCCAGGGGAAAGAGTGCAGCCACGGGGGAGCACACGGACAGCCGGGGCCCCTGTAAGTTTTTGTGGGCCTGCGTCAGGGTCTGCCTTCTGTGGCTCGGCACCACAACGCCCATCTGGAGCCAACACCTCCAACTGTGCATCTGCTACCCCCAGCCCAACACCCAGCACCAGCCTCCACTGCACTGTGCGCACACCGAGGAAGAGTGTGAAACCACACGTGAGCATGCCGACAGCCAGGGCTTCTTCAGCTTCCAGACAGCTTACCAAGTTGTAAAACAAATAATCCCTGCTTACTTCTCCAACCTATCACCACTTCACACTCCACAGTTCAACTGTATGCATTTTTCTTTCAGTCCAAAGATGCCGCCCTCTCAAAGACCTCAGGGTCTTCATAGACACTGTTTTGCTCTGTCTGGCACCCTTTCCCATAACTTCTTCCTCTGTCTAACTCTTGATTTTTTGTTGTTGTGTTTTTTTTTTCAGTTTTCCACTAGAACATCAATTCCTTAGGAAGACATCACCTTAATCTCCTAAACAGATTAGATCTACTCACCATACTCTCTTATAATAACCTCACCTATAGACTGTAAACCCCTTGGGGCAAGGGCCGTGTTTCTTTTGTATGCCCAGGTTCTCGCCCTTTGACGTCCCTCAATAAATGACCTACAAGCACAATGGATTACCATATCTGGCCCAAGAACTGTTGCCAAAGGGAGAGATTTTTTAGTCATTAGAAATATCACCCAGTAGTCAAGTAAACTTGAGGCAAAAATAAAAAACATTTTAGAAAATCTCATCTCTTAAATTAGGTGGAAACCATTCTTCTAGAGATGGGAAATTGCTGGAAATAAGGCAACAATTCTTGTAATATGACGGTTTATTCATGAAGCTCTCTTGTCTTAATTTTGTGCATAATTAGCGTAACAACCTCTGTTCAGGGGTGATTTTTCAAAATGACCAGTCTGTATCAACATCATCTTCATAAGCTACAATTTAAAGAGTATCAGAAATGAGAAAGAAAAGGAAAGTTATCAAGGACATATTTGAAGTTTCAACAGTGAGAGGCTTACCTTTTATTGTTAAGCTAATAATTCCTACAAATCAGGCAGAAGTGAGAGTGAGGTAATCATTAGTTTAATGACACAAATGCTAATTAACTTAACCTCCTCCAAGTAGGTTATGTAATATAAATCAGGAGGCTGGCTAAGGCAATATAATTTCCAGAAAGAAATCTGAAGGGGAATAATGATGACTAACTTAATAAACCACCGTTCTTTCTAGTAAGAAAAAGAGGTACAAGGAGAGAGCTTAAAGGTCTAGTAACTATACAACACTGGTCTAGAAAAGTGAAAATTCCAATCACTTTATGCATAGACACTGGGAAAGCACCTGCTATAAAAAGTTAGTGTTATTTTACATAAGGAAGTTATGTTTCTCTAGAACAGCGCTGTCTGACAGAAACATAATACAAGTCACATATGAAATAATTTTACAGTAGTCACATTAAAAAGTAAAAAGGAATACGTAAAATTGATGTTAATAATATATTTTCTTTAACCTAATACATCCAAAATATTTTCATTTAAAAATGTAATCAGGGCTTCCCTGGTGGCGCAGTGGTTGGGAATCTGCCTGCCGATGCAGGGGACACGGGTTCGTGCCCCGGTCCGGGAAGATCCCACATACCGTGGAGCAGCTGGGCCCGTGAGCCATGGCCGCTGAGCCTGTGCATCCGGAGCCTGTGCTCCGCAACGGGAGGGGCCACAACAGTGAGAGGCCCGCGTACCACAAAAAAAAAAAAAAAAAAAAGTAATCAATATTAGTTTCAAAATATTTATTTCAACATGTGATCCATATCTAAAAAATTAAGAGATTTTATATATATGTATGTGTGTGTGTGTGTACGTATGTTGTTTTTTTTTTTGGTACTATGTCTTCAAAATCCACAACGTAATTTGCGCTATAGTACTTCTCACTACAAACTAGCCACATTTCATGTGCTCAATAGCCACATGTGGTTAGTGGCTACTGTACTGGACAGTGTAATTGTATAATTTTAGCCTCTATTACCCAGACAAGTGTGTGTGTGTGTGTGTGTGTGTGTGCGCACGACCAAACACACATGTATAATGCTACTAGTGGCAACTTCAAAGTAATGAAAGATCTAGTATGCCTTTTGAATGACCAAATAAAGGTAATCTTTTTAGTATAATTTTGTAGCCATTTATGTATTTTATTATGTTCTAATTGTTCAAATACTGGAAATCCATGGATAAATACATTAATGAAGTCATTATTTGTGATGCCTTAATTTAGCAACCATCTGTGATCAAAGTTTCCTTTTAAAAAACTTAGCAAGGATGCAAAGCACCTAAGTGGAAAAGCAACTGAACCTGTGGAAATCACTATGGCCTCCCCAGACACGGAGTCTTCATGAACAAGTTTGGATTCAGACCCTTCTGATGGGGAGACTACCTTCCTCTGGTTCACAGAGAGCAGTACCAAGGAAGTGAGGGGAGAGACACTTCTCAGGCAGGCAGGAAGGCAGAAAAAGCCTGTTTGCACACAGGAAGAAATACACCTCTTCTACAGTCAATTCACTTCACTAAAAGGGGTATCTGATTCTCAACATCTCATACCCTGAACACTCTAGATAAACAAGCATTTGCTGCTCACTTCTGATTATGACTACAGTGAATATACCACAGTATGGGACAACAGTAGCCACTGCAGGGAAGAGGGGTTAGGAGGTAGGGGGGAAGGGTATTGACTCCTCTTCTGAGGGAAGGAGTCTATCTGAATCAAACTTTGATCTGAAATTCTGAGACCTAAAGATTAGTCCATGTAGATAGCACTTTGAATTGTGGAGGAGATTGGCACCATTTTAAGAGATCTTTCAACTTCATCTCTTTGATAGCAAATTAGGCCATGAATGAAAGAAAACATTTTATGACATGGCAGTCATAGCTGAATCTTTAGTTATTATAAGATTTTTTGGTTGGGCCAACAAAAAATATTTTTCATTGTGTTTCAACTGTTACCTTTTCATTTACACATTTAACTTTTGGTTTCATCTATTAACTGTCCATATTTATAACCTCAACCTGCCTATAACAGATAACATGCAGATATAGATTTAAGTAGAAAATAGAGATAAAAAATAAACTAATATTTTTTGAATGTCAGTTGTATGTCAGGTACTGAACTAAGCATTCTACATATGTTATAGTCACCCATATTTGAGACAGAACAACTGAAGCCATCTTATATAGACGATTGTGTATGTATTTTTTCCTTGAAAATTCTTCATAAAGAATACTACATAGTCCACAAACCTGAGAATTTTTAAATGTCTTTAGTTACCGATGTACTGTTTTCAGTGTTTCCTTTCTAGACATTATCCTCAATCCCTATTTTACAGCTTCAAGTTACTTCTGAGTCTGTGCTGAATTGAAACACACAATTTCTTCATATAAGGAAGAGAAGATATATCGTTTGAAATGTTGTATGAGAAGTAATTTCAGTCAACTCTTTTGCAAATGTTCATAGCTATTACTACAGCTATTAGTGTTTCAACCAGTTGACTGACTAGAAATCTTGTCTTCCTTTTTGCCTTTCATCTCAGTAGAAACCTTTTTATTGACCAAAAATCTGAAAGTTAAAAACATCCCTTTGGCTTGTCATTTCTAATTAATTCTCTTATTCACCAATCAGGTCGATGACAAACTTTCACTTTGCTTTTATTCATTTATCCATCCAGTACATCTTCACTTAATTCATGTTTGTTGAACATCTACCATGTGCACATTTTTCTGTGGATATTTCTGTAGTCAACCCCTATGCTCCACGTGCCCAATCCATTTAGGTTTTCCTTCAATTTTGACAGGTATTATTATCTTAAATTTTAAATTTTATATAATATTATGACAGGATCTTTCCAGTTAAATACAGACATCTAGAAATAGATTCAGTGCCCTTCCAGACAGAAAGTAGGAGCTAAATACCAGTAGTTATAAAGTCATGAATCAGGAAACTATGACAGGACAACAAAAATAAAACATTCCCCCCTGAGACCTTGTCAAGATCCTCTGGCAGATCAAGGCTGTCTGCTCTGCTCCCTAATTCTTCATCCTACAAGTCTCTCATGCAATGAAAATTATGCTTTGCAGAATTATTCCAAATGGATAGGTCTGTGAATATGTCATGCTTTCCTAGTCTGCCTTTGGGGATGGAAGATGCTTAATGAGAGGCTGGGGCCTATTCTACACACTGCAGACAACTCCTAGACTCTTACGGATGCTGAGTCAAAAATAAACTTCCATTATGTGCATACTCTATTTGACTTCATTCTCAATGAAGGGAAGCCGCTTCCCAGTTTGAGAAAAAGCAAAGATTACTACCAAAAATGGGGGGAGGGGAGTGTTAAAGATACAGTAACTAGCTTATCCCAAAAGTCCATTGACAGCAAAGATAAATAGGAAAAAGGTACCAATTATGACCTTTTATTCACCATTCACAGATGACTCATCAGCTCAGCAGACAACATATCGGACTCATCATTGAATTTTATTTTCACTGAAGATGCATACATGAAAGAAAAGGGCTTGGACTTTGGACACAAGCAGACCTGACTTTGACTTGAGGTCCCATCTTCCATTCACTAGCTGAATAACTTTAGAAAAAGTCCTTGCAACTCTCTGAGTCATAGAGTCCTCACGTGTAAAGTAAGAACAATGCCAACCATGATCCAGTGGTGTTTTGTGGAAAACAAGAAACATATATAGCAGTTCCTAACAATGTCTGAAGCAAGATAGGGTCTGAATTGATATTAGTTCCCCTTTCTTCTCCCATGTGTCTATGCATAGCAAATTTGCTTTTGGCTTTGAAACATGAACTTTCTCCTCTCCCCCATCAGAACGCATTTTTCAAGCTGTCACAAATCTAAGAAGAGACACTAAGAAATGATTTCAAATAGAGGTATCCATTTAACATCGGCGTTTTTGGAAAGAAAAATTAATAATTATATGTTAAACTTCATTTTAATTATATTAACAGTGGAGATGCCAATTTTTTCTTGTGCTCTCCTTTTACATTTCATATCTAAGTAAAACTGTATCATTTTCTTTTTCAGAAAGCCCTTGGGCTAAATGACAGGGTATGGGATCAATTCCAACTGCTATTCCTGATCTGCCCCTTAGCCTGTTCTTTAACAAGGCTGATAGGTCAAAGATAGAAATAAAATTCTCAAGTCTTGGCTTAGCTGGATCCTGTCCTTAAAGTGCTGAGAGACTAAGATGTGTTTTACACTTTGCGGGGTGGGGGTGGGGGCGTGGAGGGGAGAGGTGAGGAGAAGGTTTTGTAAGAAATTTTTCTCCACATAGTTTGGTCAGAGTACTGCAATCATTGTCATAAGCAAAAGGGAGAACAATATTGCCAGAAAGGAGACCACTTTTATGTTTAGAAGGGAAGATGGCATAGAGTTGACAGTGAAAATCATTCGCTATAAACTAGAAGTAATAGGCAACACGAGTTTTTCCAGGACTTCTGCTACCGTGGGGCTCACAAGTGTGTGTGTGTGTGTGTGTGTGTGTGTGTGTGTGTGTTGGGGGGAGTGGGTCACTAGCTCCCGGCCCCAGGTCCAACTCACCCAGCTGGAGCTGTTCGCACGTCCGCTCTGGGTTCTTTCCAATCCTGCATCTGTAAATCGCCCCAGGATTGACCACTGAAGTGTTGGCGAGCCAGCTGGCCGTGGGCGCCCCGACTACGAGCCTAAAGTGAGCAATGGGCACGTGCGCGCAGACGTGAGCCGTGCTGCCCACTGAACTCCGGGTCTTCACGGACTCCTCCGCCCACCACTCCACGCACCCAACCCGCCACCCCAAACTCCAGGGCCTGGCGCTAGAACGCACCCCGGGTGCTGCCACCCCAAGATAAGTTTCCCGAGCACTTCTCTAGCGATCTGGCCGTCGCACGGTTCCCCTCCTGCCTCCCGCGGAGGGAGGAAAGTTTGAACCGGGCAAGGAATCCCTGAAGCGCCTTTCGGCCGCCGCTCTGAGATGCCGAGGGCGCCGCCTCCGACCCCACTCACCATCGGTTCTTCCCGTGGCTGTGCAGCACCACCGAGTAGCCGAACAGGGTGTCGGCGGGGCCCTTGTAAACCAGCGCGCTCTCGGTGTCCACGTTGTAGGGGCGCCCGGTCGGGACTCCCAAGCACAGCAGTAGCATCACCGCCTTCCATACGGCGGCCCCTCGGGAGCCCGGCCCGCACCTCGCTTCCGCAGCCATGCGCTCTCCGAGGGGAACATTCAACACCAAACGGCCACTGTCCGTCCCAAAGTTGCGCGGGATGAGACGGTCGGCCACGGGGAAGAGCGCCCCAAGAGAAGAGGCTCAGCGTGTCCGGCGCCGGCGGGCAGGAGGGCGGGCGGGACGGGGGTAGGGGGGAGGGACAGACGGAGGGAGGGAGGGGAAGTCAGGCCGCGGCGGGCGGAGCGATCAGAGGTGGCCGGGGATGCTGCGCGCCCGCCGGCCCCCACGCCCCGTTTCTGCAGTCTGGAGGTGCGGTGCTCACGTGGTCCCGGGGCGCGGGCCGCTGGGTGGGGTCCCGGGCGCACTGCGGAGGCACAGGACCCGATGCCGTCTCCCCGCGCGGGAGACTGTAGGGGGCGCTAGGGGTCCTTGGCTGCGCAGAACGCGCGTCCAGGCCGGGGTCTCCTAGTCCCGGAGCACGGGATGACTCCGGGCTCCCGGGACTGCAAGAGTGGGACCGGAAGGGGTCCGGGGCTTCGCCTTTTATCCGTGGCTGAGGCCTAGATGTTTAGCGGCGTGGCCCCAATCCGACCCGCGCGCGCCCCACTATGAACGCAGAGGCTCCTCGGCCTCCCCGGCGTGGCCCAAAGGCCAGCCACAAACCTGGGCGCTGGGAGGGACTGCGGGGAGGAACTGTCCTGATCTTTCGTTGATAGTTAAGCGGTATACCTGATTTTGGGGGCATAAGCAACCACTGGGGAGCCACAAATTAAACACAAAGCGCACTCCCTGAAGGCGCCCGATAAAGACGTTATGGTATATCACTTCAGGACTCAGAACCCTGCACCCTTCTATGCCCACTTCCTTCCTCCCCATACTTCCTCTTAAATCCGGGCTGCTTGCTTGAGAAGCAGTGGCTCGAGCTGAAAGGCATAGGCAGGCAGTTTAGGTTGTTGCTGAGTCCAAGGGCGAGTCTGGGTTAAGGAAGCACTGTGACTTGCCTCACTTCAACGGATTCCTCCCTCCCGTTCTTGATGCTCCCCCTTTCCACGCATTCACTCAGTTCCTCCGGATACGCCTGCCATCAGGGCTTAGACCCAGCTGAGGTCAAGAGTCAGACGCCATAATGAGCCTCTGAAAATGCACTGGGGACCCGCAGCACAACACACCTGAACTGGGTTTGATTCTCGCCCTAATTATTCCAGGTGTGCCTCAGGTTTCTTTCTAGAGCAACCAGAGACAGCCATAGATAATTAGGCCGGTATTTGCAGGAGATGCAGGTACAGTTATTAATTATTACTGCATGGGAAAAAAAAAAGCATTCGTCAAATGGTGTGTGTGTGTGCGCATGTGCATTAAAACCATACTGAAATAGCACCTCTGAAGCTGTAAAGGCAGACACGTAATTAAAATACTTGTTCATTTACTCAGCATATTCATTGAGCAGGCACTTTGCTAGGTCCACAGGATGCCACGGTGAACAAGGCAGGACAAGCTTTCAGGAAAATTTTCAGCCAAGTGGTAGACAGACAAACATTTACTAACTAGAGAAAGTTCTGGATGCTTTAGGGACAGTTAGAGTTGAAGGACAAGGAGGGTTGTTAGGCTAAGCACTTTGAGAAGAGGGACGTGGGACAGGGCCAGCGGGGCCAGGCAGAGGAAGCAGAAGAGGTGGTCTTGGCTAGAGCAGTTAGCGGCTCCCACACAGGATCGTACAATATGAGGCTGAGTAGGGAGGCAGGAACACACTGTGAACCTCCTAAGCCAGGCTACGAGTGTTTATGCTGGAGCTAAAAGGAGGCTGTTGGAGGACTGGTCTGGATCAGCTGCGGGTTTCGGAAGTGTGAAGAAAAAACCGAAGACAGAAAACCTAACTTTGCAGGCTCCTGCAGTAATGAGTGGTGAGATGAGGGTGGCCTGAACTAGGAAGGAGCAGGAGCAATACAGGAAACAGAGATTCAAGAGATATCTGAGAGTCAGAACCCGACAGAACGTGGTGATAGCATTGGTAAAGACGCGTGTGGAGCTGAGATGGAGTCAGGATGATGCCCAAGTTTCGAGTCTGGGATCTGGGAATATGGTGCTAATTCACAGAGAAAAACACTGGAGGAATGAGGTTATGTGTGTGTGTGTGTGTGTACAGATGGGGGGGCATTGGTGAATTAAATTTTAGACAGGTGGAGTTTGAGATGCTTGTGGAGTGTTAGGATATTCTAGCCAAACCCAACCCAATTATTTTTACTCTTTTGTCAACAGACAAAACAAGGGGAGTAGTAATCCTCTTATTATTCTCAATAAGGTAGAAGGCAAATAATGGTAAGTGATAAATCTATTGTAAACATGAAATGAAACAGCTTCCAGAAAGTAGCTATCAGGACCCATGGTGAATGGTCCTGCTCTGTTTTTCCACTCAGGGCATATATGTTTCTGGGTAGATCGACATCCTCATTTCAATCCAGTTCTACAACTAGCTCATCATTCTGAAATATGCTTGCTGCCACAAAATTTCCAGTTGAGGCCCAAGAAGCAGGTATATCAAAGGCCCTCACACACCCTCCAGGCACTGGCAGTGTCAGAGCCGCTGATCTGAACCCCTACCTCTTTCTTTCCCTCCTTTCACCAAAATCTTATACAATGAAATCTTTCGTTGCAGCGCGCAGGCTCTTCATTGTGGTGCGTGGGCTTCTCTCTAGGTGTGGTGCTCAGGCTGCAGGGCCCATGGCCTCTGTAGTTTTACATGGGCTCTAGTTGAGGCGCATGAGCTCAGTAGTTGTGGCTCGCAGGCTTAGTTGCCCTGCGGTATGTGGGATCTTAATTCCCTGACCAGGGATCGAACCCGCATCCCCTGCATTAAAGGCGGATTCTTTACTACTGGACCACCAGGGAAGTCCCTGCTTAAATCCTTTAAATAGTTTCCCATGCTCTTCTAGTACAAACCACACTTAACATGGCCTCCAAGGACTGGCCTCTTTGATCTGGCCTCTGACTACATTGCCAGCTCACACTGGCTTTCCTTAAGTGCATCAAGGTGTTTTTCACTCTCTGTGCCCTTACCCATATTGTTCCCTCTACCTGAACGCACAACCTCTGACTTCTCACATGATTCCTCTCTTTCTTCAGTCTCAGTTGAAAGATCTTCTCACAGATGATTTTCCTGCCCATCCACTTAAAATAGGTCACCATATTGCAGACCATCCTGTTCATTCTCTTCATAGCTCTTTAATTTATAATCACAGATGTCTTTACCTGTTCATTTTGTCTTCCTCTCTAGAACACAAGGGCAGAACACATGTTGTGTTGTTATGTTATTCACCACTCTATCTCCAGCACCTGATATACTGCCTGACCAACAGCAGGTGTGCAGTCAGTATTTTTGAATGGCCCTTGCATGATTTGGACTTTTAACGTCACTAATGTCATAAACTGAAAGAAATCTGGATATTTATAAGTCTATGTTCATGCATTATGGATGTGTCCTTTGGCAGATTCAAAGATGTACTATAAAACATGGGTCTTACTCTTTTTTTTTTTTTGCGGTACGCGGGCCTCTCACTGTTGTGGCCTCTCCCGCTGCGGAGCACAGGCTCTGGACGCGCAGGCCCGGCGGCCATGGCTCACGGGCCTAGCCACTCCGCGGCATGTGGGATCCTCCCGGACCGGGGCACGAACCCGTGTCCCCTGCATTGGCAGGCGGACCCTCAACCACTGCGCCACCAGGGAAGCCCGGTCTTACTCTTGATCAGTTTATAATTTATAAGGAGAGATATGATATACCTTGAGAAAAAGAAAAGAAAAGAAAAAGCAACCAGAAAAGAAAAGTTGGAATAGAGAGGGAGAGGAGAATGTGTTTGGATAATGCTGGCTGGGTTCTAGAGATGAGTCTGAGATATTGGTGGAACATCCATAGACATGTCTAGCAAGTAATTTTTAAGATTTTTTTTAAAAAGCTTTTTTATGTTTTCTTTAATAGATATTTTTAAATTACCAAAGTAAAGCATGTAACATGTAAAACAATTAGTGATGCATAAAGAATATGTTTGTGATCTCTTCCTGCCTCCCTCTAACCCAACCTTCTAAAGTTCTCCCTTTCCCCAAGTAAAACAACTGCTTCCAAGTGCTTGTCTCAAGGTCTGCTCTTGGGGGATCTGAGCTACGACATAGGGGATAATTTTTTTTCATAGTAGTAAGATTCCCAACATGAAACAAAAAGCTCTTTTATCCTGATAGGTAATATTAGTCCAAATTTCCTGTTGCTTGAATATAAATATCAACGACTAGGTTCCTTTTTAAAAAAACAAGAAATAAATGCTTCTCCTCGTTATAACAGTTCTGAAATCTGCTGAGAAACTGTGTAAAACATACCTCAGAATCCCCAACCCTGGAAGACCTGGAGACTGGGGCATTTATCCAAGGACTCACCCTCTACTGGTGGAGGGCTAACCTTGCCACACTTACAGGTTGCACCTGTTCGCAGGCAAGCACGCTCCCAAATGCCAGAGGAGTCCTCAGTGGGAGATGAGGGACACAGGCACCTGAGCAGGGAAGCTGCCAACCTTCGGAAACTGTACTGGGCAGGGGAGCTCTGGGAGCTCAGGTGGCCCAAGGGGCGGGGTCATCGACAGCATTGGCCACAACTGCCAATCAAAACCATACACGGTATGTTAGTGTTACTCAAGCTTGGTTTTTAATCTCTTAAGTTTTCCCTGGTTGGCTGGGGAAAACGAGTGAATGTGGATAATGCACTTTAATGCAGTACTTAGAACATAATCGATACTGAAAAAAATAGTAGCCCTTTCTCCTTCATCCTTCTTTTCTTCTCTTCTCATCATCGTTAATGATGCAATTTGTATAGAAATAAACTGCCAACAGAAATAAACTCTGTATAGAAATCTGAGTTCAGTGCCAGTGACTCATGTGGAAGGTTGTTTAAGTTAAAGTTAATAAAAGGCATTTTCTGTCTCTATTTGCTTCTGTTTATTTATTCACTCATTCAGCAAATATTTATTCAACACCTATTATGTATAACTGAGAGATGTTATGCATAACATGGCAGACAGATTTGGGATTCTTTTCCTCTTGATACTTTTATTCCCTTGTCACTTTTCAGTACATTGACATACATAAGCAGATGCTTTTTTCTACAACTATGAATACGTCATTTCCCTCTCAGAGACCCTTAATGGCTCCTCCCCCAACTCAACCCAATTAAATTAGAATTTCTTGCCTGGGGCCTAATACCCTCCATGCTGGGCCTCAAACTAACTTTCTTTCAACCCATCCCAAACATAGCCTATTTTTCCTTCCCTCTGGAAATGTTCCCTTTAGTTTGAGAAATTAACAGATCCAGAAATAACTATTTGAGCCAGTAGGTACCAATACCATACAAAATGGTGCCTAACAGAGAAATTCAACAGACAAGTTTCTTCTGGCTGGATTATTCGGGGCAATTTTTCTGGACTAGAAGGACAATTTTGAGAAATTTCACTTTTTAACCAGTCTTTTTTACAACTCCTGAAACTACTGATACTTTATAACTTCTTAAACTAAGTCTATTTCATGCTTCAGTTCAGAAGAAGAAACAACTGCTTCTCTTGTTACAGTGTATAAAGAACCTGGTATAAAACCATTCTCCCCTCAGAGCACATAGTTATTATGTGACAACATTCTATCTCATAAGTAATCTGATCTGGAAGATTGGATTTGTGCACTGGAATGATTTAACAACTGGTCCATGCAAGATCTCAAAGGTTCACAAGACACACAGATAGTTTACAGCATCACTCTCTTCTACTATCAGAGGTTAGAGTCCATGTAAAAGGGCTATACAACAGCGTCTTATCTGAAGCCTTTCATACGCATGACCTCATTTTGAAAAACCGAGTTCCTAGGCACTTTAGAAAAGGACATGGTAAATAAACAGTGTAAAATTGGTTAATCATAGGTAAAGTTTTATCACACAACAAACATTTATGTACACATATCCCAACTACTCTGCGGATACAAGAAGTTAAAGATGTGCTCTTATTCTTGAATAGCTGGCAATCTAGATAGATAGATAAATCTGGCGATTTAATTTAGACAACACATGCAGACCTCAAACCAGAAAACAATTTCAAAGCAACTTACAAAATATGTTGTGAATATAGCAAAAGCTATATAATGCAATTGTGATGCTTTCAGAATAGCAAAAGGTTTTGTTGGGGGACTAAAAGAAATAAATTTAGTTTAATCTTACATTTATCTTTCTTTTGTTTTGTTTTCTTTTTTTTTTTTAAATCAGAGCAAATTGGGGGAACACAGATTAGTCTTTGTAGACTAGATAAAAGAGGTAAGAAAACATCAGAAACTAAAATATCATCAGTAAATAGGAGGAACGTAAACAGTGGAAAGAGGCTACACCACTTTGTAAGGACAATAGTGCAAAATAAGAGAAATAATTTAATGCACCAAAGTTCCCTGAATTACTTAAAATCCCAAAGAAACTTTGGGAAAGTAATTATAATTTGGATTAGTAAAACGTAATGAATAATACTACAAATACAAAAATAATTTCAGCTCTATCTCACATCTATGCATTGGAAGTCAGCAGACAGCTTGGATATTCTATTTTTGGTGCATACTGAAAAGCTTTGTTTATAACAGTTGCACAGTATATTGACCCAATAAAGTAAATTCCCTCTGTTTACAGAAACTTAAAAAACTATTTTGGTTTTAAAACCACATGTTGTTCATAAGGAACTCATCAGAATTGCAGATGAAAGTGAAAAAAAAAAAATCTCAGACCCATAGTTTTTATTACTGGCCAAAGGATGGTAATACTAATTCAATACAATTATATATATATTATATATATATATTTATAAAATATATATATAGATATATATATATATGGTGGATTGTAGAGCTACTTCTTACTCCTTTCATTGCTTCATGTAAAAATCAGTAGCCTTTTTAAAAACCAGTTTTAGAAACCATACAGGGATTTAGGAGACATGAAACTGATAATGGAACTGCCCTTATATTTTTATAGCTTTTTTTTTAATCCATCTTTATTGGAGTATAATTGCTTCACAAAGCTGTGTCAGTTTCTGTTGTACAATGAAGTGAATCAGCCATATGCATACATATATCCCCATATCTCCTCCCTCTTGCATCTCCCTCCCACCCTCCCTATCCCACCCCTCTAGGTGGTCACAAAGCACTGAGCTGATCTCCCTATGCTATGTGGCTCCTTCCCACTAGAGCTAGCTATTTTATTAAACTGAAAGGGTTCACTTAGATTGTCACTAAAGTTTTCCACTCTCCAAATGTTATTGTTTTAAGTTACCATTCACGACCAGAGAATCCTGTTCTTACAGAGCCTGCAGTAGGAATCAAAAAGCACACACAGACAGATAGGCAGGTGAAGGGCATTCAATTCAGTTGCTAATTCTTTTCAAGAAGGTGAGATGAGCAAGTGCAAGGAGAGAAATATGAATCTTGAATAAATGTCAACATCTACATGTCTATATGTCAATGTAATTGACATTGGATATCTTATCTATCTATCATTTATCTCATCATATGCTGGCTTAGTTAAGTATATGCAAATAGAGAAGTTTAACTCATATATGTGTCTTCTGATAAATGACCAAAAAGTAAATTGTGCTTGTGTGGGTCTTTACAATTTACAAAGTACATTTTCCAAGCTGTGTGAAAGTAGATGTGAAGTAATTATCAATAAAGCTTGTATGGTGCAAAAGGAAATAATACAAAATGCAACATGGTAGCCAAGACTACATTTTTAAATTACAAACCAAAACCAAAAACAAAACCCCATGGGGACATGATTTTCATCAGAGGCTTAATCTGGAATTTCTTCTTCTCATCTATAAGTGAGCAAGTAAGATCAGTACTGCAAAACTCAGAGATGAAATGTCAAAAATCGTCTACACAGATCACAGACAGACCTCAGGGACAGGGAGAACCGCAAAGACAGCATTCCTGGAGTAGTACAGACCTGATTAAAATGATTTTGCAGTGTAACTGGAAAACACTGGAACCTCTGTTAATAGAGACTGGGCTTTGAGTGAAAAACTGAGAAATCTCCGTATTTAGAATGAACTGTCTTTTTTTCAATTAATTTTTTTTATTAGAGTATAGTTGATTTACAACATTGTGTTAGTTTCTGTGGTACAGCAAAGTGAGTCAGTTATACATATACATATATCCACTGTTTTTTAGATTCTATTCCCATAAAGGTTATTACAGAGTATTGAATAGAGGTCCCTGTGCTAAACAGTAGGTTCTTATTAGTTATCTATTTTATATATAGTAGTGTGTATATGTCAATCCCAATCTCCCAATTTATCCCTTGGTCACCATAACGCCTTGGTAACCATAAGTTTGTTTTCTACATGTGTGACTCAATTTCTGTTTTGTAAATAGGTTCTAGAACGAACTGTCTTCTAAAAGGAAGTGCACGTCAGGTCCTATTAATGTGATACAAGTACAAACTGGGGCATGGAGGTAAAGGATGTACAGGAACCAGGTCAAAGAACAGATAAGAAACAGCATTGACCATGCCAGCAAGAATTTTCTTGGCCACAACTGGGTAAAGATTATTACTGATTCTTCAGGGAGGACAGATTGAAAATTACTATCTGAAGTCTAACCTAGCTGATTTTTAAAAATTAGTAGTACTGTTAAGTCACATGTAGTTCACATTACTCTGTGAGTTTAGTCAATTCCAGTTGATGTTTTATTACTAGTACAAAGTACTGAGATGCCAGTTTTAATTATACCTAAAGCATCTTGACTAAAAATTGCAGTCACTACTCTGCTGCCTAGAATACATACCAGTTAGGTAGGAGGTAATGCTATTTTACCAAGGTTTATTCCTGACTACTTAAATACTTTATATTATAGGTTTACGTACTCTAAGTTTATTGATCCTTAGAAGAAAATACTGTTAGGTAGAATGATTTATTTCATTTTAGAATAATTTATTTCATTTAAAATACTGTTAGGTAGGAATGATTTACTTCATTTAGAGATGAGGCAATGGCTTCCAAAGTGTTAAGGGCTTGCTCAAGGTGAGGGACTACATTCCTGACCCTTTCATATTCCCTTACAAGGAAACTGGATTGGCTTATCTAGAAAGACTGCTATCAGAATGGGTGCCAGGGCTTGGGTCTATGGGAACAGAACTGGGCAAAAAATAGAAAGACCTTCTTCAAGTCTGAGTTAGAGAAACCAAGATGAATCCATTTAACCAAAGAACAGAAGTGGGGAAAAAAGAAAGCAGAGCTAAGGTTCAGGAAACAGGCAGACTGACAAAACAGGAGCAGGTCCAAATGATCCCGGGCAATTGCTGTGAACAGAGCGGAAGCATCTATGGCTTGTCTCGACTGGCTTTAACAGCTTAAAGATATGGAGATTGCCCGGGGAGGGTGTTACAGTATTAAGTGACTGAGATAGAATTCAAGGAGTGGTCTGCAATTCAAATGTACTATTTTTTTAAAAGTATTTCTTTCCAACATACCCCAGTGCCTATGCTATCTGTGTATACAGAGGAGAAGCTCAGCATCTGAAGACATCTGAAAAAGAGTCTACTCTGGGTAATCATCCCTGATTCCACCAAGAAACCTTGCCTTTAAATGTTGGCAGTACTTACTTGTTTAATTCCTAGCTTAGTGGATTTCAGATTCACAACGTTCCCCTTGTTTTCCTTGTAAAGTAAGGAAGCCTTAGGAAAGCAGACTCTGAACCACTCTCTCTGTCAAGGCAGTTTTGAGAAGCCACTCTGCTTAGCCTAGCGCTTTTCATGTACAATAAGGGTCAGGAATTGGAAATGAGGCTGAAAGAATGAAATTGAAGAGAATGATTTTCTAGATCCATGGAAGTCAGATCTTAATAATGAGACTTTATTAAAAATAATTCCTGGAGTACCTGACCTACCTATGTTCAGGTATAAATGTAAAATTAAATCTATTTCAACCTTCATTCAGAATAATTTTCAGGCTATTGGCACTTAAGACATAATTATCCCTTGTAACAACAGGGTAATCGTTACTGCCAATAATTAGGGGTGGGCTATACTAACATTTAATTGAACTCCAATAAGTTAATAGTATAAAGACTGCACTCCAAGGCTTCAGCAAGCTTGCATAATTCATTAGGGGCAGTGGACATGGGCCCTGCAGTAGACAGAGCAAGGTCTGGGTGGAAAAGATCCAAATCTTATCACATTGCTCTTCTACAGCTGTCACTTCTACAGGCCTCACGTTTTATTCAGACATGGAAAAAGTTACTTATGGCTCTCAGCCGTTAAGTGATTTTGGAAGTGTTCATAAATCTTTATGAAATCCAATTCAGTTTCCAACTAGTAACGGTTTAGGAAATGGGCAGAAACACTTTCATAGCTCTACTGAAAAATCTTCATTGAGTCAAATGAAATTTTAGCGGCTTGACTGAAAAGAATCCTTGCTTTGGGATCAATGTCCATATTGACAGCAGTTGCTGCCAATGGACATTTTAGCAACTTTGAGTCCTTCAGGCAGTTTATAAAATAAAAACAATAGAGCAGAACGAGGGTGGGGCAGGATAAACCTTTTCCACTGCCCTCATAACAGACTCTCATTCTAAACCACACTATCAATAGCATCAGACTATTTTTTTTTTAAGAAAGAATTGGAAATTTTTATTCGAGCCAAATTTGAGGATTATAACCCGGGAAGAGCATCTCAGAAAGCTCTCAGAACTGTTCCGCCACCTAGAAGTCAAGACACAGTTTATATAAGTTTCTTGAGACAGGGGGCTGTACATCAATGAGGTATTATTGACAGTTTACATGATCCAAATCTAAGCACCATCGTGGTGGGTCATATGACCCCCTACAAGATCAAGAAGGAATGCTATCTTCCAAGGAGTTGTCTTATTGCTTCTGGGAGAATATTGCTCTTTATGGCTGAGTATGCATTCCCGCCAATGGGAGAGGCCTGGTCAATGCACAATGCACGATGGATGGGGGTAGACAGGCAGACAAATGGCAGAGAAGAACCTTCATGTTTAAATTTTTCTTGGCTTGCCTCAAAATATGAACTTTATTTCACACCAGGGACCCCTGAGTACATGGGAAGCCGCAGGCAAAGCCCTGCATGTCTATTTTTTAAGCCAGGAGAACTGTCTTAAAAAAAAAAAAAAATCCCAGATTTCATAACTTCATTAGATAGTCTTTCACAAAAAGGACTTCCAAACAGCTTTTCAATTGAATTTAGGGGAATTCCTTGTTTTTCACAAGAGAGAACTCAGCTAAGAGAGCCAAGAGATGTATGTACACAGGCTAGGGATATTGTTTGAAGTGAGATGATAGTGCGGCTTGTAAACAACATCAAAAGATCTCCTAAATGGGAACTGAAGTGAAAAGAGAAACATTTGTCTGAGGGTAAGCCTTCTTGTTCTTTTATGTTCCTCTGTATTTGTAACTCAGATGGCTGTTCACAGATAAAATCTGCCTTCTTCTTTTGGAACCTCCCTGACCAGTTGTCAGTGCTCATATCTTAGGAGATCTGCTTCCTCTCAGGTTCCCCCATCACAAGAATGACTCTGATATCCTTCCTTCAGCAGTCCATGCTGGAATGCTGTCCAGTCTCATTTTAAACCTGGATTGGTCATGATAAACTTTAGGCATCAACAAGTAAACTACAGACAAGTTCCCTGTTTTCCCTGAACTCATCCCATGCCTGTATATTCATTAACTCTCTCAGTGAATATTTACTGACACCTACTCTATGTCAGGCACTGTGCTCAGAGCTACAAAAATAAACATAATTAAGATAGGTTGCCACACTCCAGGAAAGTACAGTAGATACACATGAGATTACCATGAAACAAATAAAGAACTACATTTTTAAAAGTGCAATACTCCATGTAGGAACAAAGAAAGGAGCAGTCAGTTCTGAGACTCAGAAAAAGCTTTATCTGAAGGGGGACATCTACGTTGACCCTTTCAATATGATTAGGTGCTTTCTGGATAGGTTGGTGGCAAAATAGGACTGCATGAAATTACATGGTACAGTTAGGGAACGTTAGGCATGTGGCATAGAGCAGGGAGTGGTAGGAAAAGATGCAGAAGAGGTAGTCAGGTTTTAGATCATGGAAACCTCATTGTCATGTTAAGGGGTATGAATTTTTACTACATTCAGAAAAATATTTTATGCAATACCATAATATGCCTAGAGAGATTGGAGTGATAGGAAATCAGATGCAGATAGTTTAGTTAAATGACTGATATATTAAAATAGGAGAGAAATGCCAAGAGCCTGAATTAAATCTTAAAAGGCTAAAGAGGAAGGAATGGAGGGGAGGGCAAGGGAGGAATTGAGCATGGTGTCACAGTTCTGGGGTGACTGGGTGTTGCCATTCATTGTGATAAAGTGTAAAGGAGGGGAGCCTTTCAGATGGGAAGATAATCACAGCAGGGGTGGTTGTGCTGAATCTGAATTTTCTGAGAGACATCCAAGTGAATGTGTTCTAGAGACAACTAGATAGACAATTTGGGGACTCAGGAGAGACACTTATGCTACAGATATTATTTTGGTAGCATCATTAATATAAAGGTGGACAATGGAGAGCATGTGTAAAAAGAATAAAACAGAGCTTTGAAAGAATCTTGAAGGATACCAAAGCTTGGGGTCACGCAGATGAAAAGCAAGCCACAATAGGTCTAAGAAGGAATCATCAGAGAGGTGAGAGAACCAGGGACATGTCATGTCTCAGATGACCAAGAGAATGGCTCCCTCTGAATGTTGCTTTTTCCATATGGCTGGTTTCCTCAATTCCCTACCCACTTTTTCCACCAGCATAGGCCTCATCTTCTTTCTCCCTGGTTACTATTGGATTGGGTTCCATAACATCTTACGGAAAAACCCGAACAAACTTTTGGGCCACCCCAATACCAGATAGCAAGCCCTCTCTCAAGTCTCGACTCTACCAGCCTTAGTCCTAACTTTTAGTTCCCTCTCTGCTCCTCTAAGGATGGCAACTAATGATGACCACTGCCTACAAACAACTTCACTGCCCCCAGTTCTGGCTACTTCAGTCTCTTCAAATTTAGAAGGAGTTGGTTCTTTGAAGGAGATGATGGACATATAAAACTTAGTGCCTTGCAAACCTCACATGGAGAACATTGCTGTATTGGAACAGGAGGGGAAGCTAGAAGGTATACACAGGAAGGCCAAGTCTTCGGCTCAGCAGGGGAAGAATGAAGGCAGCTAAGGACATGGTTGTTCTTCAACATAATACACCAGGCCCTGTTGTCAGATATCAAATCTTCCCAGTAGCACTGCCCCTGTGCTGGGCTGAGTGATCGGCATGGAATTCTGTTGTTGAGTCATAGAGGTCAGACTCTGAGAAGATCAGAGGTTATTGACATTTTAAGTGAGCTCAGCCACCCAGATAGTTTGGCCAAGTGTTTGAGAATGGGCTGAGTTTTGAATAAACTTGGGGATTTTTAGAGAAACATGGTTCAGAAATTTGGTTCAGAATCTAGGGTGGAAGGATTTCAATGAGGCCACAGACTTCCAATAAAGTCTGGGTTTTGTTCTGGAAACTCAGTGGCTAAAGACTTGGCTGTTTGAATTTTTGCTAATGGATGAACTTGGAACCCAGGCATCTCTCTCTCTCTCTCTCTCTCTCACACACACACACACACACACACACACGCATGCACGCAAGCACGCACGCACACAGACACACACATAAAGGTTTGTAACCTCGCCCTACTAAAGGAAGGCTAGATAGATGTGAATTAATTATCTATTCAACATTTGTACATCAGACCTGCACAAAGTGTGGCACGTATATTGCACGCTAAACATTATTCTCAGTCTATTGTCGCTCACACATTTTAAGTGGGTGCACAGGGAAGGGGCTGGGCTGTAATCGCAGTGCCATGTTCTTAGGGAAAACTGCTGATCACCCCAGGTGGTGGCAGAACAATCCTCAATGATAGCAAAACACCTGGAGAATGTCTTCTAAGACAGAGCTTCTCAAAATTTAATGTGCCTATAAATCACTTGGAAATCTTGTTAAAATGCAAATTCTGATTTAGCAGGTCTGAGGTGGGGGCCTAAGATTCTGCACTTCTAACAGGTTCCCAGGTGATTCCATAGCTGCTAGGCTATGGATCACACTTTGAGTAGTAAGGTTTTAAGAGAATATTCTTGGTTGAGTTTCATTACACAGTTAGACCAGTAAAGTATAAAATCTACTGTCAGTAATGCCAGCAAAGAAAATCTGAACTGAGCAGCTAAGTGTGAATCGCTCTTCTCTGTCAACATCTTGTGGTTGAAAAATTAGACTATGTAATGAAAATCTATTTTGACATTTAGTTATAAGCCATATTAATCCTTTTTTTATGGTGAGATAAAATTTTGAAGGCTGTTATCTTTTACTAACAGAGTCAATGAATTATAGTTAGAAACCCCATCTCTCTATATAACTGTCTGTAAATTGTCATGGTAAAATTTCTAGTGTAGTTCAGATTCTTTATTTAAATACTTTTTTCACACTAACAGAATAATTTGTACAGAAGACTGTTAGCTGTTTCTTTCCTTCCTGCCTTCTTCTCTCCCTCTCTCCCTCCCTCCCTTCCTAAAAGGAGAGTAGTAGCTTCCATAATAACTTAAGTTCATAATGAGTCTATTTAATAAGGGGGAAAATCCAGAAAGCAATTTTCTAACTGGATCCTTATTGAAATTTTAATTTGAATGAGTCTTCTAATTCTTGAGAATGAATATGATTTCTGAGAATCCAAATCTTAACATCAAACATCTATATTAATAGATTCTACCAAGTAGTTGATCCATTTTTATCTTGAAAGACTTCAACACTTAAATATTTAGTTGTTTGCAGCCTGCTGTGAGCTGAGTATATCAATGATGTACCATGATTTTGAAGAACAGTTGATTCTAAAAATTCACTGCTTTGTCCAATATTACCATAAGTGATGTTCTGAAGAAGACTAATTCTGTGAACCAGATTATTATTCCCCAAAGGGGAATTTTGTGGTTATATAAGTTTGGTAAAATCTGGATTCTTTAACTCTCTCTTAGACATCCACAAAGCACATAAATATTTGAAAAATTCTGAAAATCAACCTGTTGTACTCTACCACAGTATTTTCTCAAATTTGTCCACAGAGTACACTTTGGGAAATGTTTCCCCTTTCGATTTTCAATCTTTTTCCATATGGATTAAATTTTTGGCTTGAGGAAAGACCTGGACAGGATGTCGTTCCTTCTCTCATCAATAAAAAAGAAAGCCTTCAGAGAAAGTCAGATGACTTTCTCTGAAGTCTTTTTGGAAAACCAGGACATTCTGAGCTGTGTTGGCCGAGGGGATGTCTACCAAGGGAGGATGGAGTGGTCAGGATACAATTAGACCTGTCCTGATTCGTCACCTGGCTGGCACACCAGATGAATGTCAGAGAGCTGTGAGCAAGGAGTGAAAGTGAGGATGGCTTCTGGGAAGGCAACTAGCAAAGCCTAGAGGAGATTTTTCTTAAAAAATGTTTTTACCACCTCCACCCTTTTCATTCTGGTTCAAGTAACCATCTTTTCTCATTTCTTTAAAAGCCTTTTTACTGGTGCTTCCACTCTTGTCTCCTTACCATCAGTTCTCCACATAGCTATTGGAGTGATCATTTAAAAACATAAATCAAGTCATGTTACTTCCCTGCTCAAGCCCTTCCAATGGGATTCCATTTCATTTAGCACAATGAAATACAGCTCCTTGGTCATGGTTAACAGGCCTTGTGAATTTCTGTAACCTCAGCTCATGCTTTGTTCAGTTCATTCTAGTCCTGGCCTTTTTGCTGCAAGTTACACAGAAATGCTAGACTTTTTTTTTTTTTTAATTTTTAAAATTTATTTATTTTTGGCTGCATTGGGTCTTTGTTGCTGTGCACGGGCTTTCTCTAGTTGCAATGAGCGGGGGCTACTCTTCATTGCAGTGCGTGGGCTTCTCATTGCGATGGCTTCTCTTGTTGTGGAGCAGGGGCTCTAGGCACGCGGACTTCAGTAGTTGTGGTGCGTGGGCTCAGTAGTTGTGACTTGCGGGCTCTAGGGCACAGGCTCAGTAGTTGTGGCGTACGGGCTTAGTTGCTCCACGGCATGTGGGATCTTCCTGGACCAGGGCTCGAACCCGTGTCTCCTGCATTGGCAGGCGGATTCTTAACCACTGCACCACCAGGGAAGCCCTAGACTATTTTTTAAATCTTGTGTCCTTGGTACTTTCTATCTTCTGCCCATACATTTCTTTCTTCAGATTTTCACATGACTTCTTCCCTTTTTCCCTGCTATGGTACCTCCTCAGGGAGAACCTCCTTGATCAGGCTCTCTAAGACACATGCTTTACTGTTCTGATATATATTTTTTGTCATATACTTTTACACTTGTCTATTTTCTGCTGCCTCCACTGGGATATGAAAACATGAGTTGCTCTTGTCTATCTCTGTGTGCTCAGCACTTAAAACAGTGCATCACATAGTATCTTGAAAATATGTGTGGAATGCATGAATAAAATCCATAAAGTTAAAAGAGAAAACCATCATGGCCCGTTAAAAGAGAAAGCGGTGAGTTGTTTGTAAAGAACATTACAGAGGGAGATGCAAGAGGGAAGAGATATGGGAACATATGCATATGTATAACTGATTCACTTTGTTGTAAAGCAGAAACTAACACACCGCTGTAAAACAGTTATACTCCAATAAAGATGTTAAAAAAAAAAAAAGAACATTACAGAGTAATAGAAATCATTTGGAAATCACAATGAGAACTCTGAATAGCAAAGTCCTTGTTGACATCTTTGATCTCTTTAAACCCAGGGATGAGGCTAAATTCACTGAGTGTTAGCAAGGCTAAAAAAATTGCATTTGTAGAATTTATAGAATGGATAAACAACAAGGTCCTATTGTATAGAACAGGGAAGTGTATTCAGTATCCTGTGATAAACTATAATGGAAAAGAATAAGAAAAATAATATATATATGTATAACTGAATCACTTTGCTGTACAGCAGAAATTAACACAACACTGTAAATCAACTATATTTCAATAAAATTTAAAAATTGCACTTGCAAAACTTGATTTTAAAGTTGTGTCTTTGACTCCATTTGAAGCCCCATCTGGGCCTTCTGCCGACACCTCTTGCATCTACAACACTATCATGTGGATGTTGGAACCAGAGACTTCTCATCAGTATAAGGGAGGGCTGCCTATAAAGATTTAAGATTGGAGCACTGATTCTTAGAGAATACCACAGATTGAAATGGACAAAAAATAAACCCAAAAAACACCCCCCCCTCAAAAACCCACCTCTGAATTAGACAGGATCTAAGCTGTCTACTACATATTAGGTTTTGAATTCATTGTCCACTTAGCCAAAACTAATCCTTCCCTTACATACAAATTCTATTTGCAAGACTCTTCCTTAACATATATACACTGCCAAATGTAAAATAGCTAGCTAGCTAGTGGGAAGCAGCCGCATAGCACAGGGAGATCAGCTCGGTGCTTTGTGACCACCTAGAGGAGTGGGATAAGGAGGGTGGGAGGGAGATGCAAGGGGGAGGAGATAGGGGGATATATGTATATGTATAACTGATTCACTTTGTTATAAAGCACAAACTAACAGACTGTTGTAAAGCAATTATACTCCAATAAAGATGTTAAAGAAATAATAAAAATAGGTAGGTTAAAAAAAAGAAAAAGCCACACGGCTGAATAAACAGGTGATAGAGTGTACAGATACTAGGGTTATTAGACATGAATCTTGAAATCATCATGATTAATACCCAAATGAAATTAGACTTTCAAGAATTACACTTTAAAGAATCAGAATTTCAGCAGAAACCTGGAAATTATAAAAAAGGAAATAAAAACTATAATTAAAAAAAAAGACTCTTCCTTAAAAAAAATCTTCTAAGACCTTAAAATTCAAGTCTAGATTATTCATAAATTTAACAGACAATTTTATCTGGGCTGTGCATTGTCTCACATACACAGAAACCAAATTAATTTTCCTTACATGCAAGAACATTTTGAGTTAGATAGATGATGTTGTCAGACCTTAATACTTGGCCTGATTTCTGTTCAAACCAGAATTTTTAAAGCTTATGGCTTATCTATCATACCTTGTTTCTTACAGTACATATTAAACTCAAGGAGCAAGATTTATACTAGAAGTTAGATTGGAAATCTGGAATTGATTAAAGACATTCACTTTTAACTTATGGCCTTGGTCCCAGAAATTTTATATTAGCAATGTAAAGCATTCCAAGCTAAGAGAAAAATTGGATTAAAATGAATATGAGGTTATTTTTCAAAAGGCTTTGTAGTTATGTCAATGACCTGATGATAAATGTTCAAGTAAAATTTGCACCATGAAGAAGGCTTTCTACATATTCACAGCATCCTGGGCACACCACAGTCTGCTCTTGGACAGTAGACACAGAAATGTAGCATGAGCCAGGGCTGACTAAGACATAGCTATGGCAGGGACTGCTGGCTGATCATCACAGTTCATTCTCCCCTTAAAGTAATACAGCTAAGCTAGGGATGTGACCACAAAGCAGGGACTATCTTTTCTAGCACTGCCACTCCTCCCCCAAGACTCTCCTCTAAACATGGCTCTGTGACTTCATTCTCACCAGGAGAAAGTCACTGGAAGTGCTGCATGCCTCTTCCAGTCCTGGGACTTCAAACATTGTGCATATGATCCTTCAGGCATTTTCTCGCTCAGAAAGCTGGAAAAAACTCCAACCTTCCTTAGAAAACATTCCTTATGGGGTAGGGGAAACACCCCAGATGATAATTGGAGAAGAAGATGGAAGAAGCCTGGATATCTGAAACGTATCCAGGATAGCAGGATAGCAGCCTGCCTACTTGCCCCAGATTGATATGTGAAGAGGAAATAAAAGTAATTTTGAAGACTTTCTATCGTTAAGACTCCCTGGGATAGCATTAGAGCAGCTTAGCCTTTTACACTACATAATACAGGGGTCAAAGCCATCTTTTTTTTTTTTTTTTTTTTTTGCGGTACGCGAGCCTCTCACTGTT
>NC_041215.1:86378716-86406305 GCF_002837175.3 Physeter macrocephalus | reverse complement strand
GCACGAACCCGTGTCCCCTGCATCGGCAGGCGGACTCTCAACCATTGCGCCACCAGGGAAGCCCTCAAAGCCATCTTTGGTGCCTACTCCTCTTTCAGGTTATGCTGTCTTCATGATGCCTTTTCATTTACCCGGACTCTCAGAAGCTACGTGTACATGCGCTCTGTTCTGGGTTCCTTCCTTCATGCTCTTGGCTTGTTTGGCATGTAAGACCTGAGTCCTGTTGCATTTATTTTCAGCCATCTGACACTTTCAAAAAACTCTGATAAACTCAGTTTGTAGAAGCTTATAGGCCATTACTTCTCTGAAAGGTACTTATTTTTCCTAAGAGTTGTGACTTAATATAAATTGAAAGATTTTTTTTCTCTTGGCAGAAGTTCAAGCAGAAGCCCACAGACCATTCCAGAGTCTGTCCAGTTAAATTCTATAATTCTAGACCTCCCCTCATGTATGAAAAGGAAAGAACCTTTGCCTCTCAGATTCTCAGGCTACAGCCAAGCTCAGGCTCCCCTCTCAAGACAGAAAGAGAGCCGAATGGGATGCCAAGCCCTTCAACTCATCTCTTTTCCACTGTTTCTCTAGGTGGCTAGAAGTAAGAGATGATCCCAATTTTTAATCTGAGAAACAGGCTTAATTAATAATATCGCATGGTCATGAACGGCATAAACATCAATGACTACCCGCTATTTCTAAGCAGACTTAACCAATGAGATTGTGTGACTCAATTTAGGTTTTAGAGGTTTCCATTTACTTGTCTCAATGAATTAGACATTCAAAGTTTCTTAGATTCTCCAACTTCATCAGTCTTTGTGAGGCTAAAAGTGAAAGAATTTGTAGACAGCACTGATCAAAGGAAGTTCATGTTCCCTTGGGCACCTTTACCGGAAATTGGAGAATAACAGGTGCTCATTTCACGACAGTCTTTATAACACACTTTACAGTGCTTTTCAAAAGCTGGGTGCTACTCTTCAGCGGGACATGACATAACTTACTGAGTCATGGTCAACATACAAAAAATAGGATGAAAAGAATAGAATAGTAAAATAGTGCTTTAGCTATAATTCCAATAAGTACTGTTTTGTGAAATTTAGTTTCAATTATATATAAATGTGAGGGTGTGTGTGTGTGTATTAGTATACTGTGTCATGATGCAAAACTGTATTTCTTACTCTTAAAAACAAAGCCTTTTCAAAGGCTTAATTCAGCGCATCAGCCCATTTTGGAAACAGCTTGGCTGCTCTTCGTGGGCACCTGCCTATGGCCTTAGTGTCACTGAATGGAGTCTCTTGACTTGATCTTGAAAGTGCTTCAGTGCCATGGAATTGTAAACTACATATTTACGTACCAGAGAGTCAGCTCCAAGGCCATCCTTTTGCAAAATTATTTAATTCTTTCTGATTCTATAAAAATCAATCTCCAAATCCCAACAATGCTCTGGTTTACTAAGAATAATATCAGAAAAGCAAATAAAATGACCCCACAATATATATTTATCTATGGTTACTAACTGAATTAAACACATGGAATAAACATATGGCCTCTAATTTTAAATTTCCTTAATCATGGACAATCTTATGTTGTACTTTCTCACAGTACCGTGCAGTTCCTTACCAAGAAAGCTGCAGTGTACAGCTGAACAATGTAGATGATGGATTATTTACTGCAGTAAAAGGAATTTGGTCAGCTTTATGCACAAATTCATCTGTAGTTCTGCTACAGATTATCTTTTGAGATAATAATGTTAGAGAAACATTTTCTTTCTAATTACAAAAAAGTATTACTTGGTAGAACTCAAATACCTTAAAGTAAATTGTGTACTACATTTAGATTTTAGATTTTTATGTATAGAATTATTTATATTCCAGATGAAATACTTAGAGCTAGATGCATTTGTTTAATTATTGTACATATTAAAATGTATTTGCCAATACACTCAAAAACATAAATCAAGGGAAAGGAGAAATTCCTGATTGCCTTAGTTAGAAATACTGACACACTAGTTTATCTTATGAATGATCATGTCCAGTAGCTTAACTAATAACCTGCACCATTGTCTATTCTACGGTGAAAAGAAACTGAGCACAAACGTAACTGAACAATGAGCAGATGAAAATGTTTACATTGTTCTGAAAAATGGTTTCTTTTCAACTCTAAATATTCTGCTTTTCAGAAATCAGTCTTCGGAGAATAATCTGTAAACTCAATAATTTTCTCAAAAGTACCAACTTTAAAAAATGAAAAAAAGGTAAAATATCAAAGCTCATGTCTTAAGAATAGCTTATGATAATTTTATTCTAATATGGTGCTCTTAATAATTCAATCAAGAGCTCATTATTGTATATTTGAAATCTTTATGAAACTGTTTTACCTTTTTCCTATATAATACTATTGAAAATGGTATTCAAATAATTTATAGGCTTTATGTATCCACTAAAATTTCACCATAAAATAAATCATCTGGGGCTAAGACACAGTTTCTGTGAGCAGAGAGATATCTGAAAATATGCAAAAAATAAAAAGGGCAAAGAAAACAAGTATTTTTCAGGCTTCTATAAAATATAATGTGCGATTATTCAGTTTTGGCCTATGGTGCAGTTTATCTTTTTTGCATGATCCTCTGAGGAGAGGGAAAGGCAGGGAGGAAGGGGAGTGGCTTGGTAAGCAAATGAAGAATGCCTTGCTTGGCGCTGTCAAACACTGTAATTGCAACACAAAGGCCACCCCTACTCAGCTCGACCTTTGATAGGAAAACTACAGATCGCTTCTTCCTTTAATAAAGCAGCATCTCTAGAGAGCAACACTTGGGTCCTGCTGGTTTTGGAGTTAACACCCTTCTCCTTTTTCAGAGGACATTTTCCTCCTAGTAAATTGGGATCACAGGTGGTTTTACTGCTTTGCCTTGTGGCTCCTTCGCAAGGCACCAAGCAGCTTTAGTGCACTGGCCTCCCAACCCAGTGAATCATTAAAACAGGTGGGGGTCAGATGGGTGGGTACATGAAGGGATTTCCAAAACTGGAGATTTTTTTTTCCATCCCTTAAAAAAAAAATCCCTTAAGCTGCCTTTGAACTTTGAAAGATAATTTTTGGATTATCGTTTTCTTGTTATTTGCAAGATGTGAACAGTGGCCGTGCTATATCCATGAGCTGTAAGCTTAGTGGTATGTAATAATTTTGTGGAAAATATTCTGTGGCCTCCTAAATAAATAGGTACACATAAAGTCAATTTACCCTCTAGAAAATGCTATCTTTAACAACTTGACACTGGACTGAGTCCCAAGTATTCAAGGACTCAAGCAACTCCAATGACCAGTCCAAGGAGGAATTTGGCAAACAAATTTTCTATGGAAAGACTGGCCTCAGTGTATCAGGAGAGGGATGGCACATCAATAGGGTAAATGAAGAATATTTAATCAAGGGCCTACTTAACAGTGTGACGTCAGGGTTACAGGTAGGTAAAAAGTGGCAGAGCACCAGTATCACCACTAGACCTGAAGGCCAAGGTGAGAAAGCAGTTACCAGGACCCTGAGAAAGAAGGCGCTCCAGCTCATGAAGAGCTACACCATTGGAGGATTTTCCCAATTGAGGGGCCAAGCTGCTGACAGCCCACCATCTGCTATGGAAGAAAATCCCCAACTTCCTTCCCCTGAGCTCTCTAATCTTCTCCGTGCCTGTGTCTCTGTTACAAAGCTGAAAAACTTTCCAAAGGGCAAATGAGTCCCTCTGAGGTCATATGTTGACGTTGAAACAAGGTTTTTTTAGAGGTCAGGTCTCTTCTTAGGTCACGTAGTTTCTCCTGCACATAAAGAAACTAAAAAAAAAAAAAAACAAAAAAAAACAAAAAAAAACCTAAAAGAGAAATTTGTAGTCTTTCTCTATTCTTTCAATATCTGAATAATTTTGTGGCACATACTTCATGTTTATTGGAAAAAACATCCCTTGTTTGTTCTCTAGTTTTTCATATAAAATGCATATGCAAATATTTGGAAATGAAATCCTATGACTCATTTCTTTCTCTTGTAATTACGTTCCATAGATGTAGAAAATAGCTTATTTTCCCCTTTGAAGTGTGATACAGGGTTGAAAGTGCAATTTCTCTGGAAATGAGTACTTGCCTGAGGGCTTAGATGAGTTCTACATGTCCTGGGCTCTTGAGCTCTGTCACCCTACTGGTCATAGTTTCCCTCATTCACTTTCTCTGGGTAAGGCTTTATTTACCCAGATTTGTCTTACAGTCAAATATTAATTTTATGGTTTTGATAAGTGTCTAATACATATCTACATCTCAGTGGTAACAGGATGTTAAGTAGGGCTCTTCCTGTTTGGGTTTTAGCTGAGACCCAAACCAGAGGTGACAAGTGTGCTGCCATCTCACAGTTGAGGTGCTAACTGACTCTAGCTGGACTTGTACAGGAGAGGCTCTCGCTCCCCTCAGCTAACCATCCGATTCCAGCATATAAAGCTTGAAAAACTCAAGAGAGAAGAAGGGGCTTCCGAGAGGATTCTTTAGAGAGAGAGAGGCATCAGAGTACTTATGGTTCTTTCTGGTGAGAGAGGGTCGAGAGGTATATCTTTGTTTCCTCAAGGGAGAGGGGTTTCAAGGCCACACAGAGACTTTCATAGGTACCCCCTGGAACTATGGAAGTACGGTAGACTGCAGTAATGCCTGAAAGCCTCATGAGGACAGGTGTCTAGCTGAAGTGACCCACAGTGATGGAGGAAAGCACTGCTCTTGGAAGTAACTGCATGGCCCACAGACAGAGGCCCACAGAGGGGCCACGCACAAGTGCTGTCTGAGTTGTTTGGGGGGTTCTTCCCAAAAAGGCTTTGGAGGGTCAAGGAGGCCTCATCACAAAGAGCCTGGATGTGACTTCCAGAGACTAAGACGTTGCGGAATGTAAATGAGACATCTCTGGTGATGTGGGATCTCAGAAGAACCCAAGAAAATATCCATAAGAGAAAAGAGTCACTTTAAACACCTGCCAAATGCAGAGAATTGTAAAGTCATGTACTTCAGGGGGAGGGAAAGAGCTAGGCCCACAAAACAGCTTTGAATGGCTGGGAGAAAACAAAGAATAAAGTTCTTCTGTGATTTGTAAATGTAAGTTTTACTTTGTTTAAAAAAAAATTACTCAAATCTCCTTACATGTAGTGGGCATTCTTTTGTCAGGTGGAGAGTGCCTATGGAGGTCCTTTACAAAATGCTGTGTCCTATGCATCACACACACGTACACAGACTCCCAACATCTGAACACTACAGAACACTTCTCTATGGATTTCAAGCATCCTTTCTATTAATTAACAAGCATCTATTATAGGCAGTGTGCAGAAAACTAGTGCAATAATTGGAAATCTGTGTTTCAGCTAGGTGGTGATTTACAATAAGCAAGGACTTGGAATTTTCTTGACTGCTCTTCAAATATATACCTCTGATCAGAGAGGGGACACACATACATAATGCAGTTTCTACCTCTCTGTCCTCTCTCCTTATAGTCTTTTCTAGGACTCAGAATTTAGGCAACAGCTCACACACACACACACACACACACGCACACGCACACGCACACACACACACACACACAAACAAAAACCACCTCAGGGCTCAGAGTGCTTCTCTTTGTGCCAGAACACATTCTTTAGCGTCAGAAAAGGGTGTGCTCCCTTGAGAAGCCACAGAGACATTTCAGTCCCATCCTATAAACCCTTTTCTTAAAACATTTCTCTTCAAGTGTTATGACCTCACTGTAGCCTCTAAGTCCTTTTATATGTCTCCCTCAAATTCCCCTTTCCAACTTTCCTACTCTGGTAAATGACAGAACTATTTTCCTTAGTGACCAGTATCAAAATCACAGTCATGTTTTACTTCTTCTACTACTTTGCCCTTAATGTCCAAGCATCCCTCTTTATATTTTCCAAACACCTCCCACAGCTATACCTTCCTCTGCAGTCTTATAAAGTGTCACCTGTTGCCTCAATTTGTTGGGTCTTCAAAATTGTTTTTTCAACTTCCAGTTCTCCCCTTTTCTGGTTTATCCCACTCACAGCAGGAAAATTACTCTCGCTAAAACACAACTTCTGTCTATCACTCTGTTGTTTAAGAACATTCTGTGGCTTACCACTGCCCTCGGAATAAACATAAAATTTTGGGCAAAACTATTACATCATCTATGATGCCGCCTCTCTTCACCTCGTCAATTATATATTTCACTCCCACTCTGAAAAATGCCTTCATGTCCTCAAAGGCAATTTCATTCATTTATTAAAAAATGCTTGCAATTCTGCTACGTGCTGGGGATGCATCAATGAAAATGAAAGACCCAGTCCTGGAGCACTCATCACTGGAGTCTAGAGGGACATGCACACAAGAAAACAAGTTTCACCCTGGGAAGTACAATATACTATTGGATAAGAGAGGCACATAATATCCAGGCGTGGATTATCAGAGAAGGCTTCTCAAAGGAAGTGACATTTTACACTGTGGCTTAAAGGCAAAGCAGCAATTACCCAGGTAGAGAGTGGGCAAGCAGTGCCCCAAGAAGAAGGCAAAGACTGTGTGAACGTCCAGAGGTGAGGCTGAGCATGGCCTGTTCAAGTAACTGAAAGAAACTCTGCTGTTGGAATTTAATACAGTGGTGCCTAAGAAAGAAGAGAATAAATTTGGAAAGCCAAGACAAAACATGTAGGCTTTATTCTAAGAAAAATGTGGAGCTATTGGAAATTTTTAAAGAAGGAAAATATAATGAGCAGATTTATCAAATAAATTACACTCTAGCTGAAGGTGCAGAATGGGCCATGAAGGGATGCAGAGGACCAGGGAAGAAGCCACTTCTAGAACTAAATGTGAGTTTATGGTAGCCTAGACTTGAGTAGTGGCAGTGAGGATGAATGTAAACCACTGAAATTAGAAAGTGCTTAAGATAAAAATGATAGGGGTTCTTATTAGCTGTGAAAATGGTAAGTCAGGTTGAAAACCAGATTTCTTTTTTGGGCAATTGCAAGAATGATGGTCTCATTTACTAAAATAGGAAACATAAATGGAATGGATTGGAGATTAGAGAGGTTGGTTTAATTTTTGACAAGTTGATCTGGAGGTGTCTATGAGACTTCTAAGTGAAGCAGCACTATAGACAGACAAGGAAGTGGGCATGAAGCTCAGGAGAAAGATCTGGGGCCAAAATATAGTCTTAGGAATCATGAAGATGGTGATGAAAGCAAGGAATAGATGAGGCCACCGAAGGGCAATGAGAGGAAAAGCAGCCTTTGAAGAGCCATAGCCCTGAAGAGCACCAGCATTTTAAAAAGGCATAGAAGGTGCAAAAGAAGTTGAGGAAGGAGACAAACAGATTGCAGTGGCATCCAAGGGCCACAAAAAGGAGAGTTTTCAGAAAAGGCCAACATTTTTCAGTGCCATTAAGAGCCTAAGTAAGATAAAGCTGCAAAGCTGCACAGTAGGTTTGGCACTGAGGTTGTACTGGCTGTCATCTCTGTGTCCCCAGGCTTCTTCATCTTGCTCCATGCCCAGGAGTTTGCCCAGTGTGGGTGGCCCCCATTAACTCTATCCTATCTTCTGTTGGAGTTAGACCAATGGTGGGCACTGGTAGAAGATAAGAAGGAGGGAAGAAGGGAGGAGAGGATATTTTCCCCTCAGCTTCTTCTTCGTGGATTTGCTTCCTTGACCTAAGATCACAGTTCCTGTCAAGCAGTTCTCTGCTCACCCCTCTTGGGGTAGCTTGGGAAAGAGCTTCCTGCATTTATTAGCTCTGGAGTATCAGATTATCCCTTGAGGGTTCACTGTACTCTACCAATGGATTTTTATTGTCTTTTTAAAATAATTTATTTATTCATTTATTTATTTTTGGCTGCATTGAGTCTTCATTGCTACACGCAGGCTTTTCTCTAGTTGCGGCGAGAGGGGGCTACTCTTCGTTGCAGTGCGTGGGCTTCTCATCGCGATGGCTTTTCTTGTCGTGGAGCATGGGCTCTAGGCGCATGGGCTTCAGTAGTTGTGGCGTGCGGGCTCAGTGGTTGTGGCGTGCGGGCTCAGTAGCTGTGGCTCGCAGGCTCTAGAGCACAGGCTCAGTAGTTGTGGCGCATGGGCTTAGTTGCTCCGCGGCATGTGAGATCTTCCCAGACCAGGGCTCGAACCCATGTCCCCTGCATTGGCAGGTGGATTCTTAACCACTGAGCCACCAGGGAAGTCTCTGTCTTTTTTTAAAAAAATTACATTCTCTTCAAATTATCCCAGCTTGGATGTCCCACCTCTTTTCTTTTGGAAACTTGATTGACACAGTGGTCATTTGAGACTTTGTTGGGAGGCCTTTCTGTTGTGTGGTGGAGGCAGAGGCCAAATTACAGATGGATCAGAGTGTAAGTGGTAGGCGAGGAGAAGGAAATGGTAAGGAGAGCAGTCTTTCTAAAAGATTGGCTATTAAAGGGTGCAGACAGAAGGGATAGGGACCACAGGGAAACATCCAGAGAGGTTTTATGTATTTTTTCTTGACGTGATCACCAAATTATTTGTGAGAATAAGTCAGTATAGGAAGAGACGTTGAGGACACAGTGAAAGAAAGAATCACTGGAGCATGGTCCCCTAAGAAGTAATATGACCCCTGCCAACAGAAGGGTGAGTCTGAGGCAGAAGGGAGGGAGGCACATATGGCTGGCACACAGGGGAGTCTGTACTATGAATGGGAGACTGAGGCTATTCTACCTTGATGGCTTCTCTTTTCCTTGTGAAGTTGAAAGTAAGGTGCCTGATGAAAGTGAGAGTGATGAGGTTGCAGATTTAAAAAGAAAAGAGAAGTTCTAAATATTTTGAAAAAACAGGATTATCAGAACTCTTTGAGAAGTCAGTTGAGTCTGAAAATCATGCATTTAGGCTCACACCAACATGTAAGTTTGTTTGAAATTTCTCCGGAGGCACTGAGCAGTGTGGGTTCTTTCAGAAAAGGTGAAGCACTAGACTGGGCCAAGGCTGGGTTTTTCCATATACTCAGACTGAAGGACAATCGGAGAAGAGGGTATAGCGGGATTAGGAAGCAAGCATTTGAAATAATGGAGCATAGAATTTAACTTGGATAGAGAAGGTAGTGAAAGAGAGAAGAGTCTAGTCAAGAGACTAAATGTCCCAGAGAGACTGAAGACAGACATGGTGGGGCTAATAGAGTGGGACTGGTGATCAAAGAGCTGATGCTTGAACTTAATATTTCAGTAGAGCCCTTCTGGATGTGGAGAAAATATAAAGGTCCTTGGACATCAGGCTTGATGGGTGATCCATGGGATAGATGGTTGCCATCTAATGTTTTCTTTGCATAACCTTTGATTGTTTTTCAAGCATATTATTTCTATTTCAAGCATATTATTTATAATTAATGCCTCATATGCCATTTATCAAATTGCCGTAAATCACAAATACACATAGTAATATTTAAATGTGAGAGGGTTATTCTTTACAATTCCAGTTTCCTGAGTCATTTAAATCCTTTACTTAAACATATTAACTTCAAAAATATCTTTTTAAAAAGAGAAAACAGGTGGGTTTCTTAAACCAGGCTTCCCAGAAAAGTTCCTCATTTGGTTTTCTAATTATAAAGCACAGAAGGAAGGTTTGGTTTGAAGTTTTAATTTACCAGAGCTATACAGGATTAGTTTTTCTACATGCAATCCAGTATTTGACAGTTGTTAAATATTTGCTTTAACCATGTATTTATTTTGAGTACAACACAATTGCACCTACTATCTCTGCAAGACTCTTTTAGGAATTGCCATACACTCATAATATTTAACTAGAACAATGAATGATTTAAAAATAGAAAATGCACAAATTACTGTACTCCCTTGGAAACACATAAGCTCTGACAGAAAGTGGAATAAAGTGGTCGTACAAAGAGCTTCAACATAATTTTTTTCAAAAAACCTTTTATTTTTGTTAGCTTTAAATATATTTAGCTCTTTAGTGGGATCTCTTTGGAATACACACTCAAAATCCAATACTGTGTATCAAGCCTATGATAATGGACCTTAACTTTTTTCTCTTTGAAATAGTAAGTTATTATATAATAATGATAATAAAGATTCGCATCTTTGAAATTCATAGACATATGCACATATTCATATATATGGACCTGTGTATAAGTTTGTCTATATACATATATGTGTGTCTATTTTTCAATTTAGCTCTAGATCTAGATCTATATCTAGATCTAGATATAGATATATACTTATTATATACTTATTCTGATCTTGGTATAAGAAGGTGACACGGGCTTCCCTGGTGGCGCAGTGGTTGAGAGTCTGCCTGCCGATGCAGCGGACGCGGGTTCGTGCCCCGGTTCGGGAAGATCCCACATGCCGCGGAGCGGCTGGGCCCGTGAGCCATGGCCGCTGAGCCTGCGTGTCTGGAGCCTGTGCTCCGCAACGGGAGAGAAAAAAAAAAAAAAAAAAAAAAAAAAGAAGAAGGTGGCACTGTTACATTGGATAAAGAGTTGTGATGGTCATTTTAAACTGGAAGCATCCTCTTACTCAGTTTATTATGTGACCAAAGAGTAACTTGGGTGATGGAATAAGGATACAGTGGGTTTCTGGCTGGAAATAAAGATACAGTGTGTCTTGGTGCCAAGAAAACAGATATGTTCAATTGAACAAACATGAACTTGGTCTCATTAACTTCATGATATAAATCACTGTGACAACTATTCAGTCATTCATGAAACATTTATTGGAGGTCCACTCTGTGTTAATCCCTGAAGATAAAGTAAGTAAGATATGGGATTTGCCTAATATGGATTGGGTTTGTAACTGATCTAGTTTATTTAATGTCTTGTGTTTTATCTGTGGAAAAGATATATATTCATCCTGGAAATGTTTTTTATAAAGCAATGTATGCCAAGAATTTTTTAAAATTTTAGTAGTTTTTAGTTATAAATTACACGGATTCTCATACATCACTCCTATTCATTTTATGAAAACTATGTCTTTCTATGTTGTCCTTTTTATGACCCAGAGCATATTTTGTTGACTATTTATATTTTCTTCAAAGTTTTACAGATTATTACTGTATTTCATAGCATTTCTTTTGATCCTAGGAAACAAATGTTTGTAATCACCAACAAATACTAAGAAATAAATGTAAAAACTCTCCATGTCTAGGTATATAACCCGAATTTTAGAAGAATTAGAAGAAAAATGTGGATATTCCAACTATGGGGTTTTGCTTTGAGTCATAAATTTTTTCCCCCTCAACCATTACAGACTATAGATGCTACAGATGTGACCAAACACTGAGTGTTAACCAACTAAAACTGTTCAAGCATGATTACTGCTTTGTTACCTTTCAAAACCTGTAACAATCCTCTACTCATCAATAATCTTCTGCAATGACAGATTTTCTGACCACATCCAGGTGCATTTGAGGAGCCAGAATATAATATTTATATATTAGTGACAATGATTAAAGCACTAACTTAAATTATAGTTTATTTGTTTAGGAAATATTTGAAATATGTAAAGACTGCCAATAATCTTATTTATTATGCTAAATACCTGATTTTTTAAATGCTAATCACATTGATTTTAAATACCAAAGATTTGGTTATTCATTTACATATTCATTAAAAACATTTTACAACATCCTCAAAAATTAAGTAATATCCCTACTACTTCAATGCTAGCCACTGGGTGTACAGTGGTGAGTCCAGACACTCATGGAGCTTCTAGTCTGAGGCTGTATTATTCAGCCTTGGGTGCTTGTTAGAAGTACAGATGTCTGGGCCTTATTTCAGAAGGTATGGGATATGGACTAGGAAACTGCATTTTTAAAAAAAATCATCCCAGGATATTTTGAAGCACATTCTCAAGTCTCCTTTTGATGACTAGTCTTTTTGAGTAGATCTTTTGAAATGTTTATCAGATCATCATTCTTCTACTTAAAACCATCCAACAGCTGCCTGTTGAGTTTAAAAATTTCCAAACTCCTTAGCATAGCCCCTGCCTTCTCCTTTAACCTCCTTTGGCCAAGTTTTTCCTAATTGGTGAAACCGATTTTACTGGCTTGCTCTGCTCCTGAAAGCCAGCAACCTCATACTGTGCTCAGGGCCTCTGCCCCTGCTATTCCCTCTGCTTGGAATCCACTTCCTCTATATTTTCTCATCATTCAGACCTTGACTCAAACACCACCTCCTCTTTGGCTTTTCTAGTCCACTCTTACCCTGGGATTCTCTACCAAATGCTTCCTACAATTGCCTGATATGACACATCTGAGCAACGTGTAAATTAATGGATTTATAGGACTTGCTCCACATGTCATCAATCTCCAAGCCCAGGAATCTGCATTTTTGACAAGGCACGTAGGTGAGTCTTATTATCAGGCCAATCTGGAAAACTGCACTATCAAATGTTCTAATTATTATTTTCACAGACGCTATCGCTGTCAGAAAGGAGCTTTGTCTGGGTGAGAGCAGGAACTTTAGGTTATTCCATTCTCTGCTCTCAGGACTTGTACATGGTCTGGCACCTTGTAGAAATGGCTTAATAACTGTTTCTTGACTGAATGGATAAAACACAGGTCTAGGGGAATCTCCCCATCTGGTGTTTACATGGAAATAATTGGCACTAGTTTTAGGGTTTAGCTATTGGTGTTAAAGATGGAGTTTAATTTTTAAAGGTTGATGTCAAGTGATTTCAACCTTCCTTGAGCAACAAGAGTATCTGTAGTTTGATACCAAAATAAAAATCTGAAATTTTTATTGTTCTTCCAATGCCTATGTTGATCCTAGAGTGACCTCCAAGGAAACTCAGTCTTAGATTTGATGGTTGTTCAAAACGAAGTGATCACTGACATCCAACTGAAGTGTCAGAATACCTAAGTAGTTATATTTTTAGGCTGAATTACAGAGGTTAAAAAAATGAGAAATATATGATAGCTAGAATACAGTTAGTTGCAAAGAAAAAGACATCTACTCATACAGATACTGGTTTAGAAGATTTCTATAACAGGATGTTTTTGTCTACTATAGCCAAGTAACCCCTTTAAACCTTTCATCTGGTTGTTTATGACTCACACTCATAAGGCCCCAAAGACCAGCTCCTCTCAGCCAAAGAAGATTATCAGTGGAATAGACAAGTTTTTCTCAGTATGAACTTACATTGCATATGTGCCCTTCACTGTTGTAACAACATGAGCACACCTGAGAGAGGGAGAGGGGAACAGGCAACTATTTGTGATAGTTGGTGCACCCTAACTACAATGCAAAACACATGTTGTTTTGCACGCTATCTTGGTCAAATATTTGATACCCTTAATGAACACTCAGAAGAATCTCTCAACTCCCAAAGGGACTATAACTTCTGAATTCCCTTTGGTTAATCATATTGAAGAAGTTCAACAATTATTTGTTTGTTAACGAAACAGTCTTGACTGACTGAACAAAGCGTTTTCATTGAGTTAAGTAAAAAACATTTTTCTACTATCTTTACTCCCTACCTTAATATTACTAATAAGCATAAGATGACACTTGATAATGCTTTCAAATCTCCTATAAAACCTGATTAAGGCAAAAGAAGTAAACAAACAAACAAAAGCAAAACTAAACACAAACACACACAAAGAATTCAAACGGCTCAGCTATTTTATTAAAATTCATGATTTTCAGTTTGTTTTCTCTCTCCTCTTTTCTCAGAAGAGATGTTGATGTTAGTTTGAAAGATATTACTTACTCATCAAAATTGTGGCCCAATATAATATCTCTATTGTGGCCCAATATAATAGCTCTATTAAGTTGAATCTTAAAGCCCTCCTAGACACTTTGGATCTAGCTTCTTTTTAGAAGTCTCTATAGCGATTTGAGGCTTATTTGTTAAATGTGAAAGAGGAAACAGGAACATAAATTAATAAATAGACACACAAAATATTAGTATATGATTTCAAAAGATTACACTGAAAATAATCTTGGCCCTACACAGATTTAGTGGCACCTATGCGATTAGGGAGGAACATGGTGAATGACTAAAAGGTACGAGAACGTAGATTTTGGAGTCAGAAAGTTTTCTGTTTTATCACTACTGATTTTCTGCCGTCATCTTGGGAAGAAGCTTAATTTTCTTAAGGCTCAGTTTCCTAATTTGTAAAATGGGGATATTACTTAATTCCTGAGGATTTTCTGAAAATTTAATTAGATATTGTTTATTAAACTGCTCAGGAGGGGCCTGGTATACAAAAATGCTCAGGAAATTGGTGCTATTATTTAAATTAGTTTAAAATTCTATGAATTCTCCACCTTCATTTTGGGAAGGCAGTATATATTTCTTATTACATAAGCTGAATATACACACATACATACTAGCTTTATATATTACAATTATAATGTATATATACCTACATATGAAGTTTGTATAAAAATGAGTGTGTATATAGCCCTAGACAGTTCTGTATATGTGTGTATTTTGGAAAAGTAGATATTTGCATCAAGTTCATTAAAGTTGAAATTTATTTTAGGGCTAAGAATTAACATTTTATTTCCTCTCTAAAATGTCACACATGGGCTTCCCTGGTGGTGCAGTGGTTGCGAATCCGCCTGCCAATGCAGGGGACACGGGTTCATGCCCCGGTCCGGGAAGATCCCACATGCCGCAGAGCGGCTGGGCCTGTGAGCCATGGCCACTGAGCCTGTGCGTCCGGAGCCTGTGCTCCGCAACGGGAGAGGCCACAACAGTGAGAGGCCTGCGTACCACAAAAAAAAAAAAAAAAAAAAAAGATATAAAATGTCACATAACTTTGGATAATTTTCTACAATTACTTATAATGTGATAAAATGTTATTTACTGATATATTATGCCTCAATTTACATTACATATATTAAAATTGAAATTTATTTTAGGGCTAAGAATTAACACTTTATTTTCTCTCTAAAATGTCACACCACCTTGGATAATTTTCCACAATTACTTATAATGTGATAAAATGTTATCTACCAATATTATTATGCCTCAATTTACATTACATATATTATTTTGTATATATTAAAAAAACATTTTAAAATAAGAATATAATAGACTAATAAAATAAGATTATTTAATTTGTATAAATATGTTGAATCTTACAGCATAGTACGACAAGCGTTATATTGATAACAATATGTTTTATCATGAGGTGCTCTGTTTAAAAAAGCAAAACCAAACAAAAAATAATTTAGGAGAAAGTGATGAAGTAGTTGTTAGATTTTTAATCAGCTATTTTTTTTTAATCAGCCTTTGCTTCTGAGGCTTCTACTTGTTAATGATTATAGTTCCAACTGTGTTAGCTTCGTGGACATTCACAGTACTAGAATCTGCATATCACTGTGGGAAGGGAGTGGAAGTTACCTTTTCCTAGTCTTCACCTATTTCAGTCAATCAATCAACATTTATTAAATATTCATTCACAAATATACCAACTATATGCCAAGTACTGCTCTAGCCAAACTCCAAACAATTTTATAGACTGTAAGTTGGTGGTTAACCAAGAGTTGCAAGACCAAGTTGTCAACTCCCTTGAAAAGTCCTGTGTAGGTAGCCTAGCACCTCACTTCAGAATACTGAAGTATTCTTCACCTCTCCTTTTTGAACTCAGCTAAAACTTAGGTAAAGAGTCCCAGTTTAAGGTCTTGTAACTATAATTAGTGCACTGCACTAATTACAGTTAATAAAGTTAACTTTATTATTATTTTAGTTAAATTTTAAATTTTTATTTATTGTTATTTTAGTTAAAGTAAAGTTATGTGACAGAATCAGTGGACAGCTCCTTCAGAGTGGATGGTTCAGGAAGACTTCTGACAGAAAAGGATGAGCCATGAAAATATCAGGGAAGAGATAGCATTTTGAACAGAGAAAAGAGCTGGTGAGGAAGATCCTAAGGCAGGAAAAAAATGGCTTGAGAATGATCACAGAACAGACAGCCAGCGAGCACGGGTGGAGCGTGTGGGTGAGGGGGAGAGATGAAGTCAGAGAAGCGGTCAGGGGCCAGGACTTTCGCGCTCCGTAAACCAGAGAAAGAAGGTTTTTTTAGCTGATGGATTGGAAGGGAGAGAAAAAGAGGAATCAAAGCGAACTCCTCAGTATCACCAAGTGAGTCCAGGCTAGTCATAGAAACGAGGGAAAAGTAGAAAAGCAAGGTCCTGCCCTTTTATGGGAAGGAGTCACATAGCTTGACATCAGGCCAAGACTTTTCAGTTCATGCTAGTAAACTTTTGCACAACATATGGCTACGGGATTATCAGGTTCAAATGTTCACTTTTTTTTTTTTTAAACTTCCCTCTTTTTTAAAAAATAGGAGATGGAGCAATCTGCTCTCTTTTTATTTTAATTAATTAGTTTATTTATTTTTGGCTGCATTGGGTCTTCGTTGCTGCGCGCGGGCTTTCTCTAGTTGTGGCGAGCGGGGGCGACTCTTCGTTGTGGTGCACGGGATTCTCATTGCGGTGGCTTCTCTTGTTGCGGAGCACGGGCTCTAGGCGCGTGGGCTTCAGCAGGCAGTTGTGGCTCCGGGGCTCTAGTTGTGGCACACGGGCTTAGTTGCTCCGCGGCATGTGGGATCCTCCCGGACCAGGGCTCGAACCCGTGTCCCCTGCCTTGGCAGGTGGATTCCTAACCACTGTGCCACCAGGGAAGTCCCAAATGTTCACTTTTTGACAATTAAACATTTTATTCAGTCATCTAAAGGGTTTAAATTCATGCCATTTCCTGGGCTCCTTCCTTTGCCACCATAACAGCTGTTCTGGTTAAGAGTCTGCCTTATTATCCCCTTGAATTTCAGTCTTGATTCAGAATGTAAGGGGTTACAGAGTCCTCTGTGCCTTAAAATGACCTAAAATTGTGTAACAGTCAACAAATGACTCAGAGGAAAATAAGGAATTTCACTCTAGACTCTCAAGAGTTGGGAGCTCAGATGCGGGCTGTGAGCATTCTCGGAGGAGCTATGCTTTCTCCAAAGCTGCACCTCATGACAGGAAATGTCAGTAAGAGGATTATGAATGTCTATCTATATTCAGTAATGTGAGCTGAAGGCAAGGTTATGGAGGAAAGCCATGGAGATAAAGGAGTTGAGTTAAATTTGCACTAAGAAATGAAAGTGTGATGAGTAAAGAAGAAGTCATAAGATTTCATGAGTTCAAGAGAGAATCTTTATTTTCTCCTAGTTTGTCAGAAAGTGGCCAAAGGAGGAATCTGGGAAGTTCATGGGACCTGGAGAAGAGATGGAAAGCAGAAATATTAGATGCTGAAACACTGTTTTGGGGCATGGTGATTAACAGCATGGGCTCTAGAGCTAAATCACCTGGGTTAAGCCTATTTTCTCTCTAAGAAGTTGTGTGACCAGCAAGTCATTCATCTCTCTGTGCCTCAATTTCTTAACCTATGAATGGGAATGATAATGCTCCAGATTTCCTAGCATTGTAAGCATTCAATGAGTGCGTGTGTATGGAGCATTTAGAACATGGCCCGCACTGTGTGAACAGGATTAAACATAGGTAATTAGGGACTCTTGGGATCATACCGAGGTGGTTTCCCCAAGTAAACTTGCAAAAACGAGACTGGTGGACAGGATCCTGTTCCGTTTTCTTTGACAGGTATTATCAGTATAGGCAATCTATACAGGTGACCTGTGTAGGTGATCTATATAGAACTAGCATTTCTGAGATGGAATGCAATCAGAAGTGAGGCTCACACATGGTAATGGATGATAAAATGAAAGGCTCAAGTAGGATTATGTTAACCTAGGAGCACAGGGAAAGACAGAAAAGAGAAGGAACTGCAAAGCGAGACAGTCTTAGATAGCCCGTGAAAGCAAGCAGGAGAGGAGCCACAGGTTGAAAGAAAGAAGAGTCAAATGGGCAGGTTCAGGGTAAGGAGAAGAGAAAGGGTATGAAATCATTCAAAATGCAGATGCTAAGGCAGTGACTATACTAAATAAATAAATAGATAAGTGGGTAGATAGCTAGATAAAAGATCTAATTCTTTTAAGAGCTGCTGATAAGTGAAATGAATCCGTTTTGGCTACAGAAGTAAATATGGGAGGAAAAGAGAAATGATGTGTTGAAACTGACAGATTGCTCACTTCAAAAAGATGAACTGTGTTATAGTGTCACCCATTGAGAGAGAAACCAGACCCTGGGGAAGTCAGTTCTATCTGTTCTCAAAGAATTCATTGAGATTTGAAGGGTTAATGTGGGAAAGGGTGTTATTAGTGACAGGAGGCTTTAGTACTCTTCCTAATACCCGAGGCACAGACCAAACATGCTGCTCCAAGCATAAGGCTAAGATGGTAAATTTGAAAGAAATAGCTAAGTTGTGTCTGCCACATCTTTGTGGGCTCAGTTTAAACTGATTCAAGTGAAAAATCCTGGCTGATCAGCTTTCACAGCTGCTTTGCTATGGGGAGCAGCTGTTGTTAGTGCCACGTGAAATACTCACATGGGATGCCAACAGGCCCAGTGTGATTCAGGGCAGGGTACAGATTCAGGGGGCAGAAACTGGTAAGCACAGTGGGAAATGGTATTTCATGTTTCTGAATGGATACCTTTCTTAATTTATTTTAATTTTGTTATTATTTTTTAAATTGAGGTAGAAGTGATATATTTTAGTTTCAGGGGTACAACATGATGATTCGATATTTATAGATATTAAAATAAGTCTAGTTACCATTGTCACTATATATAGCTACAGAATTTTTTTTCTTCTGATGAGAACTTTTAAGATCTACGCTCTTAGCACCTTTCAAATATGCACTACAGTATTATTACCTATAGTCACCATGCTGCACATTACATCATCAGGACATTGATTTTATACCTGAAAGTTTGTGCCTTTCGACTCCCTTCACCCATTTGGACCACCTTTACCCACCCGCTGCCTCTGGCAGCCACCTATCTGTTCTCACCTATCTATGAGCTTGGTTTTATTTGTTTGTTTGTTGTTTGTTTTTAAGATTCCACATACAAGAGAGATCATACAGTATTTGCCTTTCTCTCTATGGCTTATTTCACTTAGCATAATACCCTCAAGGTTGAATAGGTACCTTTTTTAAAAGTCAAGAGTAAAGAAGCTTATTTCACTTAGCATAATACCCTCAAGGTTGAATGGGTACCTTTTTTTTTTTTTTTTTTTTAACATCTTTATTGGAGTATAACTGTTTTACAATAGTGTGTTAGTTTCTCCTTTGGGTACCTTTTTTTAAGTCAAGAGTAGAGAAGCAGAGATGATGGAATTATTCTGTCAAGCACTTTGTCAACAAGTAACAAGACATATCAGGCTTGCCTGACTCTCTGCTTGCTTCCACTGGGGCATGAGTTTTCAGGATTATTTAAGTTCTAGTATGTAGTCAGGTATAGGTAAAGCAATGTCATGAATACAACTACATTTAGCAAAATAGGATTCGCAATGCAACCAAGGACAAGAGAGAACTATAGGAAGGAGCCAGAGAAAGGTTGGCCACTGTTGAAATTATCACTGTGAGGCTCTCAGTTGTTATCAAGATGGCTGATAATTTCAAGATCTCTGGATTTCCCTCCCAGGCACTTGAAGCCAGAACTGGGTTTAGAAGTGGAGAGGAATTTAAAAGAAAAGGGGGAACTGGGTGATAGTGGAACTGGAACTAACTACTGTGCGTCTAGGGAGGCGGAATGTTCAATAAGGACAGGAAGAGAGATAAGGGAAGATCAAAACATCATATCTAAGCTGCAGGTGGAGAGAAAAATCTAGGATCAGAAGTGATGGATCTGTCATTGGGAGGAAGAGCATAGACAGCAGAATGGGAGAGCTGGTGAGGGATGGCCTGATGGATTAGGGAGCCTAGAAACGTCTTCAGGGCCAAGGGAAGGTGGAGAGAGGGTTCTGGAACAGCTGTAGCTAAACCCATGGCTGAAGAAAGTTCATTATGGGTAGGTATATCATGGTTTGGGATTTGTCTTGAGAAAAGTCAGACCGGAAAGACAGTCAGGAAAGAGCCATAAAGAATTCCTAAGACAGCAAGATCAAGGGGCAAAGATAAGATGAAAAATCAAGAAGCCATCTCATTTAAAAAAAAATTATATCCTTGGATTTACATTTATGCTTACCGAACTACAAAGAATTTAAAAAGTTAGCAAAGCCTTCAAAATTTCTAGTGGGTGTAATCTAGATTTTCTTTACCTCCCCACAAACAATTATATAAGGGGTAATTTAAAATACACCTTTAGATCAGACTTGGATATTAACGTATTATAGGAAACAATTTGGCGAGCAGGAAACAGACTTTCTCTTTATTGGAGCATCTTTAGCTTTATGAAACATTCTAATTTCTTTTTAAAAAGACTCTGGAGGAAATACAGGCTACTTTGCAAACTGAGTCAAGATAATCTGAGTCTGAAAAGTAGGAGGAAAGGGACATGGAGCGTGCACCCTAGAGGACCATAACCCCAGGCTTGTCCAGGTTTCCAATTTCAGTTCAAACAGGTCCTGGGCAGCCTGAGGCCAGATCTGCCTGCCAGGGGAAGGAAAGAAAAGTGAAATGGAACATAGGAAAGTTAAAATTACATTATAAGCGGATCAGAAAATCCTCCTGTTTTGCTTAGAATGCAATATCAAGTCCTGATGCAATATCAAGGACTCTGTCTCCCAAGCATTACGAACAATTTCTGAGCAATCCCATCCCATCAGGCACAGCACAAAACCTGACATTGAATCCAGTCCCTACCCTCTGATTTTGTGATCTACCTAATAAATCCCTGAGTCCTCAAATCAAAATCTGTAACGTGATTCATGAATACTAAATTTTAAGACATTGGCAAATACTACTTTCTACAGTATCAGAAATCTGTAGAACATTTTAAAGACCCCTGTGAAATGTATTATCTTGGTAATCTGGAAAAACAAGATGCTCCGACAATAAGAACCACATACTGTTTGCTCAAAATATCATCCTGACCCAGGTTAAGAAGACTTTCCATAAAAATTCAGTGTCAAACTGGCAAAAAAAGCAAAGGATAACCAAAGCTCAGTTGTATTTTAAAGACACTGAATTACTGACTTCCTGAAGGGATTTTTTCATAGAGAAGACTTACAGATGACTGGAGAATTCTTGTTCATGTTAATTAAATGGGTGCATAGATGTTTTCTTCAAGCAAGCACAACCCCAAACTCATTTAACAACAGGGGAGCAGGTTATTTTCTCTAAAAGTTCCAGAATGTAAGCTTAGTTACTAGAGAGAGGAGATTGCATAAAGGATTGTTAAAGATGCACAAAACATTTTAGGAAGACTGCTCAAAATGAACACTATGAATCAGAACTGTTACATTTCAGATGCTTTTTTCGCACTATCATTCACTATATTTTTCCTTTATACCAACTTTTGTTGATAATTATATCAACTTTCACTGAGTTTTGCTGATACTAGTATTTCATAATGTCTACCGGTTTATTTTTATCTTTTTTCCCAACACTCCCATGTACACAATGTAGGTATCTTCCATTCTGGAAAGAATTACCTAAAGCAGGTAATCTACACTATCTACACTGAAGGACCAGCTTTTTTGATGTTTTGTTTTCATTCTCAATCTACTGTGAATCCTATCACACAACAACGGAAATGAATTATTGGCAAAATGAAATGAATACAACTAAAGTGTAGAGACATAAGTCACATTTTTATTATTAAATTACTTAGTTATATTGTTCTGTCAAGTTGCTTCAAAGGTTTTTAAATGCTGACTCCAAATGTTTCCATTTATCTCATTATACACCAGTAACAGTTCTTGGATTGGCAGTGGTCCACGGTTCACAACTTGAGTAGCACTGACTGACCTGGAGGGTTCAGATTAACCAAAACTATCATGATCACCCACAGTCCAGAGAGACATTGAATTATAGGGATCCTACTCTATATAGTACACAGAAATAAACAATGGCTTTTATTTATTGAGCATGTTTTTACTTCCCAAAGTGTTTACACGTTCACACTCCCATTTATCTTCAGGACAGACTATGTGACAGGTAGGTGAAAGTTCATTACTTTATCAGCAAGAGACCAACATATCTTCATCATGGCAATGCACATACTTAGGTGCACATGTTTTAGCCTACTATTTTCTAGTACTATACTGGAAAAATCTGGATAGAACACACCCTATGCAAACCACACAGGTCCCTGCATTACTTATCTTTTCATTCAATACAAAAAACATTCACTGAGTGCTCAAATGTGCCATGCACTGTGCTTGGCCTCATATGTGAGTAATCTGAGAGGCGAATAAGATGTTTCTTACACTCCAAGAGGGCAGATGATACAGTCAGTTTAGTGCAAGACATAATGTGACAGAGGTAATATAAGCACTAAACCAAGTGCCATAAGAGTTGAGAGGAAGGAGAGGTTAGTTTTGCCTGGAGAAAGTAGCATTGGGGTTTGGTCTTGATGTAGTTGTGGGAATTGCTGAAATGGAGTTTTGATGAGGAGGTAGCATAACATGAACAAAGTGATAGAATTATGAAAAGACGAGGAGAATCTAGAAGCCTGTTCATCCTAGCTCAGACTTTGGTTATGTGAGGATGGCATCTGGGGAATAAAGCTGGGAAAGAAGGTATATGCTAAATCATGGAAAAGTGAGTCTGGATCCCTTTTCCTTCCCACCGGTATGAGGGCACTGCTGAGTGGAGCCTCTCAGCTCTCAACCCTACTCACTTTGACTTAAGACTTAATCACAGTCCCCAGAAGGCAAGCTTAACCATACAAAAGTTAGCAAAGGATAGATATTAGCGAAGATATGATGGGGAAATTTTAAAAAGAGAATTACATCACACAATACACAACAAAACTTAACAGGAGTCCCGATTAAACATTTACATCCTTTTCAATGCCTCAGCAAGTTTCTTATTGGCTACCAAGACAGTTTATCTCTCTTTTAACTTCTCCTTCTCTCTCTCAGACCAATTATAAATCTCTCTTCTTATGTAATCTTGTATTACCATAGTCCTCACCCCATTCCATAAACGAGGGACTATCATTAATATCATCTCCCTTAGAATCTATACAGGGAAAATATAAATAACATTCAGATCTCTTTCTTTTTCTCTAACTTGATTGGAGACACACAGATATTTATTAGATGGTGGTTGGCAGTGAAATAGTCATGTGGTATAAGGGCTGGGGGACCAGTGGCAAGAAGAGGAAGCTGCTTCAGAGTGAAGAAGCAAAGAGAAAAAACAAGGATGACAGAAAACACAAGGTGCTTGAGACAGACAGAAAGAATAACCCCTGAGCATGACCTTCAGATCCACTTTTAGCTCCAGATCTACCTGGACTCTTTTTCTTAGATACATATACAGTGGTCCTTTATAGCCTTACAGTACATCTCTTTTTATTTAATTTAGCTCAATGAGTTTTTTATTATGAAGATGCACCACCCTTCCTACTTGACTGTAAAGGAAGAGAAAAATAATTGCATCAATCACCTTTAAAAAAATGTCCAAGTCACACATAGTATAAAAGAGACCAGGTATTAACTGTGTCAAGCATACTCTAGGCTGATCTTTCTCTCCCTTGTTTTAATGAAGCAGAGGCTGGGCAAATATAGGTTTTTGTTTGTTTGTTTGTTTTTTGGCCACGCCGTGCAGCATGCAGGATCTTAGTTCCCTGGACCAGGGATCGAACCCGCGCCTCCTGCAGTGGAAGCACGGAGTCTTAACCACCGGACCACCAGGGGAGTCCCACAAATATAGTTTTAATTTGCAAATTTTAGAAGTTATATTTTCTAATAAGAGGAAACTGATGAAGGAAGAGGAAATACTCTGGAAATAATGGCATCGGCATGGTGGAGGCACGTACTGCTTTGAGGCTCTCCACAATTCCCTCATTTTATGAAAGAGAATGGTGAAGAAAACCTAATTAAAAACGTAATAGTTATATTAATTCAGACATGAATTTAGAACTAAAGTAAAAGGGATTATTTTCTTTTCAAATTAAGTAAAAATGTAAACCTGACAGGTATATGATAAAATCACAGACTCTCCACCCTGCAAATGGTCATAAGCTTTTCAGGCTGAAGTACGGGAGATGCTCTGTGTACTCAGCAGAGAGATTCTTCCCATCAGCCATACTATAACATCATCTGTATTGTCACCTTTGGCCATGAAGGACAGCAATAAATACAGTACTCTCAGGAAAGCATAGTCAGGGTTCATGGACATACCATCAAGAGAAGAGGTAAAGTCACTAGCATGGGACAGAACAGGCTCTAGGTTTCATAACACTGTATTTTATGATAAAAAGGGCTGGTAGCTAATAAAATTCAGTGATTAATGACATTATGTCCCCAACCATACTTAAGGTAATACCAAGGTTACCCAAAGCAAATATCTTAATGAATTCTTCAAGACCAGAAGGCATCTTAGATTTCCCAGCTGTAAGAGTTCTAAAATATAACTGTTAACATTCAACTCAACAGAACAGTAAAGCAAAAACATTTATTGCTGGTGACATTCCAGGGAACACTTAAAATTGCTTTATGGCCTTTGGTAATGAGAGTGGACAGCAGTGTAACAATACATAATAAGGTGAGTTTAGTTTTATGTCCTGAGAACAATCTGCTTTACCCTTACTGTTCAATTCTTTAAACTGTTTCTGATTTAAGTAATTACAAAAAATAGCTGGCAAGTGACAGTTCTAACCACTGCAGCGAATGGACTATGTGGTAGTGTTGAAGTCTACCCCTGAGCACTATTATCTTAGACTTCTAGGGGATTTAGTGTAAGTGAAGGTGTCAAATGAAACAAATGCCTCCTGAATTACACTAGACTTGTAAGAATCTCCTTCAGGCAAGACCCACTCAAGTTTGTGGCCAGTGGTTTTTTCCAAAGGGTAGTACATATAACACTGGTGATGCCTGAGTTGCTATTAGGAGATACAAGAAAAATCACATTTTGTTTTAATAGTTATATTTTTATTTGGAGATTAGTACATGAAAATAAAGACCACATCAAATCTATGATTTCATGGATATTGTTGCCTGAGATGGGTTTGTTTAAAAGGTTCACATAGGGCTTCCCTGGTGGCGCAGTGGTTGAGAGTCCGCCTGCTGATGCAGGGGACACGGGTTCGTGCCCCGGTCCGGGAAGATCCCACATGCCGTGGAGCGGCTAGGCCTGTGAGCCATGGCCGCTGAGCCTGCGCGTCCGGAGCCTGTGCTCTGCAACGGGAGAGGCCACGACAGTGAGAGGCCAGCGTACCGCAAAAAAAAAAAAAAAAGTTCACATAAAGAAAATATTAAATAAATAATAGTGTAAGTGGTATGTGGTAGAAAAGGCAAAAAATTTTGATGTTGGTGTGTAAATGACTGTGGTAGGTGGTCTCCAAGATGGCTCCATGGGCCTCAACGCCTGGTATTCATGCCCTTGTATAATCCCCCCAACACACTGAGTAGGGCTGACATGTAACCAATAAGCTCATATAACCAATAGGCTATTGTGGAAATGAAGGAGTGTAACTTGCAAGGCTAGGGCAAAAGTCATTAAGGCTTCACTTTGACCTTTGATTATTCATTCTGAGGGAAGTCAACTGCCATGCCATGAAAAGCAGCCCTGTGGAGAGTCCCCTGTGCTGAATAACTGAGGCCTCCTGCTAACAGCCAGCAAGGAACTGAGTCCTCTTGCCTACAGCCGAGTGAATGCCCCAACACCTTGACCATCACCTCAGAAGGCACCAGGGGCCAGAACCACCTCAAATAAGCCATTCTTGAATTGCTGACCCACAGAAACTGTGTGAGACAATACATGTTTATTGCTGTTTTAAGATGCTAAATCTGGGGGCACTGTGTTATGCAGCATTAGATAACTAACAGAAGATAAAGAATACCATGATCAAGCCATCCTTAATAGGGAATCCCATTTACCATTGCTCAGATATAGCTACGTTTTCTCTTCTCTTGTCTGAAACTTCTGTTACATGGAACTGAACAGAAATCTAACAAAAAGTATACCTCTTGCTTCTGCTTTTTACTGAGCCCACCCATGGTACCTCCTATCTGACAAAGTGTTTACTATCACTTACTCCAGACAATGAAAGGGTTATAGGCTTTTAACAAAAGCAGACTCTGTAGCCAAGAGAAATAGCACCTTCCAACGGCAGGCTGGTTTGAGAAGATGTGATGGTGAAGTTCTGAATTCCATATGTTAAATGAGCTACTGTTTCTCCTGTTCCCCTTCTGTTTCTAAAAGGGTCTCAAAGCAGCTGCCATCTCTCAGCTCTACCCTCATGTGAGAGTTTATAGTTTTCCTGGGCCCCTAATTGAGTCCATGGTAAATTCATAGTTATCGTTATAGTTGTTATTTAATGCTTTTTTTTAATAACAACTTCAAAAATACAGTTTAGGTATTCTTCTTTTTAATTAACTTTCTCCTCATGTCAGTAGAAGCAGGTTGCTTTAAAAAGTTCCTTGAAACATTAATCCAGCTTCTTACCTTCACTCAGAGGATTTGTTGGGAAGATTTCTAAGATGCTGCTATTCCCTCAGATTAGGGCACAAGGGCTAGTGGAAAGATCATGGAGATGGGAGGGAGAATTCAGTTCATTTTCTATATTTACTCACATATTCTCACTTTTTAATTTCTCAATTATTTTCTCATCACCCACGGAAGTTTCTTATTAGGACTTGGGTACGCATGTTGAAAATTAATTTGGTTTCCACTGTGTTCTGCTATGTCAGCATTTCCATAATTACACCCCACCATTGGCTGTCTCCCAGATGATTGCTAAAATTATATGTCATGGGATTTAACCACAGACCAGATCACAGTGTTTTTTAATCTTCACTAGAATTCCTTCCAAATAACTAAAGAGCTAATCATCCTAACCCTTTTATTTATTTATTTATTTTTGGTCTCTAGTTTGGGCCTCTTTAAGTACTTCTCTTCAACACAAGTTCCTTTATCTTTTCAATTTTCAAGCTGCTTTTGGTTCATCATTTTGGGGAAAAGGAAGAGGGCTAGTGTTTCTCCATAATCCCAACAGAAGAGGATCCACGAGCCAGTTTCACTAATAATTTGCAGGATGTTCTGATGCACAGATACATTATTTACCACATAATAAACTTATTGAATACCTACTTTTGTGACTACCTAAATCTCACACTATCACTTCTTGATTCTAGCTCAGGAACCATGTTTTTTAGTACCCACATCACAAATAACCCAGATGAAAGCAAATACTGCTAGTGATGTAAGCTAAATTTACCAGGAAGGCTAACTTCTAGTTCTGGTTCTAAATTTCTAACCATGACACGGGTGAGTCTCATCACTCTGCAGGTGCCAGCCAAGCCATTTGTAAGACAGGAAGGTTGGAATAAATGACCAAAGGTCACTTCCAGTTCTACAGGCCTAGAGCCTCTGTAACACTGACAGCAGCTCAAGATGCCCACACTTACTGTGGGCACATGTTCCCCCAGCCACTTGGTCTTGGTGTTCATGATCACTGGCTATTGTACTGCCAGCAGTTCTGCCTATACCTTTTCCTTGCTCTGTCTCCGCCAACCTTATATATATATATATATATATATATATATATATATATATATTTTTTTTTTTTTTTTTGGTGGGGG
>NC_041215.1:86366701-86378706 GCF_002837175.3 Physeter macrocephalus | reverse complement strand
CCTGGTGGCGCAGTGGTTGAGAGCCCACCTGCCGATGCAGGGGACATGGGTTCGTGCCCCGGTCCGGGAAGATCCCACATGCCGCGGAGTGGCTGGGCCCGTGAGCCATGGCCGCTGAGCCTGCGCGTCCGGAGCCTGTGCTCCGCAACGGGAGAGGCCACAACAGTGAGAGGCCCGCGTACTGCAAAAAAATAAATAAATAAATAAATAAAAAATAAAGTCTCAGTGAGGGAAAGGGAACATGATAGAGATTTGCTGCCTCGATGTGAATTATGCTCTTCTAGATTCTTTAGAAAATAGACCTGAAAAAGGCCTTTCAGGAAACTTGTCACCCAGTTATTCTTTATGTATATATCAGTTCTTTCTGGAATGTTCTCTTTTCATGATTTGGTTGTTTATTGATTTTAGGTCTCCCCCACCAGGATGTACTCTCCATAAAAATAGCCATCTGTGTCCCCTATTCCCTGCTTCAGTCCCAGCACCTAGGTCATTGTTAGACAAAATAATAATTGTGGTTGTTTGTATCAACCTATATACTCAATATGCTAAATTAATTAATTGAACCAGAATCCCTTCCAAGGAAATCTGGCTTTTGAGGGAAGTATGCCCCCAAAGACATCAGAACTATTTAGAAATAGCAGTGGTTCAGAAAACACTTAATGTAGTCACATTAAGTAGTCCCCAGTGTGATATGAGGCAGAAAATTGAAAAGAAAGAAAACATTCCTAGACAGAGGAGTGTCTAGTAAACCTTCTCTAAATAGTATGCAGCTGTGTGGCATGTGGTTTGACTGGATAAACAAACTTAACAAGCACATTTGGGTTGGAGAATCCTGACTATAATTGTACTTTACATCTCTTTCTGTGGTCAGACACAAGGTAACAATCTTAGGGGTGCTATTCTTAATAACTGTGTCATCTTAGGTTATGGAAATCCCGCATTAATTTGAGTTCTATAAATACAGAATTTACGAATCTAAAGCTGACTTTGTTTTTTAAGTAGGTGCTGTTTCTGAGAATAAATATTAAATGAAAGGGAGGGAATATAAATGAAATTTTGAAAACTTAAAATCCATGACTTAAGGACTTGTTCTGCTTTGTCATTTGGTTTAAAAGAAAGAATGAACTGTTCCAAGTTCAGTAATAAATTATGTCTGTGTATTTGCCTGGTGTTTTGAAACCTCACTGCTTATTTATTAATTAAAAAGTCCCTCGAGACCATTATGCAAGGGGATACAAAAGTAAAAGATTAAAAAGATTGATAAAAGCTCAATTATTTGTATTCCTTTTATATAAACCTAAAATTTAAAGATATGACTCACCTGAAAATTATGTCAGAGAATTTTGTTTTTCTATAAAAAGAAAAATAATTATTCTGAAGTGTCTAATTTACAAAACTGCTATGTCAAAGTGAGGATGTTTTGAGGTTCGTTATTTCATAATAAGCAAATATAAGTGACAAATCATGACAATGCTATCAGTACAGTGGCACTATTAGTGTTTCTATTTCTGTAACTAAAATTTTAGTTTGGAAATTATTACAAGCAGAAGTTTAGGAATATATTTTAATGTTTCTTCTAGTACTTTATTAAAAAAAGTTATATAGATATTTGATTGAATGGATTTGGCAGTCAACATGCTTTTTTGATAAATGTGAGAGGAATCTGGAGTTGAATTAATGTGATCTGAAAATCTAAGTAATGTTAATGAAAGTCAGTGACAGAAAGTAACATATTTAATTTCCACATAATACTTTAAATACATAAGATAACCTCAGATTCCTCTGTGACACAAGACATATTTCATTTACCACAAAAACTTAATTTTTAACTTAGAGATTATTCATACACTAGTGTATAAAATTGTAAAAGCAACAGAAAAAAAGAAGGAAAAAGTAAACCATAGTGAAACTATGAGGAGAGAATCACTGCTAATATTTTAGAGTATTTTATTTGTGCTGTTTCTTTATTTTTAAAAACATAATTAAGATTCTATAGAATGCACATATTTTTATATGCTAGCTTTGAGAAGAAAACTTAAAATTTATTTGTTCCTAATTATAAAAGTCATATGTTTGTTGTAGTAAATTTTAAACATAAAAAAAATTAAAAGAAAAAATAAGAACTACCCAGAATCTCATTCCTTAGAGAACAGTAGTTGGACCAAAATACACACTGGGATTTAATAATTGATACAAATGGCAATGCAATCAGTAGGTAAAAGAAGAACTATTTAATAAATAATGTTGAATAAACCAAAAGAAATATATGGGATTCATACCTCACCATGTACACCAAGATAAATTTCGGTTAAATGAAAGATATAAATGTAAAAAAAAAGTCATAGAATAAAAATGGGAAAATTCCTTCATAATCTTAGGGAAGGAAAGACAAACTATGACTCATAATCGAGCTATAAAATATGTATATTGCATATATATTAAAATGCATGCATGTTAAAACCTAAATATCTAAAACTTAGGAAAAGTCAAAAGAAAAATGGCAAACCAGAAAACATTTGCAACTCATATCACAGACAAAAAGCCAATCTCCCTAATATATACAGAGCTGCTTGAAATTAATAGGAAGAGTAACAACTCGTTATAAAAATAGACAAAGGGTATGAACACTCAGTCCATGTAAAGGGAAAAAATGGTTCTTAACACACATGAAAAAGTACTCCAATTCACTTATAATAAGATAAATTCAAACTACACTGAGGTATCATTTTTTACCTAGAAGACTGATAAAAATCCAGATTTGATAATACACTGCATTAATGATACTTTGGGGAAATGAGTACTCCCATACATTAAAGATAGAAGTAAAAAATTGTACAAATACTATGTGGTACAATTTGATAGTGCATATCAAAATCACAAATGCATACACTTTTGGACCCAGTAATACCAAATCTGGAAATTTATCCTACAAATAGAGTTCCATCATTCTTTGAAATATCAAGATATTGAAAATAATCTCAATGTCCATCAATGGTAGACTGGTTTAATAAGTTATGGTGTATCCATAAAATGGAATACTATGGAGCTATAAAAAAAGCCATACAAAAGAATGAAAAATATCTCTGTGAAAAAAATGAGTGAAAAATCATAATTAAAAATCTCTCAGGACAAATTTTAAGTAAACAAAAGCAGACTGTAGAAATTAAAGTTTGTGGTGAAACTTGGGTAGAAAGAATTGTAAGTGATTTTATATCCTATGCTTTTCATTCTTGAGCTATTAATTTTCAGCAATCTCTAGCTTGGTTGGAATAACTTTTCTAGGATTTTTTTTTTTTACAGGTATGTGGGCAACACATTCTGTAAAATTTTGATTAAGGTTTGCACATCTGTGAATGTAGTTCTGTTGTCCTCATATATGAAAGACAATTTGGCTGTGTATAAATATTTGGGATTACAATTTCCTCCTCAAATCTGCAGATGTTTCATTTTCTCATTTTCTTCTGACATACACTGTAGAGGAGAAATCTGAGGACTGCTTCATTTTTACTACATTGTAGATCTCTTGTTTTTTAAATTTCTGGGCTTTCTTTTAATTTTTATGACTAAAATTTGTGTTACACTTAGTCCAGGTGTGAATCTCTTTTTACAGTGATTTTGCCTAGAATGTGGTGACCCCTTTTGACCAGCACAGTCAGGTCATTTCTTTTTCTTCTAAAGTAAGTTGGTTTTTTGTTTGTTTGTTTGTTTGTTTTTTGTGGTATGCCGGCCTCTCACTGTTGTGGCCTCTCCCGTTGCGGCGCACAGGCTCCGGACGCGCAGGCTCAGCGGCCATGGCTCACGGGACCAGCCACTACGCGGCATGTGGGATCTTCCCGGACCGGGGCGCGAACCCGTGTCCCCTGCCTCGGCAGGCGGGCTCTCAACCACTGCGCCACCAGGGAATCCCCACATTTCATATTTTGAAAACCTGTAAAATGCTGTGCTTGTCCTGCCACTCCTCCTCCATCTCCTTTCCTATTCCTGATCAAACTGCCAAGTGCTTCTCTTGCTCTTAACGTCTAGCGAGATGGGAAAAATAATTTACTTGAATGAATGTACATAGACACTACCCTGCAAATAAATGTCATTGTTTTATGTTATTGTTTACACATTGGAAAGATCCTGGATAATATTATAATGCCTATTTTTCTAAATGGGGAAAATGTCTCAGAAACTCTAACTGGCTTGTCCGTTATCAGTCAGAAATGATTTGAAAAGAAACTAGATATGCCACCTCCAAATTTATGACCTTGGCATTGTACTAGGAAGCACTACAAAGTGTTTCACATTTCTACTGTACTAATACTAGGTATCATACAAAGAGAACTACACAGTCATATTGCCCTAGACATTATAGTACATGTAAATTAATACTCATTTACTTTAAGCAGACCTATGAAGGTAAAAAATAAAATTACACGTTGAATTTCACAAATAGATTATTATTGAAATGATATAGTTAAAAAAAAAGAAGCTAAAAGTTACAGTGTTAGTTTTAAATCTGTTGTAATTACGTACCAAGAGAATTCATTTATTTCGAGGACTGTACCTATACCGTTTATTGAATACATTCTACCTATTTTCCACAGTCTAAAACATTTACCAGATGGGGATTATTTCAAACCTTAACAATGCAGGACTGGTCCAAGGAATAATTGTGAATTCAGTAAAATTTATCTTCATAACTCATTCATATTTCCTTTATCCTTCAGATTTCATTATCTAGACATAAGGACATGTGTCTGTTTTCCCCACCGGAAGCTCTGCCATAAAACTACTGTTAAAGTATATTGTCTGGCAATTCTATATCACTGGCCTAGAAGTAAATAAAATTTTTGACAATTACAGTTTTAAATTAGTTATCCTATCTTATAATGTTTGATTTTTAATCACATTGCTTCAGGATGCAGCATGGAAATAAGCCAGTGAGACTTTTCATAAATACCCTGGTAATATTTTGCAAAATCTTTTCCACCTTTAACATAACTTACATAGAAGTGTGCCACTGATTAGGGAAACGTCAAAGAAATTATCAGCTATAGCTCACATTCTATATTGAGGAGGAAACCGAAGCTCAGAATACCATTACCCAAGGGTCAAAAGCTAAATAAAGAGTATTAGAGCCAGAATTAGAAATCCAGTTTCCTAGATCGTAGTCTACTTCTTCCTCTCCATGGCTCCATTTCTACTCTATGGCAACACCACATCTGTCAAGTTGTATCAAAGAAAACGAGTGACTACCTTCAGTCCTCCGGGATAGGTTGTCTGTTGTCTGCGGGATATTCATAACACTGTGGTTGTTGCTGGATTCTGTCAAATTAACAAGACAGTTCTCAATGTGTGCTATGGATGTGCCTCATGCTATAGGCTGTATCCAAAGCCACTGTTTAATTGAGTGGTCATGGCAACCTTCTTAAATCATGGCAACCTTCCTAAATCATGGCAACCTTCCTAAATCATGGCAAATTATTAAGCAGCATGTGGTACAAGTGGGACCAGGAAGGCTCAGGTGTAATAAATGACTGTCCTTTAGAGAGTCATTTCTTCATAATAGGGAAGTAATCCATTAGGGAAATAAAAGAAACTTTGTAGCAGTTAAGCATATTGAAAAGTCTTTTATACATAAAATCCTTTGCTTCTTGTCTGAATTAAGGCAGGAACCAAAGATTCATTTCCCTGAAAGTTATCAAAACCATGCAAATTCACTTAAAATAGAATTATTCTTTGTCTTATTATTTATATTGTGGCATAAAAATAGCAATTACTTTCCATAAAGAATTTTAACTTTCCATCTGGTGTATTTATTTAATTCAGATTTTTATGCTTAAATACAAAAAAACAAGCAAACCTAAAAAACTCAAAGGAAAACTTTAAAAGTATGATATTATTAGTGTTTAGAGAACTGTGACATAAAGCAAAATGTTGAAAACCCAGGTAATTCATAAAACAGAAGAATTTAAACAATAAATGTGTTATCAGGAATAAGTCTATAGTTACTGCACCAAGGGTAATAAGCCAAGGACAAGAATATCAAGAATGTAAGTCTACCCTGCCCTATAATTTTTCTTAAAACCCACGTACATCTTATCTATCATCTATCAGTTTGCATACACAATTTTTTAAGCATGTTTTTTTCTTTTTTGCTACATATTAATTTTTTTTAAACTTTTGTGGGTAATGATTATAAATGGATATACCAAAATTCAAGCTGCATTTTTATTCTTCTATTATTTTAGCATTTTTAAATATTAGTGAATAAACTTCATACAAAAGCATTTCTGTTAACATTGGTTGGGTAAAAAGTGGTTTGAAGATACAGCACAATTTAACGGGAATCCCAAAATGAATAATAATTTAAATCTCCAAAAGAAAAAGAAAGAAAAAAGTTTATATATTACATGCCCATATTAAAAAAAAAAGTCTAACATGTGGGAGTCATGATTAGGCATTCAATTAAGGCAAATGAATGTCAAGAATTTCACATGGATTCCATTAATCAGATATGCTATTACATCATTTGGAGTCCTTTGTTTCTCCACTTCATAAATAATACCTCTTGAAGGACCTGCCTGTGGGTGAAAATAGGACATAGGATTTACATTACTCTGAAGAAACAGATGCAGAAAGGGGTATACGCCTGCGAGGCTCTCTGCTCATCACCCATACTTAATGCATTGGGCTACGAGAAAGTAGGTTGATTTGAAATGTACAAGGCTCATTTTTTTCTTTAAATATGGACTTTTTCTTTAAAAATCTTTTGGAGTTAAAAAAAAATTGATTATCGGCTTCCCTGGTGGCCCAGTGGTTAAGAATCCGCCTGCCAATGCAGGGGACACGGGTTCCAGCCCTGGTCCAGGAAGATCCCACATGCTGCGGAGCAACTAAGCCCGTGCGCCACAACTACTGAGCCTGCACTCTAGAGCCCGTGAGCCACAACTACTGAAGCCCGTGCTTGGGCCTAGAGCCCATGCTCTGCAATAAGAGAAGCCACCGCAATGAGAAGCCCATGCACCACAACAAAGAGTAGCCCCAGCTCACCGCAACTAGAGAAAGCCTGCACACAGCCACGAAGACATAACACAGCCAAAAATAAATAAATAAAATTAATAAATTTATTTTAAAAAATTTGATTATGACACAAGTCTTGGAAAGATTTCTGAAAACCGGACAACTTAGATTAGTATTTAATGTAAAACTGTGAAACATAAAAGGAAATGACACACTTCTACAAGTGTAGAATAAGTGTATGTACTTAACTCACTAATAAGGAAACCAGGAGGATGATAACACTGATTCAAAGAGTATTTGAGGACCTGAGTATTTATAGGAAATGAGGAAAGAAAATCAGAATAAGATTGCTGAGTCAGCTACAAAACAACGTAATATTCTATAGTCAGTAAAACCATAACATTTGTGGTTAACTCTTCTACGAGGAAGAATTCATTTGTATCCCTACCAAATAAAAATCTAGAATTAACATGAAACACAGAGTCTGGGCCTTAATCAGCAGTTAATAGTCAAATAAACAAAGCTCCATTCCCCTAGATGAACAATGCTCCAGTATAACATTGAAAGAAGTTCTACTTTGTCTTATTCCTAAATTTTGGATAATTTTTCTTAACACAATGTTTAGAATGATGACATTATATGTCCGACAGATCATGTTTATCAAAGGAAATAGACCTACAGTTCACTGGTTGAGTTATGACTAGTAACCACTGAGCCATTAATTTGTGTTTCAAGAAAAGAAAGCTTACAAAACCACTCTTGGGCAAATCAACCAAAGACATCCTACTTTCCAGTTTGAAGTAAAACTATGTTTAAAGGTTCTGAATCATGAAAACTCTTAAATTATGTTCAGAAAACAGTGAGAGATTCAATGCGACTAGAGTTTAGAAAGTGCTTGTCTGATTCTAGGAAGTTGGGCTAGAACTGCAGAGGCCTTGCAGGTCAGAATAAGGAACGTAGACTCTTTTCTGAAGGTAATAGGGAGCCTACGGGTGTTCTCAAAGCAGGAGTGATATCATCAGACTAGTTTTAGGGAAGGTTCTGATAATTTCTTCTCACATAAAACATATTTTATTGCCCTTTTAAAATTTATTTTCTTTCTAGCTTATCTGCAGTGTTAATAACATGGTTTTAGTTGTATAAAATGTTGATGTGTGGAGGATTGGGAGAGGGTAAAATAGGATCACTGCTTATAGGCTAACTAGAGACTTGATATGGGTGAAGAGGAAGTTAAAAATGTTCCTTCCCTGTCAGTGTGAATGTGACAGTGTGAGTCATCCTTTACCGTTAACTTTGACTATAATCATTGGCAGTGGGGGGCAGGTGTATGCAGGTGGTGAGAAATTTTTTTTATTAAGATCTAATTTACATATGATAGAATTTACCATTTAAAAATGTACCAGTTATATTTTTCAAATGTTCACAAGATTGTGTACCCACTGTCACTATCTAATCCCAAAATATTTTCATTAGCCCCCCAAGAAATCCCAAAGCCAACAGTAGTTACTTCCCATTTTCCCCTCTAGCCCTTGGCAACTACTAATTAATTTTCTGTATCTAGAGATTTGTCTATTCTAAATATTTCATATAAATCAATTCATATAACGTGGCCTTTTGTGTCTGGTTTCTTTCCCTTAGCACAATGCTTTCAAGGTTCATCCTTGTTGTAGCATGACTCAGTATGTCGTTCATTTTTATGGCTGAAAAATATGCCATTGTGTAGACATATCACATTTTGTTTATGAAATCATCAGTGATGAATATTTGGGTTGTTTCTACTATCTTGCTGTTATAAATAAAGTTGCTATGAACGTTTGTGTACAGGTTTTTCTGTAGATATATATTTTCATTCTCTTGGGTATATCCCTAGGAATGGAATGGCTGGGTCAAATGGTAATCCTATGGTTAACTTAACTGCCTAACTGTTCTCCAAAGTGGCTGCATCATTTTACATTCCGACCAGCGATGTATGAGTGTTCTAATTTCTCCACATCCTTTTGTTCAATTTTTGATTACTGCCATGCTGTTGGGTGTTAAGGGTTATCTTATTTTAGTTTTGATTTAGATTTCCCTGATGCCAAATGACACTGGACATCTTTTCATGTGCTTCTTGGCCATGTATATCTTCTTTGGAGAAATGTCTGTAAAAATCCTTTCTCCTTTTATTCGTTTTGTGGTTTTTAAAAAATATTTGAGTAGTAACAGTTTTATATTCTGAATTCTAGACTCTTATCAGATAGATGATTTGCAAATATTTTCTCCCATTCTGTGTGTTGTCTTTTTAAAAGTCATATATATGACTTTTTTAAGAGCAGTTTTAAGTTCACAGCAAAACTGACAGGAAGGTAGAGATTTTTCCCATATGCTCCCTGCCCTCACACATGCATAGACTCCCCCTACTATTAACATCCCCCACCAGAGTTACAAGTAATGAACCTACACTGATATATCATAGTCACCCAAGGCCTATAGTTATGGTTATTATGGTTATAGGTACAGTTATTATGGTTCACTCTTGGTGTTGTATATTCTATGGGTTTGGGGAATGTATAATGACATGCATCAACCATTATAATATCATGCAGAAATGTTTCACTGTCCTAAGAATCCTCTGTGCTCTGCTTATCCCTCCCTCTCCCCAGTCCACCGCAACTGCTACTCTTTTTCCAGTCTCCATGGTTTTACCTTTTCCAGAATGTCATATAGTTGGACTCATACAATATGTATGATTAACTTCTTTTCAGTTTGACTTCTTGCACTTAGTAATACGCATTTGAGGTTCCTACATGTCTTTTCATGGCTTGATGGTGCATTTCTTTTTAGTGTTGAATAATATTCTATTGCCTGATGTACCGCAGTTTATTTATCCATTCACCTACTGAAGGACATCTTGGTTGCTTCTAGGTTATGACAATCATGGATAAAGCTGATATAAACATTTGTATGCAGCCTTTTGTGTGGGCTTAAAGTTTACAACTCCTTTGGGTAAATACCAAGGAGCATAATTGCTGGATTGTATAAGAGTATGTTTAGTTGTGTTTTTTTTTAATTTTTATTTTGTATTGGAGCATACTTGATTAACAATGTTGTGTTAGTTTCAGGTGTACAGCAAAGTGATTCAGTTATACATACACATGTATCTATTCTTTTTCAAATTCTTTTCCCATTTAGGTTATTACAGAATATTGAGCAGCATTCCCTGTGTTATATATAGGTCCTTGTTGGTTATCTATTTTAAATATAGCAGTTTCATAGGAAAGCAGCAAACTGTTTTCCAAAGTGGATGTAGTATTTCTGCATTCTCAGCAGCAAAGAATGAGGGTTTCTGATGCTCCACATCCTCACCAGAATTTGGTGTTGTCAGTGTTCCAGATTTTGGACATTTTAATAGGTGTGTAGTAATATCTCATTGTTGTTTTAATTTGATTTCCCTGATGACATATAATGTGGAGCATCTTTTCATATGCTTATTTGCTATCTATATATCTTCTTTGGTGAGGTGTCTGTTAAGGTCTTGGTCTCATTTTTTAATTGGGTTGCTTGTTTTCTTATTATTGAATCGTAAGAGTTCCTTCTATATTTTGAATAACAGACCTTTATCAAATATTTTATCTTTTGCAAATAGTTTCTCCCAGTCTGTGGTTTTGCCTTCTTATTCTCTTAACACTGTCTTTCAGACAGTGGTCTAAAAATTCTGGTCTAAAAATTTCAGACCAGAAATTTTTAACTTTAAGGAAGTTCAGCTTATCAATTATTTTTTCACAGTTTGTGCCTTTGCTGTTATATCTAAAAAGTCATTACCACATCCAGTGTCTGTGTTGTCTTTTCAATTTCTTGATAGTGTCCTTTGAAGTAGAAACATTTTTGATGTTGAATTTCAATTTATCTATATATTCTGTAGTTGCTTGTTGTTTAGGTGCCATATCTAAGAAAATCTTAGCTTATCCAACATCATGAAGATATACACCTATGTTTTCTTTTAAGAGTCTGATAGTTTTAGCATTTATATTTAGGTTTATGACTTATTTTGATTTACTTTTTGTATATGATATGAAGAAGGAATCCAATTTTTTTGCTACTGGATATCTAGTTGTTCCAGCACACTTTGTTAAAAGACTATTCTGCATTGAATTGTCATGGTATCCTTCTCAAAAATTAACTGACCATAAATATATGTTTTATTTCTGGACTTTCAATTCTATTCCATTGACCTATATCTATACCTTTATCTATAAACTCATTCCAGTACCACACAGTGTAGATTAATTTCATTTTATACTAAATTTTAGAATGGGGAACATATGAGGCCTCCCTTTTTGTTGTTCTTTTAAAAAATTGTTTCAACTATTCTCCATCCTTTGTACTTTGATATGAATTTTAGTACTAAATATCTTGCCAAGTTCTGCAAAAAAGACAGCTGGGATTCTGACAGGGTTTGCATTAAATCTGTAGTTCAATTTGGGGAGTCTTCCAATCCATGAACATGTGAAATCTTTCCATTTCAAGTCTTCTTTAATTTCACTTAACGATGTTCTGTAGTTTTCAGTGTACAAGTCTTGCACTTCTTCTTTTGTTACATTTATTTCTAAGTATTTTATTTTTGATGCTATTGTAAAGGTATTGTTTTCTCAATTTCATTTTCAGATTGTTTACTGTAAACATAGAGACATATAATTAATTTTTATGTATTGATTTTGTATCCTGCAAGATTGCTGAACTTGTTTATTAAGTTTAATAGTTTTATTTTAGTGGACTTCTTAGTATTTTATATATACAAGATCATATTATCTGCAAATGAGAGAGTTTTGCTTTTTCCTTTCCAATCTGGATGGGTTTTATTCTTTTTAAAAATATATTTGACCTCAGAATGGGAGAAAATATTTGCAAATGAATCAACAGACAAAGGATTAATCTCCAAAATATATAAACAGCTCATGCAGCTCAATATTAAAAAAACAAACAACCCATTCTAAAAATGGGCAGAAGACCTAAATAGA
>NC_041215.1:86357207-86366643 GCF_002837175.3 Physeter macrocephalus | reverse complement strand
CAATAGCCAGGACACAGAAGCAACCTAAATGTCCATCGAAAGACGAATGGATAAAGAAGATGTGGTACATATATACAATGGAATATTACTCAGACATAAAAAGGAACGAAATTGAGTCATTCATAGAGACATGGATGGATCTAGAGACTGTCATACAGAGTGAAGTAAGTCAGAAAGAGAAAAACAAATATTGTATATTAACGCATATATGTGGAACCTAGAAAAATGGTACAGATGAAGGGGTTTGCAAGGCAGAAATAGAGACACAGATGTAGAGAACAAACATATGGATGCCAAGGGGGAAAGCGCAGGGTGGGCGGGGGGAGGATGAAATGGGAGATTGGGATTGACATATATACACTAATATGTATAAAATGGATAACTAATAAGAACCTGCTGTAAAAAAAAATAAAATAAAATTCAAAATATATATATATATATTTGATATCTTTTACTTATTTGTATTAAGTTATTAAGTACAATATTACATTAGTTTTAGGTGTACAACATAGTGATTTAACATTTCTATACATTATAAAATAATCACCACAATAAGTCCAGTTACCATCCATTGCCATACAAAGTTGTTACAATATTATTGACTATATTCTCTATGTATACATTATATCCCTGTGACTTACTTATTTTATAGCTGGAAGCTTGTACCTCTTAATTCCCTTCATCTATTTAGTCTGTCCCCACACTGCCCTCCCCTCTGGCAACCACCAGTTTGTTCTCTATCTATAAGTCTATGTTTTGTTTTTTAGATTCCACATATGAATAAAATCTGTTTCTGTTTTGTTTTTTAGATTCCACATATGAATAAAATCATATGGTATTTGTCTTTCTCTGACTTATTTCAGTTAGCCTAAAGAATGTTTTTTATTTCTCATTCTTGCCTAATTGCCCTGGCTAGAACCTCCAGTACAATGTTGAAGAGAAGTGGTAAGAACATACATCCTTATCTTGTTTCTGATCTTAGTAGGAAAGTTTTCAGTCTTCCACCATTAAGTATGATGTTAGTTGTGGGGTTTTTTTATACAGGATTCCCTGCTATCCAAAAGTAGAGCATTGCTGTGAAACCTTTTGTAAGCTCAAATGGTGTAAAATAAAGAAGCAATTAGCAAAGGATACATCTTGCTAAGTGATACACAAAGTAAATTGAGATAAAGCATAGATCTGGAAAAATCCTCTTCATATTTCTTTTGGTTAGCGAAAACAGTTACTAATGTAGGTCCTTAGTAAAAGTGAAGTGTTATAAAGCAAGTTTTTGAAAAGTGGGGGACACCTGTGTGTGCTTTATCAGGCTGATGAAGTCCTATGTTTAGTTTGTTGGGTATTTTTATCAGTAAAGGATACTGAATTTTGTCAATGACTTTTCTGTGTCTACTGAGATGATCACATGGTTTTGCCTTTTATTCTATTAATATGGTACATTACATTGATCGATTTTCGTGTGTTAAACTGACCTTACATTCTGGGATAAATTCCACTTTGACATGATGTTTAATACTCTTTCTATGTTACTGGATTCAGTTTGATAATATTTTGTTAATGATTTTTGGGATCTATATTTATAAAGAATATTGGCTTGTAGTTTTTTTGTGTTATCTTTGTCTAATTTTGGTATAATAGCAGTATTGGTCTCATACAATGAGTTTTGATGTATCCTTTCATCTTTATTTTTTTGGAAGAACTTGCAGTGTATTGGTGTTAATTCTTCTTTAATAGTTTGGTAGCTTTCATCAGTGAAGTAATCTGGTCTTAGGCTTTTCTTTGTGAGATGTTTTTTATTACTAATTCAATATCTTCACTCATTACAGATATATTTATTTACACTTTCTATATCTTTTCTCTAAGTAGAGTGGAGAATACCAATATATATACACACACACACACACACACACACACACACACACACACAGGCATCAAAAAGCACAATAACTAAATGGAAAATTCACTAAAAGGGCTCAATAACAGGTTTGAGCAGGCAGAAGAATAAGTAAACTTGAAGATAGGTCAATTGAGATTAATCAGTCTGAAGAACAGAAAAACAAAGAATAAAAACTAACATAATCCCAAAGACCTGTAAAATATCATCAAGCATATTAAATAACATATGCCTAGACAAAGTTCCAGTAGAAGAGGAGAGAAAGAGGCAAAAAGAATATTTGAAGAACTAATGATGGAAATGTACCAAATCTAATGAAAAACATTAATCTATACATCCCAGGAGCTCAACGAACTCCAATTAGGATAAAATTAAGGACAACCACACCTCAACACATCACATTTTTGGAGACAAAAACAAACAGGGATTCTTTAAGGCAGCAAGAGAGATGCAACTCCTCTCAGACAAGGAATCCTCAATATGATTAACAGCTAATTTCTATCAGAAAGCATGAAAGCCAGAAAGCTGAGGGATGACATATTCAAAATGCTGAAAGCAAAAGAATGCCACCGAAGAATCCTCTATCCAGTAAAACTACCCTTCAAAACAAGACATCATTCCCATACCTTCCTTTTGTTCTTTAAACTTGGTTTATTTTTCTTCTTTGAACATATTTAAAATAGATGATTTGAAGTCTTTGTTTAATCTGTCCAATATCTGAGCTTCCTAAGGGTCATTTTCTATTGATTGCCTTTTTTCATGTTATAGGCCAAATTTCTTATTTCTTTGCATGTTTCATAAATTCTTGTTGAAAAATTGACATTTTAAATAATGTAATGTGGGAACTATGGAAATCAGAATCTCCCGCTCTGCAGGGTTTGTTGCTACTGCTGTTTGTTGTTGTTTGGTGACTTTTCTGAACTAATTCCATAAAGTCTGTATTCTTTGTCATTTTTGGCCACTGAAATCTCTGCTCTATTAGGTTAGCTGTCAGCTTATAATTAGGCAGAGATTTCCTCCAATGCCTAGAACCAATGAGTCTCCTTATCTTTGACAAAGGGCTCTGAGTGCATGTTAGGATATGCCTCCATCATTGTGTCAGGCAGTTAGCTGAGAACACTGCCTTAGCCTTCCCTTCCAGCTTGTGCAGAACCTCAACATCAGCCAAGGGTGAGAACCTAAGGCCTTTGGAGGGCTTTCCTGAGAAGACACATAGCCCTGGACAGCTTTCTAGATTACCAGGAATATCTCAGAGTTTACCAAAGCCCTTATGGACATCTTATTTCCCAACTTTTCCTTTTAAGCTTTTTGATTAGTCTATTGTTTGCTCCAACTGCTATCCATGACTCAGGCAGCCACAATGTTAACAATTTTCTGTAATTGTTTTCTACAAAAGCCCCAAAGAAAAGACTTTTCACACTGGAGGAGCTCTGAGTAAGGTCAAATAAAGACAACCTTGCAAGTAGAGTGTTCTAGAGAACGAGTAGATAAGTCAAATAATGCCAGTTCTCTGGGAACAGAACTTTTAAGGAGTTCCAACTATATTCTGCTCCTTCCAATGGCTGCCAGACTGCTGGGTTTCACTATGATTATGGGCTGTTAGTTTTCAAGGCTACCACTGAGCTGGGAAGTGCAGATGAGAAGAAGGCAAGTTAAAATGCCACAAACCTTACTGTTCTTACCATGGCTCAACTATCTTTCTCGATTGAACAGTTTCTGAATTGCTGAACTTCTTTGGTTAATTTTCAAAGTTTCAAGAAATTGATTCTGACCATTTTTGCCAGTTTTCTCATTGCTTTTTACGAAGGAGAGAATTTTCAGAAGTTCTTACTCTGGCACTTTTGCTTATGTCACCTGATGAGAGCTTTTTAAGAGAAGAACAAAAAGAGAAAAGGGATGAAGAAGGGTACAGGAAAAGGAAAATATAATGAAGACAAAACTGGAAACTTCCAAGCAGCTTGAAGTTGCATGAATGTCACTTCTCTGTACAAAAAATTATAATTACTTCTTAATACCAATCTTACTCGCAGAATTTCAAGGTCTGAATATTTCTGCCCTATGTAAAGCTTGCAACTTTTCCTTGCTCTGTTTCTCAAAGTGTAGCCACTGTTCCAGTTAGGCAACTCTCCTGCCCACATCTCTACCAACCTGATCCTTCCTCCTACTCACGCCCACCCACGTTGCAGCTTACTGCTTCAGTCTCAGGCTCTGGCTGGAGACTGCTGTGCTGGTGCCATCACTGCTCTCAAGCAGGAGGAAAATATGGGTCTAAGTCAGCAGTCCCCAACCTTTTTGGCACCAGGGACTGGTTTCATGGAAGACAATTTTTCCATGGACTGGGGCTGGGGGATGGTTCAGGCGGTAATGCGAGTGATGGAGAGTGATGGGGAGCGGCAGATGAAGCTTCGCTCGCTCGCCCCCTACTCACCTCCTGCTGTGCCGCCCGGTTCCTAACAGGCTGCGGACTGGTACTGGTCCACGGCCCGGGAATTGGGGACCCCTGACCTAAGGAATTGTCTGTGAAAGAGCCAAAGCAGAGACAGATTACTGTCCTGCCCACATCTGGGTTGCTGATTTCCAGTCCAAAGATTTTTTTTTTTCCCTATAGGGACAGAATAAAAGTTTTTCCCAGTTTGTTCAGACTACATGGAGAACAGAGTGACCATTAGAATCAGTCAGAAAGAACAAGTAGACCAAAGCTAATCTAGCCCTGATGTCATACTGCTCACTGAAGCCACTGACAAGAGAAAGTTGTGACCAGTGATATCACTATGTGTTGGGTCCTCTCTCTAACGGAAAGATGCCTTGGCTAGAAGATTTTAGATCCTGTACATAGGAACAAGAAACAGATGAGAGTACATATTTAAGAAGTGAAAGAAAGTATAGGTTTGAAGAGAAAGGAGCAAAGTTAAATGCGGCTCAGTAGTTTCTGTATCATTGTTGAGTCTGAGCCTGGTGCCAAATGCAAACCAAAAGACATCTCTTAGTTGTCTGGTTCATAAGGTAATTAGTTATAGTTTTATTCAAATTGATAGTTTTGCAAAACAGGATATATTAACCCAAATCACTTAGGCTAATTTGGGTTGTTTCCAAAGTCCATAATTAAAAAGAAATTATCCCCTTTATAACAAAGCAGAGATATCAAAACCTAATGCCTTCAACTGATCATTTGCTACCATTTTGCTACCCAATCAACAATTCTCATTGCACTGGACTTACCTGGGAACTGTTTATCCACATTCTATCAAATTGATCCTCAATCTTATTAATCATTTAGATATTAGGGAAACCACATTTAAATGGTCTTTGTAGCAGGGATTTTTCCTATTTCTTTTGAAAGGTGGATAAATATTCAACTGATATCTAATAGGAAGTTCTTCTGATTTCACTGCAGAAAAACGACATTTATATGTGCACAATTTGAAATTATGGTAGAAAATATTAATCACTCATTTAGTACTTTAACTCAAAGATTATATAAATAACGTTCTCTTTAAAAAATACTAAAAAAGATAGCTAGTGGGAAGCAGCCACATAGCACAGGGAGATCAGCTCCATGCTTTGTGACCACGTAGAGGGGTGGCATAGGGAAGGTGGGAGGGAGGGAGATGCAAGAGGGAAGAGATATGGGGACATATGTATATGTATAACTGATTCATTTTGTTATAAAGCAGAAACTAACACACCATTGTAAAGCAATTATACTCCAATAAAGGTGTTAAAAAAACAAAATAAATGGAAACAAATTTCTGATTTTAAACTTTTACGGAAAATATACTTTTAAAGAAGTGTGAAAATTTGAATACTTCATTATCAATGAAAATGAACTACATTTGCATAAACTCATGATAATCTGTTTATTAAGGAGCTAAAATCTAGCAATTTCTAAAAATAATAGGATAAAGATTTATCTGAAGAAGTCCATGTGTTTTGATGTGGTATTAGATCTTATTTTCTACATACTAGGCAAAATATTCATAAATGCATTTTTATCTTTTCACTTGAAAAATTAAAAATTGTTAGAGGCAATATGTTAATTTAATTGCATTTTTTTCTTGTTTCTGACTAATCTTGCATACTCAAAAAGGAAAACAGTTGGGATTACTCTTTATGCTAAATTGATAATAACTTTAAATAAATCACTGGTATTATTTGAACATGGATTTCAATCTCTTGATTGAAAAAGACATTAAAACAGATCTTTAGTCATCTAATGACAGGAAACCAATTATCATAGTGGGTCAGAGTATGGTTTTCATTTAGAAAATACTCTGAACACAGTAAATTAGGAAACACTTTTGAGGAAGCATCTTGGAGGTATTAATAATTTTTTCAACTATCATAAATAGTAAGAGCCACTCCTGAATGCAAATCTGGCCACTTTCCATGAATTTGGTGCAGTTGTTCAAAATTTTTCCAGAACTGAAACAGTCAGTGTCTCTCTTGACTCCTGAAAAAATTCACAAACAGCTGGAAACTAGGTTGGAATGAGACACTAGCAATTAAACAAGTAAGATTTTAAAACAAATGATTTTGTGTAGAAAACATTATTTTTCTACATAATTAATAGCTCTAATGTTATCTGCTACATATTCAAAGTGAGCAGAAAGGCAAATGTTTCCTCAGAGAGCACCCAGCCCAAATACCAGTAGACTGTTTGACCGTATAACATCCTCAGAGGCAGTACCAAGCTGAGTGCACAACTGCCCACGGAGCTCACCCAAAGGACAGATATTGCTACTAGAATGTTCCAAGGCTTGGCATCTGGGTCTTGGCAAGCCACAGAGATAGCCCTGGGTCTTGTGCCTATTGCTAAAATAAAACAGGAAAGAAAGTTCCACAGTACAGAGTCTAAATGATGCTGAAAAGATATATAGGAATGAAAAGTAATTCAAAGTTTAACAGTAGCTTTTAGTAAATTATTGGCTTTTCTATACCAATTAAATATACTGGGAGAATGTCAAAATAGTTTCAAGGCTTGGGATAATTTTTTCATTGACTTTAAGCATGTTCTAAGTTAATTGTACCAATCAATTAAATTATTTTCCAGTAACTGAGGGTACACATATACCTTTAGTGTGAATAATAAGAGAAGGAGGGCAGCCATAGTCTTATTCTCAGATTTCAGGTAGTTTTAGAGTGCTGTGAACTATTCTTCATCCTATTTCTATGAAATTTAAGGTTTGACATGTAGAAGTCATAATACAGCTGTTGGACTATAAAAATGAATTGTTTTAGGTATCTGATTCTGTAAAGGTACTGTTTTCCTTGGGGCTATAAATTGTAGATTTATAGATAGATTCTGAGAAGTAGCATGGTAATAATAAGAACTTTGAAAACTCATACCTTTAACTCAGTAATTCCACTTCTTAGAAATCTGTCCAAAGAAACTAATTAGATATGGACAAAGATGTATTTGTAAGGATGTTCATTGTGAAGGTAAATAGCTAAATAATAATACAAATATCCAATCACTGGGGATGTTACACACAATAGAGTATTCTGCAGCATTAAAATCAATTTTAAAACTGTTTAATTGGCATAGAAAAATGCTCATGATATATTAAAGGCAGAAGACAAAACTATATAAACAATAGAACCCCAACTTGGAAAAAAAATCAGGTGTATACTGACTCAGGACTAGAACAAATATATAAAAGTATTGGCGTTGTTATGTCTGGATAGTGAATTATGGGTATTTTACATTTTCTTCTTCATTAATTAGCATTGTTAATATATATTTTTAAAGATCATACAATGAACATTTTAAAATAGGCAAATAGGAATTAAAAGAAAGTGTGTTATTATTGTATTAGCAGAATGTATATGGTTTGAAAAGGCTGAAAATCAACCACAACTTCTTTAAACATGAAACACTGTAAGTTCTCTAGAGACTCTTGGGAATGTCACCCAAGCATTAGGATTTCTTTTTCTTTACTGGGGATATGGCAACAAAGTCAAAGAGGAATCTTGATACTATTGCTCTGGTACAAAACCTCAAAACAGGAAACAATTTTATGGTGAAAAGTGACCTCATGATAAAATCAGTTTATTTCAATTTATTCCAAATGTTAAACCACTTGCAGTTTACTTTCCAAGATATATACCTTGACCCATTTCTCCTATACTTAACACTGCAAATTAGTCACAACATACTTATTGGGCATCTGTTTTCTGGTTAGAGATCTTCAGTAATCTTTATTTTGTATTAGCAATTTATTTATCTCTAGTACCTCTTAAGAATATTTATCATTATATCAATGAATTAGATTATATATATATATTATATATTTCCAAACATATCTGAAATTTGAATACTCTAAGTATTTAATACCAATACCTACAAGTTTTCATACAAATTTCATGTTTAATCACAAACATAAAGCTCTTCTGCTTCTAATACCCTCCTGGCAGCTGGCTTAGTATTTCACTTACTCGGGGTTTAATTTTCACTAAACAGATTTTTTAAAATTCCAAACAAAATCATTGTAATCTCTGTTAGATGCTCATTTAGCAATGCGTCTGAGAGGTGGGACTGACTTTCAACAGCGGCATCAAGAGAACATTGCGTTAAATCAGGTTCTCTCTCATTCTGAGGATGGCAGTGCGAGCTCAGCTGGGCCCCATGGTCCTCAGCCCAGCCCTCGGCAGAAGCAGTGAATTCAGCCATAACTACAGCAGAGTCTGATCATTCTCCTGATGAAATTACACTGATCTAATTTGCACGCTGTGAAGACATTTGGCACTGGCTGGATCTGAGCCTTGACATCTTCATTGGAACTAAAAGTACACTAAGAACTGACATTACATTTCACATTCTCTTCTGCCAGGTTGCAGCATTTCGTCCTCTTTAAAGGCATTATTTCAAGAACATTTAATCTGGCTTTGACATGCCTGCCATTTTGCTGGGTGGAACATACTGCGCCAGAAAAGCTCAGCTGCAATAAAGTTTGGCACCAATAGCCCACCATATACCTGCACCATCCTGTGCAATTTAATTGGCATTCAGTGGGTTGATAAATGGATTGGCTTAATGAGACAATATACTTGACATATGCAGGACTCCCCTGAGGAATGGGACTCATTTTTTTCACTTCACACATCAACATGTTACAGATACCAACACAGTCACCTCTAGCAGTTGTGCTGTAGCCAATGGATGCCATTCACTGGGCTGACCAATAACACTGTCATCTTTCAACCATCTCATTCCTTTCTCCCTCAGCACGAAGCAAAGTATGGCTTTTAAATTTTATTGCCTTTCCAAGAACATGGTATATCTCTCCATCTATTTGTATCATCTTTAATTTCTTTCATCAGTGTCTTATAATTTTCTGCATACAGGTCTTTTGTCTCCTTAGGTAGGTTTATTCCTAGATATTTTATTCTTTTTGTTGCAATAGTAAATGGGAGTGTTTTCTTAATTTCACATTCAGATTTTTCATCACTAGTGTATAAGAATGCCAGAGATTTCTGTGCATTAATTTTGTATCCTGCTACTGTACCAAATTCATTGATTAGCTCTAGTAGTTTTCTGGTAGCATC
>NC_041215.1:86292875-86356939 GCF_002837175.3 Physeter macrocephalus | reverse complement strand
TTCTCTCTATGCCTACTTTCTGCAGGGTTTTTATCATAAATGGGTGTTGAATTTTGTCAAAAGCTTTCTCTGCATCTATTGAGATGATCATATGGTTTTTCTCCTTCAGTTTGTTGATATGGTGTATCACATTGATTGATTTGCATATATTGAAGAATCCTTGCATTCCTGGAATAAACCCCACTTGATCATGGTGTATGATCCTTTTAATGTGCTGTTGGATTCTGTTTGCTAATATTTTGTTGAGGATTTTTGCATCTATGTTCATCAGTGATACTGGATTGGAAGAATCAACATTGTGAAAATGACTCTACTACCCAAACCAATCTACAGATTCAACACAATCCCTATCAAACTACCACTGGCATTTTTCACAGAACTAGAACAAAAAATTTCACAATTTGTATGGAAACAAAAAGACCCCGAAGAGCCAAAGCAATCCTGAGAACGAAAAACGGAGCTGGAGGAATCAGGCTCCCAGACTTCAGACTATACTACAAAGCTACAGTATCATAAACAAGACCAAAAAACAACCCTCCGAATGGGAGAAAATATTTGCAAATGAAGCAACTGACAAAGGATTAATATCCAAAATTTACAAGCAGCTCATGCAGCTCAATAACAAAAAAAAACAAACAACCCAATCCAAAAATAGACAGTTATCAGCTAACTATGGCCACAGTAACATGTAAACAATTACAAAATCTCAGTGGCATAAATGCTAAGTATTTTTTTAGCTCAAAACACTGGGTCAACTAATCTAGGCTGGACCCTGCTGGACAGATCTGCTAATCTCAATTTTGCTTGCTTATACATCTAGGGGTTGGTTTATCTATGTTGAGCTCAGCTGGGCAGCTCTTTTTATCTCAGATGTGTTTGCTCACACATCCGGTGGTTGTTTGATCTAGTCTGGGATACACTAGGCAGCTCTGCTAATGTCAGATATGTTTGTTCACACACCTGGGAGTTGGCTGATCTAAGCCCGGCTCAGCTGTGGTAGAAACTCTGCGTCACTTTTCTCTCATCCTCCTTTGGGGTTCAGTGGGCTATCCTGAGCTCACCACGTTCTTCCAGCAACAGCAGAGGCTCAAGAGCAAGTGGAAAGAAACAAAACTGAGTTATTGGTAGTGAGGTGGATGGACCTAGAGTCTGTCATACAGAGTGAAGTAAATAAGAAAGAGAAAAACAAATATTGTATGCTAACACATATATATGGAATCTAAGAAAAAAAATGTCATTAAGAACCTAGGGGTAAGACGGGAATAAAGACCCAGACCTATTAGAGCATGGACTTGAGGATATGGGGAGGGGGAAGGGTAAGCTGTGACAAAGTGAGAGAGTGGCATGGACATATATACAGTACCAAACGTAAAATAGATAGCTAGTGGGAAGTAGCCGCATAGCACAGGGAGATCAGCTCGGTGCTTTGCGACCACCTAGAGGGGTGGGATAGGGAGGGTGGGAGGGAGGGAGACGCAAGAGGGAAGAGATATGGGAACATATGTATATGTATAACTGATTCACTTTGTTATAAAGCAGAAACTAACACACCATTGTAAAGCAATTATACTCTAATAAAGATGTTAAAATAAAAATTTTATTGCCTTTTGTATTTTCCCAGACACAAAGGAAGAAGACAGCCCCCATGATTTATTTATATAAATCTGTATTTTCCAGGAGATCAAACAGCCTTGTGGTCTAAACAGATTGGTTTTACCTGCTATAAAACCATGACAGTACTACAAAATGCAAGTAATAATGAATTCTAGGTATAACTACTGACGTAGTCAACCATGTACAGGAGCAAGTAGGTGCCATGCTATCTTCAGAAATGCTGGTTTCAAGAATGAATTAATTACAACAACAAAGAGACACCATTTTTCACTATTCAGATTAGCAAAGATTAAAAAGAACCATAACGCTGAGTGTCGGCAGGGGAGCAAGGAAACAAGGGTCTCATGCTCTGCTGGTGGGATTCTAAATTAATACAACTTTTCTGGAAGGCAAATGGCAATATGTATCAAAAGCCTTAAAAATGGGCATAGCCTTTGCTAAGCATGTCTACTTCTGAAAATGTATCCCAAGGAAATAAAGATATACCTAAGATGGATATTCAATAATGATCATCACAGTGATTATAATAAGAAAACAATCCAGGTGTCTAAAGAAAAGGAGATTGCCTAAATGAAATACGTGATGCCTATATGCTACAACACTATATAGCCATTAAAATGATGTAGTAGAAATATTTGTTCTGAAAAAGTGTTCTTGATGCCTTTTATGCCAGAAAAGTACTAGCTGCATAATGACTCATCTTTCTGTGAAAAATTTATATAAAATATATCTATAGTCATACTCAAAAAAGCCAAAGGATAAATAGCAAAATAGTAATAATGCTTGCCTCTGGAGGTGGGATCAATTAGAGTTTCTTTTTCATTTTTTCTTGATGCTTATCCTTATTTTTAAAGAACTGATTTAGTTAAAGGATTTAATTAAGATGGCATTTTAAACTTGTCAAGGAATTGCTTTCTGACAACAGTATGATTTTTAGAGATTCTTTTACTGTGTCATAAGTCAAACCATGCCCACGTAATTCAATTCTTCTTATGCCTAGGTCATTTAAGAAGTTAGTTGGATAACTGTCCAGAAAGATAATTCATCTTAGACAAATGAAGTTTCTTTCCACCTCCAGCTTCCTGGAATTTCTCAGTTCACTAGTAACAGCTTAGTAGTAGAAAGCAGCAAATTTTTAGAACACAATTGACATTCAAAAGAGTTCTGGAGTTTACATCTAGTCACAGTCCTCATTAAATGAAAACTGCTAAGTCTATTCTGGTTTTGTATTTTTTTTTTTACAATGCCAAAGATTTGTAAAAAGATAGAAAATATAAGGATACAGACATGAAAAGCTTATTTATTTACATTTGCTAAAGACCCATGGGAACCATATTGTGCCTGGCAATAGGAAAGATAGGGTACCTGCCTTCAAGTCTGCCCAGGCAAATAGAAAAGGAAAGATAATTGGGATGAAATGAAAGTGCTTTAAAAAGGAGATCAGCTTAGGAGAGCAAAGTGTTCCATGAAGACCAATTAGAGGGCTTGGTCAGCATTCGACCCAGGTGAGATGAGGTGCCATGTGCAAGGTGTCCAGGGCAGCTGCAGCGCTCGCAGCTTAGCTGTCCTCTGTGCCTTGATACTACCTGCCTCTGGCTTCCTTCCTGCCTCAGAGGTGGGGAGCACACCCACGAGCCACTGCTCTTCATTTCAGCTGGGTGCCAGTTTGCCAGTATGATGCTCTCCATTCTGCTCCAAAGGAAGTTCCAACGTGCAAACAAGCCCAAGGAAATGAAAAAATGAAACGATGTGTGACAGTTTCTAATTACTGCATAAAAACAACATATGGAAACTTCATTGTCCATTTCATCTCCTAACATGTACCGTCAAGTCAGACTTCCTTTACTCTATCACTCTCTCGAGCATTTGGACCTGATTTACTTCAATAAGAAGGTTAACAAAAAATCCCAAAAACAAAAAACACTTTCTGATGGGATAATGGTGTTTTTTTTAAATTTTAAATACCTTGATCATTGGGAGGTTTTCATAACCTTGCTCTATTTTCCATTAGAGTTTTCTCATTGTATTCTAGTTAGTTAATTCTATTCCCTAGGGTTGTTCAAAACCTGGATTGAAGTTGTCCATTCTTCAGAAGTTTAAATTAACTATCCCTAAGTACCTTTTATCTACACTTGAATGGGTCCCTAATCACTTATTAGAGGAGGCAGGAGGACGAATTCAGCACCTGTAATCTGCTGGAATATTCTAAAGGCATATGAATGGGAGGTCCAAAAAGAAAAGTAAAGCAATGCTTGGTGACCTCAAAAACAACAGTAAGGCAAATAAAAAAGAAAAAGTTAGGGGGTTCAAGAGACCTGGAGTCTGGCCCCTGCTTTGCCACCACTATACCTGTGTGATCCTAAGCAAATTCTTCACTTCCCTCATCTCCTGCTTTAAAATAGGACTTAGGCTATAAGATTTCTCAGATTCCTTTCCTCCTTCCTGCATTCTCAGACTATACGGACTGATTTAAATACTATCTGTTTTCTATATGGGACAAGATACTGTTCACCAAAGGTTGCCTGCATTTCAGTGCTAACCTTAGGGTAAAGTTTAAAAGTTGAGACAAGTCCTGGGCAGCAAGGCGTACATCAAGTGCCCATTTGCTGAAAGCAAAACCTTCCAGTTTCTCCTCTCATCCCCCCTGGCCACAGAAGCAGAGTCAGTTAATGAATCAGAAAAAAGCTGGTTACCAGATGTCCTGGCTTATTAACACGCACATCACATTCTGTAATGGCATTCACGGAGCATGCTGTGTGGAACCGAGAGATGACGAGGGAAAAGTTCTCCTCTCGGATGAGCTTCAAAATGTGGGTGTGCTTTGGTGAATTTCAGGAATGGTGGCTGTACAAGTTCGTTTAAGCCCTTGTCAGGCATTCTATCTGGTGGGAGCTTGCCTGTGCTACAAAGAACCCTTTCTCCAAGGTCACAGGATATCATGCCCTTCTCAGTCCCTCCTCTTTCCTCTAATCTGTGCAGAATTGCTGACATGAACTCTTATATGCAGAAAGACAATAATAATAAACTTAGCAGCAATGCAAAGGAATAGCCAATTCTGTTTGATTGGTTTTCACCACAGCTAATTTTAAAGCCACCCATTATTCAGCTCTACAGTCTAATTTTATGTTAATATCCTGAAAGTTGTCAAATCTTGGCAAAACCTATGCATAAATTACACAGAAAGTAGCTCACAGGAGGGGGAAAAGTAATGACTGTCATGGTTAGCCAAACCCATTAATAGTCTGACAAGCAATAACCCAGGAGCTCTGGTCAACTGCTGCAGACATCTGTGAAACTTTTGCAATTAGTATCATTTTTTCCTTTTTTTTTTTTTGTTGTTGTTGGAAGAGGTATCAGCTGCGAAATAGCATGCAACTGACTGATCATTATTAGGTCTGCCGGTAAGGATTGGGTTTATCATCTCTCTTGGTTGACCACTGCCCTGATTTTTATAAAAAGCCACTTTGTTTTTTAAAGTAATGCCATGTTTCTCAGCACTGAGATTAGTATTTAGAAGATGGATACCAATGGTGTGTGGCTACTCAAAAAATAAAAAAATAAGATGCTTCAATCTCTAATTCATTACAGATTTTTCTCCCTGTGAGGTTGGGAAGAAATACAGATGGAGAGACTAAAATCTCTCTTCAAAGCTGCACCTTGGGTCTTAGGCTTGCTGGTAGATCATCTTACTGTGCCTTCTCCTACCTTCTTCCAGGCCATTCCAGTACATTTTTTCTGTGGGTAAGGGCTTCAAGGGTAAAATAAATGTATCCACCCGCTTGGTTAGTGTTCTGTGCCCTGCTGATGGTTAAAAATTTTTGAATATCACTTCATATATATATGTGTGTGTGTGTGTGTGTGTGTGTGTGTGTGTGTGTAATATACACACATACATAATCTATTGCTTATTTTCCTAAAGAATAGTGCTGGGAGAATTAGCTGAGTTTCCTGGTATGCCTATAAAGGCTACTCAATCTTTCCCCACAGCTGCTATAGCTGATGCATCTAGTATAGCGCCTGGCACTGAGTGGATACTCAAAAATGTTTGTTGAATGAATGGATGGGTGGATGGGTGGATGGACGAATGTTAGCAGGGTATGATCCCATTTAAGACCTTGCTATTGTAGCTCCATGTGTTGATTTCATGCAGAACTTCCTTGCTGCTAAAATTCATTGCCCATGTATAGGGTTTTCTCAGAGAAGGCTGACAGACAACTTGCTCTTCTTAAAGCTTATAGTAGTCTGAAATGCCTGCCTTACAGAATCATTTGGTAAACAAACTTTCCAAGCTCCTGCTTTGCACCAGCTCCTGTGCCTGGAAGTAGGCATCAGAAGATGAATAAAACACAGTTTTTGCTGTTATAAAGCTCTCAAAATATTCAGAGGCAGCCATGTAGAAAGGTGATTCCAACAAAACATGGCACATACTATAACGCAGGTTTCAACAGACTTCACGGAGTAACATGCTCTGCCTGGTATTTCAGGGAAAAGCAGAGTGGTAGAGACACCTGGACTGGGTTGTAGTAAAAAATGGCCTAGCAGAGAAAATGAGGAAGGGCTTTCAAGGCTCAAGGTCTGCATGTGTGGACATACAGAATAGTAAAAGGCACAGAATTTTAGAGAATAGTGAGATGGTCAGTGGCTAGAAGCAGAGGGCATGGGACGATGTGGCAGGGGATGAGCCTGGAAAGATGAACTGAGGGAGACTAAGAAGTAGCATTGGTGCCTTACTAGTGACTGCGGAGTTCACCGTGCAGGCAACTGGGGACAAACGGAAGTCTTCACCAGAGAAACAATTCTGTAGGTATTGTCTACAGTGGCCAGAGGATTGGGGGAGGAAAGTGGGAGAGGAAGAAGAGAGGGAGTGCGGGGTAATTATAGAAAAGCATTTCAGGATATGCTCGGGATATATGCCCAGGAGTGGGATTGCTGGATCATATATCCAGAGAAAACCATAATTCAAACGGATACATGCACGCCAATGCATGCATGGACATATACACACTACTATTCATAGAATAGATAACTAATAAGAACCTACTGTATAGCACAGGGAACTCTACTCAGTACTCTGTAATGGCCTATATGGGAACAGAATCTAAAAAAGAGTGCATACATGTGTGTGTATAACTGACTCACTTTGCTGTACCGCAGAAACTAACACAACATTGTAAATCAACTATATGCCAATAAAAAATTTTTTTTAAAAAGTCATTTCAGGAGCCTCATAGAGAGACAACCAGAAAGAAGAAGAAGCAACAGATTTTAAGACATCTCTGCAGCAGAACTGTCAAGACTGGGTGACTGATTGCATGTGGGGTAAAATAGATATGATAGAGGATGACTCCCAGCTTTGTGTAAATGGTAAAGCCTTTAATTAAGACAGGGACACAGAAAACAGCTGGCTGGGGTAGGTGTAGGAGTGAAGGGATTGCAAGGACATAGGGGAAGACAACATGTAAATTTTCCAGAGACCAGACTTTGGAAAATAACGAGTAGCTCTACACCAAACCATTTCCAACTACCACTGATAAAGCCAATGAATCAAAAGAGAACAAAAACCAAATCTAACAGATGTTTATCAAAGGCACATACAACTGGAAAGATCTTCCTTTTAAGAAACAATCAGGGTGAAAAACAACTAAAATATACAAATAATAAATTAGTGCTTTGAACTTAAAGAAAAAGAGCTCATTAACAGGAAATTATTTACAGCCTATGCGTTCTGAGGTTTCTGAACTGATGACTGGAAAAAATGCTCAACCTGACCTATTTCTTCTTCCTTTCCTAAATATTATAGGAACATTTACCAAATGAAATTCATAAAATACAAAACCTCCCAAACAGTCATAGCCTTCAATTTGGCAACACATGTGGATTTCTCTCCAGCCTTGTCAGACAGAACATATTCTGGACAAATCAAGAAAGAAGGACGTCCCGGAGCAATCACAGAAATGAATGCCAGTTGTCTGAAAAAGAAGTTTGCTGTCATCTTGGGACACATCATTTCTAGAAACAATGACCCATTTGGCAGCTTCACACATGTTCCCATCTCTGAAAGCTTTCCAACATTCCAGGCCCTACTTTATTTAGGTCTGGGATTTTCTTGAGTATAAATCTTTGGTAAAGCAAGTGCAGAATCTTAATGCCATTCAGTATTACTCATTCCATTCACCCTTTTTTTCCTTCCTTGTGTTACCGACCCTTGTTTCACTGCTTCAGAGACCTTGTCTGGGCACCTCATATCAAATGACAGCACTGTGGAATGTCTAATTATGTCACTGTTGAACTTATACAGCTGTCCTAGATGGTCTGTTAAACAGTGCTGGTCCCCTGACTTTTGAAAACAGCCTTTGTTACAGGGCTTTTCTTGTAAGAGAAAGTTCCATTTTGGCCCAGTCAACATCTGAAAGGCCCTGAGTTAGTATTATTCAAAATAACAAGCTCTACTTTTTCAGTTTCCATTGAATTTCTATTGATTACTTAGATTATAAAGGGTAGGGAGTTATGTCCCTGAAATCAGAAAATACTCCACCTGTCTCCAAGCATCTGACAATATCACACTTCATTGAATTTTCAGACTTTAAAGGGTTCTCTTACAATACAGTGGGGTTTTCCAGAATATGTGAACTTTAGGTCAAAAGAAATTTCCTGGATAATTTCTAACCTATAGACCTAGGTTGAGAGAGATTCTGGGGAGCTAAGTGTTTTCCCTTTTGAAAGGGAGGTCAGACTAAGTTTCAGGGAAAGGATGTAGGGTCACAGAAAGAAGAGTGGTGATGCAGTCAAAGGAGAGCCCTTTGTTGGGGGAGCACAAGGTGGTGGAACCTCCGGAAGCAAAGAGACCCTGTCTTCAGTGAAGGCCTTTGACTTCTGAACTCACGATCTCCTTTATGAGATTTTCTTCAATGTCAATTGCTCTTTTGTTCATGTTTGCCTCTTAACCTGATTTCCATTGCAGGGTGAGGGTTTTTCCCCCTCCCCATCTTTTGGATCTTCAGATACATATAGTCAAAATAATTCCTTCAAGTTCTTTGTAGAAGTAGGCTGTTTTATTTTTTCATTTCATTCAGAGTCACAGTTTGAGTTCTAATTGTGTTGCTGTGAAATGAATGCATTGTTTTCCAACATTATTATAACCATAAGTAACTAAGAATGTGCATTGTTCTTCATCTCATAAACCACTTTCACAACACATCTCATTTATTAATGCATAATCCTTGAATAATTAATTTGACACCACCAGAAGTAACAAATTTTAAAAACTGAATCACGCTTTCTCAAAAGATAGTTTGTAGATATGTACATAGGACAAATAAAAATAATAAAATGTTAAAAGTCCTTCCTGATAATTAAGTTTTAAAATTTACCACTTCTTCCTGGTCCCAAACATCCTTTAGGAAAAGGGTAGAATTGAAGTCTGTTTTCAGATTATATGTTTGAATCTAAATGAAGCAACATTTTGGTTGTTTATTTAGCTAAGAAGAATTAAGCTAAATTTGCAGCACTTATGAGTATTTAGGAAAAAATGATTGTTGGTATTTTGCAACTACATCAGTTAATGTATATTCTTAACTCTGTGGATACTTTCAATAAGCTGATGACATAATTGTGTGAGTAAACATATTCTTTTTAAACATTATTGCATTTCAAATAAAAAGTACACAGAATGTACTACATTTGAGTGACTATCACTTTTTCTCTATAGGATGAATGGGCTAATTTATAACTTGCTAAGAGTCAAGAAGGCCAAATGCTCTGTACAATATAGAGAAAAAAACCCATCATGAAATGGCTAAAGAGTACAAAGAGGTCATTGATTTATAAAGTGTACAATCTTTGGGTTCTCTGCTTTATATTATGGTCATTCCTCTATAACACTTTTATTCCTAGATCAATTAAGTCAGTAAAAGTGGTGGCATGTAAAGAAAGCCTAGGCTCACATTTGGGCCTAGGATCAGTTCTTAAGTAGTTCCAGGTTATGCATTTATGACTAGATAGAATTTCTGACCCCTCCCACTGACCCTGAAGAAGGACTGGAGACTGTGAGATACCATCCAATATCCATTCTCTTCTTCTGGGAATACCTTTTTACTTGGGGTAGAAATGCAAGCAACCTAAAGATGACATTTTTCTTCCTCCCTTGCAGTTAGGTGGCCAAATGACCAGGTTCTCATCCATGAGATAAAAGAGAGTTCTGGGTAGGTTGCTTAAAGGAAACTTATTTAACATGGACGTTTAACTTTTTGTCCTTTCTTCCTGATGTTTGGACTGCAGATGTGATGAAAGGAGCTCTGGTTGCCATCTGGAATTACGAGGTAAACTTGAGGATGGAATGGGAGTCAAAAAATGAAAGGATCATGGATTCCTGACAACAGTGTTGCTGTTACATGGCCGGGGCTGCTTAACTCCAGACATCTATATGAGAAAGAAATCAACTCTTATCTTGTCAAAGTATTATTGTGGGTTCTCTATTACATGGATTCAATCCAAGGTGATAACAGGATAAGTATTATTTCAATTTTGTGATTACTGGGAAGGGTTGGATGACCTTCCGTTTCTCATTATATACAGAATTACATATGACAGGACATAATAATAATAATGACATTATTCCTATTTAATAAAATCTCTGTTCCAGTCACTGTTCAAAGTACTTTTTACAGTTCTTTTACATATATATATATATACATATATATACATATATGTATATATATATGTATATATATACATATATATATATATATATATAGAGAGAGAGAGAGAGAGAGAGAGAGAGAGTGTAGGTACAAGATATCTTGTACCCCTGAAGAGTAGGTGTTATTATTATCTCTGTTTCATGAAGAAGGAAATTGAAGAGGTTAGGGAGCCATTTTTATTTTATTATTTTTTATTTTTATTTTTTTTTGTAGTACGCGGGCTTCTCACTGTTGTGGCCTCTCCCGTTGTGGAGCACAGGCTCCGGATGCACAGGCTCAGCGGCTATGGCTCATGGGCCCAGCCGCTCTGCGGCACGTGGGATCTTCCCGGACCGGGGCACGAACCCGCGTCCCCTGCATCGGCAGGCAGACTCTGGGAGCCATTTTTAAATGGTAGAGCTAGGAACTGAGCCCTAGACCGAAGTCTAGGGTCTTAATCATGAAGTTATACTGCCTCCCAGTGAAGTAGCTAGCCATCTCCTGAGCATGTTTCTCTTCTGAAAACAGTATATTTTCATCTTTTCTTTCTTCACCATTGATACCCCTTTGACATGAGGTGGAAACTCCACACCCTAGAGTATGTATGTAATGACTCCTAATCCTGTCTTAACAGGCTTAGTCACAGAGCCCTAGAGGGCTACCAGCTTAGCAAAATGGCTCCTGAGACTCAACACTGCCAGCCTTAGTTGGGGGGAAGGGGAGGGAGCAAAGGCCAAATGGGTAGTGCTTAGGGACATAAAGCATCCTATCACTGTGGAAAACCAACCAATAACTAAGCATTTGTCTCCTAAAATTCTATTCACAGTCTGCTTGAGTAAGGGGGTAAATAGCACATCAGGTACTAAAGCAACCCTGAAAGGCTATACGAAGATCCTTGAAACACAAAATCTCTTTTGAGCTATTATGTCTTCTAACTGTAAAGTATAAGAAGGCATGCTCTGATTCTTTTGTTTGAAATAAAAGAATTAATAATGCCATAGAAAACAATAGTTTCTCTTCTACTGTTGCTTTACTTTTTGTTATTGTTGCTGCTATTCATTTGGCATGGAACATCATCAAAAAAGACATAGAATAACAGACCACTAAAATTGGATCAGTCCTTTGTATCAGTCAGAATATTGTAGGCTAGATACAGAAAGAAAGGAAAAAGAAGAAGAAGAAGTAGAGAAAGGAAAAGATCTGCAAATCTCAGAAGCCCCAGGTAGTTGGTGATAAGAACTGCTGATGAAAATAATCAGGCACTACACGTTAGTCAACAATTTTTAAAAATCAACTGGCACCTAGTAACAGTCAAGTCTAAACCTCCTTTGGCCTCATATGCAGATAAAGTTAAACCAGAGAAAATGCTTATGTTCCATGAAGCTCTCAGATAGCGACTTAAAAATGCCTGCTGACAGCAGCCTGGTTTAACTCCAAGAGACTAACCATTTCTGGCAACTGGATTTCAAAAGGGAGAAGGACATGAGAAGGAAGTCTTCCAGAATAGATTATGGCTGATATCCTTGCCCAGGAAAAGGAAGGCCACTGCCTCATTGTTTGTGGGCATGTGGAGAGCACAGCATCAACAACATCCAGAGTATGCGGGGAATGCTTTACTAGGATTTGAGAAACAAAAATAGAGAAAAAAGAATTCTAAAGCCTGACTAAAGCTTGAATGGCAAAAGTAGACAAATACATGAGTTGTGAGCTGTTTCCTGCCACCTTCTACATATACTGTAATATAAATGGTACAAGAACAGTACTTTCCTTCATAATACTTTGATCAACAATGCTTTCTTTTTTCTCTCTCAGTAATTCTTTGTATGATATCTTATCACAATGCATAGTATCCAAAGATTTCAAAATATCCAGGTGCCTGAAGGAAGTTTTCATTCCATAATCTAGTGTATATAAAATCATATAATTCCTTCCAGGATCAAATATAAACAAACATAATTGCTACTTTAATGGCTATATCCAATGCAATTACTACACTGCCATAATTTTTAAAATTATTTTTGTTCCTTTTATACTTTTAAATGTGGTGCATTTCAGAGACAGCTAGAAGGCATTTTTAGCTAGTTAGTTGTTCTGGGCAGATATAATGGCCCTGATGTTCAAGGTCTTGTAGCTGATATGAGTATATCTGTTTTCAACATTAAGATCATTACTATCTGGCCGAGTTACTCAATCTTACTTTCAAGATGCCACAATACAGGCGTGCTTGTCTATTCCTCTTAAAGGCACAGGGGTAGAGCCAGGTTGGGATGATGGTATGAAGGTGGAGGGAGAAGACAGAGTTGAATTCTCTGTATCTCTGTAAACTTCTAAAAGGTTTTCAACCTCTGGGGCCAGTTACTAGGGATCAACACCATTATTAGAAACTACCACTGACAGCATAGAGTTTTACCTGTAGTCCTTTGTTTATACTTCATTTGTTCGAAGTATCATTTTCTTAGGACTGTTTTCTTATATCCTTTTAGAAGTTCTGATTATTTCCAACCCAAGAGAAAACTTATTCGGGGAGTGATGGTTAACAGTACCCTTTTGTGATTCCATACTGCTTCAGTTAGAGTTTTTCACTAATGACAGCAACAAGTGATTTTATGGAAGGATGTGGAGGAGCTCATGGAATTTGAGAGGTAACTAGTCAACCAGGTTTGAAACAAGCAGGTCCTTGGTCCAGCTGCCACAAAAGGACATTTCTTCTGTGCCTGCAACACTGACCAAAATTCACAGTCCCAGGAGAGAGAGTTTTATTGACCAAATTCAGTTCGAGGCCTAATGGAATCAAGTGAAAAGAACAGAGGGGAAGGACTGCACACAATGGGGAAAAGACAATTCCCCGAAGGAAAGAATGATAAGAATAGAGAATGGATGCTCACTGGCCAAGAAGCAATAAATGTCCACCTCCCTATTTTTGCTTTTGTGGGATAGATGACAAGACTTGCTGACTGTCAACAGGAGTACACCACTGAAGAAAAAAAGATGTATTGGAAAACTGAAGCTGAAAAACGTGGGTATCTTCATGCTAAAAACAAATAAAAGAAAATAAACTATCAGTAAATAAAGACAAAACAAAACCAAAACCTGCCTCTGAGTTGGAGTTAGGCTGCTAAATGGCAGTATCATGAATATTCTTTTCACCATTCTTTTTACCATGAGATTCTGGAACAAAACTTGGCAAGGAATGCCAGGTGGTTCCAAAGGTACTATCAGTCTGCTTGTCCAGTAGGGCTACTGTCTTTTGCCGTTTCATCCACTGTTACTTATTTACTTCTATCTCCAACGCATGAGGATAGAGTTTGGAAGCTTCGGTAGACTTCAGTTAAGTGAAAGCTAGACAAGACTGCATTTGGAAGACCCCTTTAGCTGCAGAAAGTTGGTGCAGTTGGGGCATGGAGTAATTCCTAAGGGATTCTGGTTTCAAACTGAGATGTGACCAGAGAAGGTAAAAGCACAAGTAAAGATCAAATAATTAGGGAAAACATATCATAGAATCATAAAACCTTATGGTCATCACAGACTCACACTGATTTGGAATGCCAAATACTTCGCTTATAAACTCACCTGATCTCACCCTATACTCAAGATACACATCACCCAACCCTCAAGACACTCTGCTACTGGTCAGCTGCAGAGAAAATTACCTGTTGGCTTTGTCTCTTCCAAACCCATCTACTATAACACTGTTCTCAGTATCTTTCGAAAATTTCAAACTGGATCCCTAAGGCTCCAACAGTCTTGCTCCCAAAGCATTTATTCCCCAACCCATACTCTCTCCTTCAAGCCACAGTGACCTTCTGATCATCTTCTCAAGCACATCGCCATCTTTCACTATTTCATGACTCTATATATGCGGTTTTTTTCTCAAATACACTGACCTCTACATACACTGAGGAACTTCTTTCTATCCTTCAAAACATTTCATCCCCTTTTTATCTTTGACACCTTCCTGAAATCAACCAAAATGAGTAATTCTTACCTTCTGTATTCCTGTAACACTTTGCATTTCTCTCTTTTGGAAGATAACTTTCATTGGGTTTTAGTGTTTATACACCTAGGTCCCTCAGGCTTCATGCCACTTGAAGGTAGACATACATCTTATTCTTTTTTTTGATTTGTCCTAATTTAAGAACAGTTTGGCCCATTGAAGATGCTCAACAAATGATGACTGATTGGCTAAATGAATGCCAGCTGAATTTCATGGTCTCCTGCCATAATCTCTGAGAAAGGAGGGATCTTTTGACTCAATGTTATATTTTCCTTGCTACTAAAAGGTGTGTGTTTTGAGATTTGTGTGTATAGTGTATAGGCCTACCTTCACTTGAAATATTAAAATGAAATTTCTAGTTTTCCTTGTTTCACCTTGCTTTAGCCTAATTTGTATATTGGTCTTTATAAATGTAAATTAAATTCTTATGCTATTTAGGGAAGCTGAGATTAATCAAAACCCCTGTGCTTTAAAAAGAATATCCATATTTATTATTTGAATTATATATAATTCTGTTTATTTAACAACATTTTTCTGGATACAGTTTTGAATCTCATTGACTAGATGTCCATTTTCAACCCCGTCTCATCATATAGTATTCACAGGAGTGTTTTGTTTAAAAATGCACAAAGGTATCTTATTAAATAATGTCACAAACATGAAGTTCATTATTATGCAAATGCCATCCTTGGAACAGATTTGTTAATTGCAACTCATTTGCATAATTAATGAACTCCCAAATGAATTATGCCTTTGCAGATTTGTGCAGCATTGTTTTAAAATAAATTATAAAATACATGTCAAAGGAAGAGTGCTTTCTGGGTTCCCATAGCATTGTTTGAAAATTAATTACCAAATGCTTGTCAAATTAAAATGAGTTTGTAGTTTTTACAATGTTATTTTAAAATTAATCACAAAATAAAATGTCACTGCATTAAAGTAAACAACTTATTATCTTCTCCAAAAAGAACCACAGAAAATAGCATTTTAACTTCAATTATATTGTTTGGTATAGTGATTCTAGTGTTTTACTCATTTCATTTTTACACTGTGACTTAAAGTTGGTAGTTGTTAGCATGTTAACGTTTTGGTAAATTGAGATTTAATTTTATTATGTAGCTTACTTTATATGGTTGATGATTAATGCATTGCATATGAACCCAGTATGGGTTTATTCATGATAAATTGGATTTAAAGAACATTTAAGGCCACTTAAATCTGTTTTATAAACAGTATTCTTAAGGTTTATTTTATGGGAATTTTGACAGCTGTCAGTAATAATGATTAAAAGCATATAGCTTGGATGTTTTCCTACCTATTCAACAAATAGGGTGGTATCATTCCTTTCCTTGGTGCAGTAAAGGCTTTGGGCTTCCCACACTACTTTCTTCATTCTATGGGAATTCTCTGTTCTTGTACAGAGACCATAGCTACTCCCAGTCCTGGACTCTCCAGTCCACAGGCAACCCCCATCCACCACGAAATTAGATGGGAAACACCAGTATATCTGAACAATGATTTGGCCAAAATGCCTTTGAAACAATAGATTTGGTAAAGAGTTTTTAGGAATTAAGGTTGCCAAACAAATAGCTTTTCAAAACACTAAAATATAACTATAATAATCCTTGCCTAGAGGTATGAGAACATCTAACAATAAAATACTCACTCACTTAAGTTTGTTTTAATAACAGTATCTCTTCTTTGCTCATCTCTCCTTCTCTCGATCCTCCAAACCAAACCTGTGGTTTATATTCCATTTTGTCAGTTCTTGACCATAGAATGTAAATCCATGGGCAAAGGCCTTTGCTTGACATGATTGCAACCATGCAAATTGATACCAACGAGACAATAATTCTTAAGTGAAAAGATAAAACATTTTGCTTCTGTTTTTTATTCTATATATAGCTGCCCTTCTAAACCCCATGAGCTATTCTATGTTGCCCTTTCTATAAACCGATAAACACAGCAACCCTTTTTAAGAGACAATATTCCTTCTACTTCATACCTGGTGTGTGAATAAGAACTCAAGTGGCTCATGCAGATATATGAATTTGACTTATTGCCATTTCCTCTTCAATTCTGGCACAGATATTACTCAAACACTTAAAACATTTTTTTTCCAATCAAATCAAAAGTAGCTACTATTGTCTAAGCTATGATGCATTTCTTTGTTTAAATACCTTGGGATACTTTAACTTGACATCCTTTTCTGAAATTCTTTATCACTATGCTCATAACTACAACACAATAAAACGTCCAATGGAGACAAACTATCTCATGACTAAAATTTTTAGTGGGCTAATAACCACATGCTGAAATCATAAGTTAATTTGTATGGATGCAGTATCTTTCATTACGATCATCCTTTACTGTAAGAGAGCTCCCACTGAATTAAAGCAGATGTGTTCTAAGTGAAAGAATTTGATCTACAGTTTTTTAATGAACTGTAGTCTGCGAAGCAGTTGCAGACATTCCAGTCTTTGGAAAAATTTTGATGAGAACAAGAGGAAACAAGTACAATTTTTGTTGATTGAATGTCAGCCCTTTGGGAAGCTTTGTGAGGATTACAGTCTACTCGTGATATAAACTTCATGGCTGCTCTTTTTTTAGACTGGATTCATTTTGTTATACGAATTTCAGAAACATGGGTAAGACTGCTATCCTATGACTTATCAGAATCCAAATTTTCTTTATTAAAACTAAGGCTTTTTAACTGAGGTTTGATGTCAATTTATACAGAATGTCATGTATATTAGAGAGGAAAACGGAGGGGTTTTTTTTAAGTTCTCTTGGAGGCCCTTTCAGGTCCTTAAAAATGAGACTCTATTGTTTTTTTGGGAGGCTTTGCCAAGCTGCTTGTTGTCCGGATCAAGGTCAGAACCATAAAACCCAAATATATGTACCCTTTATTTCTAAGAGTTTACCAAAGAGAAATTGGTTTAATGTTATTTTGTAAACCAAAGCCATTCCTGAGGCTGCAATGTCTAGAATGTTCGCTTCCTATGATTTCTGTTCTACTTATCTAAAATCTATTCCTATCTTATCCCTATTCTGATGATATTTCTAGGCATTAAGTATATGCTATTCCAAATTTGTAAGTTGAATATATACCCAAGCTACAAGTTGGAAAAACTTTCATTTCTCCCCAAACAAGTGACAGGTTATTTTTGTATTATCACTAGGCATAAATAGAACATTTTCTTCAGAAACAGTTCTGGAAAAGAAAATATCTTATTTCTAATAACAGGAAAATATTCTCTCATATTAGACTTTTATATAACATTGTATATATATACAAAAGCATGGACATACCTTGTTTTATTGCACTTTACTTTATTGTGCTTCACTTTACTGTGCTTCACAGAAAGTGTGTTTTTTTTTACAAATTGAAGGTTTGAGGCAACCCTGCATCAAGCAAATCTATCAGTGCCATTTTTCCAACAGCATTTGCTCACTTCATGTCTCTGTGTCACATTTTGATAATTCTCACAATATTTCAAACACCTTCATTATTATTATATTTATTATGGTAATCTGTGATCAGTGATCTTTGATGTTACTATTGTAATTTTAGCGGGGGTGTCATAAACCATGCCTACATAAGCCAGCTTCATCGATAAATGTTGTTTGCGTTCTGACTGCTCCACCGACTGACCTCTCCCCATCTCTCCCCGTCTCCTCAGGCCTCCCTATTCCCTGAGACACAGCAATAATGAAATTAGGCTAATTAAGAACCCCCAAACAGCCTCTAATCGTTCAAGTGAAAGGAAGAGTCAACTGATGCAGCCAACTTCATTGCTGCCTTATCTTAAGAGATTACCACAGTCACCCCAACCTTCAGCAACCACATCCCTGATCAGTCCGCAGCCATCAGCATAAAGGCAAGACCCTCTGCCAGCAAAGAGATTACAATTCGCTGAAGGCTCAGGTGACAGTAAGCATGTTTTAGCAATACAATAGTTTTTAAAGGTATGTACATTATTATTTTGGTTATAATGCTATTGCACACTTAACAGACTATATAGTATAGTGTAAACATAACTTTTTTATGTACTAGGAAACCAAAAAAATTCATGTGACTCACTTTATCGTGGTATTTGTTTTATTGCGGTAGTCTGCAACTGAACCCAGAATATCTTTGAGGTATGCCTATAACTAAAAACTTCTGTCTTTACGATGGAGGGAAATTTCTAAAAATTGCTCAATATTATATGGGTAAAATCACTGAATTCTATTTTTAATTTTTCAATTAGGTGTTTAGGTTGTGTAGATACATAGCCAGAGTGAATAATAGGCATTCTATGGCTTTGACAGTAACACAGAATTTCATTTTGTTTATTTTCTTATTCATGTGAGTACCTATTGTCCTTTCTAAACCTTGTGACTGAATGATTCATAGACTTATTGCATATTCAGGCATATAATTTGAGATCTTTCTTCCCTAGAGTTCAAGTTGAAATTCATTGTTGATCTGTGTCCACTGTGGCATGATAGAACACTATTTTGCAGTTATTTTTAATTAGACTTAAAATATTAATCCATTTGAGTTTCTGTATGGAAAGTACTTGGAGGAGGTGGGAACTTAGTGAGGCATACAATAACAGAATTTTAATTAATTTTATAGAGAAGTCACTTTAACTTGAAGGGCAGAGAAGGTCTGTCTCTAACATTCCCCTTTGTGATCTAGAGGAGAGAATTTACAATGACTACAACTCACAGAGAAAACTGAAATCCCTTTATGGTTTGGCTCCTCTTCCCTACCCCAAACGGATAAAGGGCTTGTTTTCTCCTGGGTTTGAAAAGCAAGTAAACTTGTGACTCTCCTTTGGATCACGGACTTCTGCTAGTAGGGCTACCACTCTGTACAGAGTTTTGGTGAAGAGAATGTAAAGCAGTTAAAGAAATTATATCGGTAGTTGGTCCCCTGTCATTCAGTTTCAGGTTTCCTTCTGAAGAGAGGTCTAGTAAAGAATTTGTCAAGGCTTCTCTGCTAAGATTATTAGATGGCTAATATTAAGGAAAAAGAGCGACTTTTACCTCAGTGGCATTTTAGAAATTGATTATTTAGAATCCTATTTTGTCAGTATTGTTGCCTTCTTAAATCACCAAGGAGAATGGAGAACTACTAATTTGACTGTGTATAAACTATGGGACTTATGAATTTGGCAGTGAAGTTGATCCATATAATCTGAGTCTTAAAGGCTTTTTTAGCTTCTTCAATTTGGTTCTGTCAACTAAAATGGCAGGGAGTACAAGAGCAGATGCCAGATCATTTCTCCCTTAGAGAAACGGATGACTTGCCCCAAATCTACACACTTGTACTTCAACCTTTCTTGATTGGTGGTCTCAGAATTTCAAAATGGTTCATTGTCAAGTTATGACTATCTCAGAGACAACTTAGATGGTTCTCTAGTCCCTTGTACTTTATGAATCTTAACGCATTCCATTCAGTTCAACTGCAGTTCATCAACAGTGGAGCCCCTACTCGGGGCCAAGTACTGTGCCAAGCACTGAGGTACCCATATGAATAACACATAGTTGTTGTCCTCAAGGAGCCAACAGTCTGTGAGGGAGACAGACAACTGAAATGGGCAATTATCGTTTGATACAGAAAGTTCATTAGTGGCATCGTGTGGAAAGCCTGCTAGCACAGCCTGAAGAGAAGCGGATCAGAGAAGAGAATGCTTCCAAGTGTTCCAGAATCACTGGCACCTCCCCTGCTTAATCCTTAGAAGTCATCTGACCCATCTGATCCCATATGAAAGGGTAATAGCAGAAAGCTGATGTAAAATTGGTGATTGCCCTGTGCAATAGCCCAGCACCTTGCATCACAGGTAAATATGGAAACAGAATTATAGACTGTTACACTGTTCATTAAAGACAAACTCAGTCAAAATTCTCCACTAATCAAACTCTTAGGTGATCCTATGTGCTCTATACTTAGAGAGCCTCAAATAATTCTGAATGGCAGTTTTATGGAGATTTCCTATAGATTACATCACTGACTTTTTACTGTTTGATCATCATTTCTACTGCTCCCCTCATTAAATGCCAAAATTTTTTCTCCTTTCACAAAATCAAGTCAGTGCAGAGTTATATATACTATTAGCTTTCAACTGAATGTCCATGAGCAGGAAAACATAAAAGCCATGTCATAAAGCAATGAAGAGCTAAAATCTTTCTCCTTTAGTTCTTAAGTGTAAAATACTAAGTGCTTTACAAAATAACTCTGTTTGGTAATTATAATTATGCCCATTTTAGAGAGGAAGAATCTGGTCTCAGAAAGGTAAACCTTGACCAAAGTCATCAGCCAGTCATACAACAGTGCTCTAGTTCTTTATCTATGCTTTTAACTACTGTGCTATGTAGGTTATACAAAATAGCCATACCAAACTTGTAAAACTACTATGTTGGTACATGCTTCCCAGAGTCCTTCTTAGCCTTATAATTTTTGGGGATTTAAATAATAATAGAATGACATACTAAAGAAATTGAAATCCCTATAGTAACACAGTGTGACCTGACATATACCTCTGATAGAACTTCACCGAAGGTGCTAGCTATCAATTGTCACTCACTTCTATCCTCAGTGTGGAACAATAGCAATAAAATTGAAATCTCCAGCATTGGCACACTTTCCAGTGAATGGGCAACATCTCTCCGTACAGTTTTCTTTGTGAGCCCGGGCCAGGGCCCCAAAGGACAGCCTGAGTGTTGATTCATTCATGTATTCAGCAAATACCAGGGATGGCCAAAAAGTTCGTTTGGGTTCTTCCATAAGATGTTACAGAAAAACCCGAACGAACTTTTTGGCCAACCCAACACTCATTCAGTAACTACTGGGCATGAGATTGCACCAATGAACAGATGGTCTGCCTTCATGAGCCTACAGTCTAGTAGAGAAGACAGATATGAATAACAAGTATATAAACAACAGTGTTTCAATGGCAAAGTACATACAACTGTGGTTGGTCTGAGCTTCTCTGGAAACGTAACATAAAAGTAGAGATTTCAGGAATGAGTGGGAGTTAGGTAGTTGAAGATGGGAATGGTATAGGAAAAGGTAGAAACTCTGTTGAGAAAACTGGACATTTGAAGACTCCAAGGAGAGAAAAATGATGATGTAACTAGATGTAACTTAGTCTAGAATAAGTCTGGTATGGCTGGAACTAAGACATCCAACTAAGAAAGACTGGAGAGATAAAAAATAATAATGATAATAGCTGATATTCATCTGGAACTATTATACATTATTTTTAGCATATTACAATGTACAAGCTCATATAATATGCATAAAATCCCTAAGAGGGAGATATTATTATTATCCCAATTTTACAGATGCAATAACTTGGTCATGGTTACACAGTAGATAAGGGAGTAAGTGGTAGAACTTTGAATCTCAGGGTTTTGATTCCAGAGCTCACACCCTTAACCAGTAATCTCTGCCACCTTTGGACTATGACGAACCTTTCAGCGCATAAGAATTTTAGTCTTTATCTTATAGGCCAGGATTCTCAATATATGCTCCCTATCCCAGACCCAGCAATATGTGGTTCCACAAGCCATCCAGGTGATTCTAATGATCAGTAAAGTTTGAGAACCTCTGATATGGGCAGTGAGAACTCCTGCAACATTTTTAAGCAGAGAAGTGACTTAGATGATGTTCCCTGAGAGTTGATCATTCTTGTCCACATAACCAAAGGGGAAATCATACGGTTGGGTCTAATAGTACTCTCTTCAGAGGGAAGGAAGACTCAAGTTTTCTCATTTTCCCCTCTGCACCTGCAGAGTCACATGTCTACTCCCCCTTACTCACAGAGAAGGAAGTTAAAAACAAATGCTACTAAAAGTGGCAAGACTAATGGAGCCTTCTATTAGGAAACCTTAACCTGACTGCTGAATTGAGAAAGATAAAAATATCCTTTGTGATCTTATTGCAAGAAAAATGTCACTCATCAGACAGATGTGACTTAGATAAATTTTAATCTATTAGAATTTCTTAGTTTTATGAGCAAAAGGAGTGAACATATAAGTTATAGATATTTCTCATTCCCTTTGACCAAACACTTATTTCACAAGTAATAGCTGCAATAATAATAATTATATATTTTTCCAAAATACATTTCATAGTATTAGAGTTACAAAAAATTTTCACTCCTCTAGAAAGGGGTCAAATCATAATATGAATAAAAAATCCAATTACCTGCCTTTAGAAAGTCAAATTTAATGTCAACTAGAAGGATTACCATAGAATAGTAAACTTCAATTGGCAATCATTTTGTTTCTTTTCAACTAAATTACATCCATTTCATTACCTTGTAGTAGACTTCTTCCCCTACCAGTTTTTACATTTAATGCCCTTTAATCTGACTTTCAAGGATTATATTTAGATTACTATAATTTATTTACTGAAACTCAATCAAGCTAGAAGCCAGAAACTGAAAAACTTTTCTAAATAACATCTATTTAAAAGTTGATTAAAAATCACCAATATGAAAATGACTAATAATGTACCTTTTCTTGAGGGTAGAAGTTAATAAACATTTGAAAAACTAACAAAGCAAATAACTTGACCTTGAAATAATAAGGTCCTTGAAATAATATCCTTGAAATAATAAGGATAAAAAATTTAAAAAAGGATTTAATCTGGTGCCCATCCCCACCTCAATTTCATGTGTGATTAAAGAAAGAGAGATTTCCTATTTAGTCATGTGGCCTGGGTTCAACATGCTGTGCTTTTTAAATCCAGGGAAGAAAATGCAGGCTTTTAGATAAATATATACAATTTTATATTAACATGCTGTGGTGTTTCTTATTTAAAGAGTCAAATATCTCTTTAAGTCAACCTAATAATTTGATTAAAAGTTTTTTCATTCTCATTAACTGATGATTATGTAACAGTAGAGAGAAGAGAAGTGACCCCCTCCCTCCCTCTCTTTTTCTCCCCCTTTCCATGCTTTCTCCTACCAACCTTAACACCATTTTCCCAGATGACCCTTTCCAGATTGCCAAATCTCTTTGTTCCTTTCCCACCGAAACAGGCTAGATTCCTTTAAGCTCCCATAGTTGTCCATAGTTCTTTGCTGCTTTTATAACAATAGTAATTAAAATAGTAAAAATCAGTAGTGTAATGTCTAAATCTCCTCTAAAAGTGTAATTTCCAGTAGGACCAGTGCATTTCTGACTTGTTCCCCATCATATCTTCAGCAAGTAGTATTGTGCCTTGCCTGAGAAGGCTGTCAGTAAATACTAACAGAGGGGGGAATGAAGGAGGGATCTTTCAAGGGAAGGACTCCAACAGCAAAAAGAGAAACACAGATCAATGTTCTAAGCTCTGCCTTCATGTGACTAAACACCACTGCATTTGGCTACAAGTACTCAAACCACTATAACTTAACCAATACCTTCATGTTTAGGTGAATTATCATATGCTTACTAAGGATAAGTGAATGGAGATAAATTTATCCATCTTAATTCAAGGAGACTATATTGGAAATTATCACGATTAAGGAAAATTCCGAATGAGGAGGCAGGTTATGTATTCAGGACAACCAGAGAAAAATCACTTGGCTTTGGGGAAAGAGCACAATTGATCTCCATCATTAATGACAGCATCTCCAAGTAGAGGCCACTCTGACCCAGCACATGGCTCCCAAGGAGGAAGCATGCCAAAGAAGAAGTGAAATGAGGATCACAGAGAACATGCCTACAGAAACAGTCCAGATAACCTGCCTGCTGCTGCACAGGCAGGCCAGGAGGGCACATGGCTTCCTCCTTCTCACAGCCAGGAAATCAACTGGTAGGAGCTGTGCCAAAAGACTCAACCTTTAACTCAAGAGTTATTAGAAATAAACTTTCAACAAATATTTATTGAGTACCTACTAAATGCCAAAGAATGTCTAGATGATTAGGATAACTCAGGAACAAAATAGAAGCAACAGATGTGAAGCACTGTTCTGGGCCTCACACTAACTACTACATATATTGATGGAATAAATATCAAATGACAATAAGTGCTAAAATGTGTAAAATGTGGATCCCTATTCTGGAGGAGTTTACCATCTTGAATGAGTGGGGGCTGATAAACATAAAAACGGTGACCTACCACATGAGGTAGCACTCAATGTGTAACAGAATGCCTGACACAGTGATTCACACATTTGGATGTTGAATACATGGGTTTGTGTCACAGAAGAGACCACTTTGAACTTGGGGTTCATGGAAAGTTTCATAAGGAGCTAAGTCTTCAGTGGGCATCACTGCCAAGTTGAGAAAAGCAGAGAAGGGTATTTGGGGAAGAAAGGGAAGGACGGACACTCTCTGTATAAAATCTTTTCTTGAAAATCATGTACTATCTACATTTATCAATGGAGCTGATTTTTGTGTGCTGGGTGTTTTAATACACCCTATGGAGTGTACAGAGAGAAATTTCACAAAGACAAATTTCACCTCAAAAGTTTATGGACTAGTAAGAAAGTTTTAAAAACTTGCATTAGTCACTAAAATACAAAGTAGAACATTTTAAGAGTCATAAATAAGAGAGGTGCTGATAAAGCTCTAAAGGAGAGAGACATTCTTACAGCTGGTTAACAGAGGAGGCCTCACAGAACAGCTGACATTCAATGGAGCTTTCAAGACATGAATACATGAATGAAAAAGTAACTTAACAGCAGAATCAGAAAGCAGCCTGAAGAACAAGTGGGAGGGTCCTTTCAAAGGTTATTGCAATAGTCAAGGTAGGGTAGTCTAGGTAAAGATCCTGATATTGATGGATTGATTGACTTTAAAATTATACTTGGCCACATTTGCTTTCTTGTTCTTCTACCATCTCCTATAAATTATTTTGTTACCATGTTTGAATCACCAAATCATGATACAACATGAAATTTTCTTTATTATTTAACATTTATATCCTATTAGGAGTTTTCTTATTTTAATTTTTGAATCTTTCAATATATTTGAGCCCACCTTCTATCACCAGATTTGATTATTGGTTTCACTAATGTTTAATATTATTTTTATTATTACAACATGATTTTTAATGTACATTTCCTTGGTGGTCAGTGCCTTTTTTTTTTTTTTTGCATTACGCGGGCCTCTCACTGTTGTGGCCTCTCCCGTTGCGGAGCACAGGCTCCGGACGTGCAGGCTCAGAGGCCGTGGCTCACGGGCCTAGCCTCTCCGTGGCACGTGGGATCTTCCCGGACCGGGGCACGAACCCCTGTCCCCCGCATCGGCAGGCGGACTCTCAACCACTGCGCCACCAGGGAAGCCCTCAATGCCCATTTTTATTTGTTTTCACCCTGTTTGCTAAAGTCCCTGCATCAAATGCCACTCTGCACCCCTTCCCAGCCTTAGTATATAACATATATATTTCTTTTTTTTTTTTTTCAGGTAAGAAGTGGCTTTATTTAGAGAGAAACACACTTTTCTTGTTGACAAATGTGTAGCAGATAGAATAAGGTATTATTTGACCTCTAATAAACTTCGGTACAACACAAGTATTATATCTGACATTGATGACTCTAACATGTCTATATTAATCAAACCAACAAGCTAAAGCCACGTTCAACACCAGATATCAGTTTAGTACTGAATATTTTCCAGATGACATGAACCTGAAATTCATTCTGGCCAGACTGTTTTCTATTTCTGAGTATTTGTATAAGCACTTAATTTTTTTTAAAGCCAATTAAGTAGAGCTCTTTTACAAATTCATTTTTGGCAATACCATACACCTACAACACACATATAGATACATATGAACACACACAACAAACACTGAGGCTTCACAGTTCCCATTCCAAAATTTCAGCCCTGAGTCAGGTACAACATAAAAGCCATCATTTACAAGGGGTTGGATTCAAATTGGGCTTCTAACAGATGGAACAAATCAAGGTCACCTACCTAGATGGCTAAACCCTTTTTACTAGTGTTTACAGAAAAGATGCTTAAGATTTATATTTATCCTTGACAAGTTAAGTTCTAAATTACTTTACCCTCTTTTAAAAAATTTGCATTTAAAAAGATGGCAGAGATAAGGGTTCCTGAGAAGACCATATAGGATATTTGTAACCCAAAGTTACAAGCAAGTTCCTCCTAGGATGACTTTGTTTCCCCTTTGTTTAATACTTACAAGCCTCTTAAGATAAATAGGGAAGGTTTTGGGAGTGATAAAAGGATTAGTGGGTTTTGGATTATTTTTGGAGCCACACCTCTGGTCCTGTAAAGACTACATTTGTAAAACAAGGACAGTTTTGTCTTCTTTTTCAAAGAATTGAGTGGTTACCTCAATGATACTGAAGGACTGACATACCCATTCTTATGTTGCAAAGTTTTACTTTTCATTTTCTAGCTTAGGGGAGAAGGCATCTTCCAAAATTTCTATCAGGCTCTGAATATCAGCTATGGTCAGTTTAGTCAGACCAGTGGCCTCCTATTTTGGTAATCTACTTACAAACATTTTTGAGGATCTTCTAAAGATTTAAGAACTTTGTACCTTATATTTAGACACTATATAACCCTTTTTACTTAATAATCACTGGCTGGATATCTTTGGCCAAGCCCGGAACCTCGATATTCCACATTCCAGGGTCTACTAAACTTCTATTTTAGCTTCAGTTGATCTTTTGCTTTTTGTTTAAACTATTTGGTGATGAGGGTGGTTCCCTTACCCCTAGAGAAACAGAGTGGTACCTAACTTAGTTAACAAATCTCTTCCCAGTAAAAGGATGGGACAGTCAGGCACAAACAGAAAGGAATGTAAAAACAGCTGGTCACTGATCTTGCACAAAAGGGGCTCCAGGAAAGTGTGCCCTTGTCTCTTCACTGACAACCTCATTACGTATTCCTTATGATTGTTAAGGCTTCCAATCCTTTGGGTTAAGACTGAGAAGACTGCACCAGTGTCTATAAGAAATTCTATCAAGTGGCCCGCCACATCAACGAACACCCGAGGCTCGACATTAGTTATGTAGATGGTATCTTTAGGTAGAACCACTCTTGGCCTTGGGCCCCTTCAGTCTTCTGATTGCAAAACCATCAATGGCCGAGGGGCCCCCATCATTCTCCGGCATCTGGGGCACTCCCTCTTTCAATGCCCTGGCTGTTTGCAAAGGGCACATCAATCACAATCCTCCCTCTAGTGCCCCTTTTGTCCACACAGGGCCTTGTACGGGTGCCCGTGGGCCCTGTGGTCTGCCAGGGCCAGACTGGCCCAGAAAAGCTGGCTTTCCCTTTGGTGGTCTCTGAGCAGTCAAAGCCACTGCAATCATTTGGGTCTTTTGCATGTTTCTCTGGGTGTGTTCAGACTTTTTGGCCATATTCCTATTACTGAAAACCAAATAAGCCAATTGGAACAAATCATTCATTGGAGTCTGAGGACCGCTTTCTGAATTTTGTGCCTGTTGTCTGGGCAGACTGGGCTATGAAATGCATAGCCAGAAGAGCCTGTACCTCGGAGGAGGAGGGATCCACATTCGTTTGGGATCCATGGCCCTGTAGGGTGGGTCAGTTATAATGTCCCCTGTGTCCTCCTAGAGTCATCCCTCCGAGCTACGCACGCCTTAAATTCCTTTTGGGTTCCATTGCCTAGGTACAAGGCCATGAAAATTTGAACATGGGGTACTTCACTCCATTTTAAATTTCCTAACTCATATTGTGGACAAACCTGATTACATAACCTACTATAAGTTTTTTCCTTTTAATTCTTGTTGTCCAAATCTTTCCCAATCCTGGAGTACATGGCCGAGAGGGATATTGCTTGGGATTGATGCAGCCTAATCCATTTCATACAAACCTGAGGTGACACCTCTAACTCCTGAGCTATCCAAAATTCCACTTTTATGTCAAAATCCACCGCGCAATTTGGTCAAGATTTGCACTTACAATTTTAGATGTTATCCCTTCCAAGGTAGTCTCCCAACCAGGTGTTAGTGCCCCAAAAGTCACAAAGAAATAGCACAGAAGACATCCCTAATGGTGCTGATGATGAGTGGGAGTTGGTCTAGCTAAAAGTTGGGAATAAAGGGTCAGCATTTGTAAGGGTCAGAGGGAAGGGAGTAAGGCAAAAAAAAGTACACCTTGGTGGTCACACAGGTCTTCTGGGGTTAACAGAAGAAAGAAAGAAAGAAATAGAGCAGGAATGAACAAGAATGTAGGAGAAAAACCTCAGAGTCAAGAATAGTATAGAGATTAACAATTCTGTCCTGGACCTGCTGCTGGATGTGCGTAAGTATACGGGGTTGACCCACCAGTTAAAAAATGAGCAGACATCAGCAGTGTCCTCCCCAGTATGCCTGGCTCGTGGCATGCCATGGGCCTCTTTAGAACCAAGACCTAACTCTCAACATTTTCTTACCTTATCACTGTCCCTTCGTGGATGCCAGCTGAAACTGTGCACCTCAGACTGGGACCTGAACCCACGTGTCGGGACTCGAACCCAGACAAAACCCAGATTGGGACTTCAACCCACGCAGCCAGGACTCAAACCCTGCCAAAACCCACAGTCTTCCAACTGAGATCACACACCTGGTTTCAGGATTTAATGAAGCTCAGGTTCTTGATGTCTCTTCAAAGAAAGAATTCAGTAAGAGACAAAGTGATAGGTAAGAAGTGGATTTATTTAGAAAGAAACACACTCCACAGACACAGTGTGGGCCATCTCAGAAGGTGAGAAAGGCCTAACATATATATTTCTAATGACTTATTTTATAGCTGTACTGTATATGGCAAATTACTGTGTTAATAAAATCAGAATTGAAAAACACTGAAATATGAAACTCTACTAGAACTGTATTTCAACCATCCCGTGTTCTGTCTCTGACAGCAAAAGGGAAGAGAAGTATATGAAGTACCTGATTTCTCCCTCAGGTCAACTTTAGGAGGTTAAGGAAGTACTTGAAATAGTATAGATTTTCACAATACATTTTCTCTATGAAGGAGTCTGGGTATGTGCTACATGAATAGTGGCGTGAGGCTGACCCTGGCCATGTGTGAAGGCAGCCATTATTTGGCAGTGCACTAAAACCTTCACTAGTGTGAGAATAAATTATGTCCCCATCTGTATATGTCCACAGTGGCAGCACATCTGACACTCAGAGCCAAAGGGGGAGGGATCGAGTCTGGACTGAGCAGAGGTTTGGAGGAGGGGAGAGCAGCTTATTACCGGGGTCCCCTTCTGCCTCCTTATAGGGGCCCCACTATGCACAACAGCCCTAGGAAACCCACGAGAAGAATGAGCGGAGGAAACAGGATCCTCCACTCCTTTCTATCCATCTACTCTTTAAAAAATATACATTAGGGCTTCCCTGGTGGCGCAGTGGTTGAGAGTCCGCCTGCCGATGCAGGGGACACGGGTTCGTGCCCCGGTCCGGGAAGATCCCACATGCCGCAGAGCGGCTGGGCCCGTGAGCCATGGCCACTGAGCCTGCGCGTCCGGAGCCTGTGCTCCGCAACGGGAGAGGCCACAACAGTGAGAGGCCTGCGTACCGCAAAAAAAAAAAAAAAAAAATATATATATATATATATATATATATGTATGTATACACATTAACCATCTACCTGTGCCAGGAACATAGTATAAGTTAAACTTCTGCCATGAACTTTGACTGCTTGAAGTTTATTATATAGTGGCAGTGACAAACATGAAATGAATCATTATATGATTTATTACATCACTGCCACTGTGACAAAAGCTACAAGGTGAGGGTGCAGAGTGCTTTCAGGGAGGATGACTAGAGCAATGTGCTGTAGCAACACCCATCACCAGAAAAGAAGAAAATAGAGCTAATTTTGTCTAAAGCATAACAATTACTATCAGAATAAATCATAAAATTCTATTTTCTCAGAGCAACAGTGGTATAGGTGATATCACAACAATGGCAAGGAATTTAGAAAACTTTGGCTACATGATAAATCATACACTGAACTAGGCATAAAATTTTTTTATCGTAAAGATGACAAGGAATCCCTGGAATCTCCCCCCACCAACCACCATCTTTTAATAATATATATTATTCCTCACAAAAAGAATGAAATCGCATTTGTGGTCTTATGCACCTGTGTGGCTAGCCAATTATTCACAAAGCATCATGGATCTGATACACAGTTTCTCTACCTAATTCTGTTAGACAGTCAATTTGTAACGCTAAACAAAATGTGCACAGGAACCTTAAATATGACATCACAGATATTCTCTGAGCATCCATTTATTCATTTACTGAGGGATATTTAGAAAAATCAGATGTGGACACACATCATCTTGGTACATGTTCATCTGTCATCTGGAATTGCCAATAAATATATTGTTTAAATAGCAGTGGTTAAGAATAGAGACCCTGATAATGAGAGAATCTAGCAGTAGATCATGTAAATGATTACAGAGCTGTACAAAGATGACTACCAGACCAGCCACAAAAAGTATAACAGGAACAACTCTAGATTATTTGTTGATCCTTTAGGCAAGCGGTTCTCACAATTTAGGGGGCATAAGAATTGCTGGATGAACCTATTAAAATACAGATCAGAGACTCTGATTAGAGATTCTAACCATGTAATACAGGGGGAAACTCCAGAATCTGCTTCTTTAACAAGCATCCCAGATAACCCAAATGCTACTCTTAGACAGTATTCTGACAAACAAAATTTTGAACACTCTTCAAGTTATCATCATCAAGGATCATCCCCCTCTCTTGACTCCAGCCGTCCTGGACTACCTTCAGTTCCTAGAACAAACTATGATCTATCTCTCCCAGGACTTTTATATAAACAGTTCCCTTTCTAGGAATGATTTTCCCATACTTCTTGGGCCAACTCCAACTTCTTCTTCAAGTGTAAACTGCACCTCCCCAGGGGAATCCCTTGCCTCTGCAGACTAGGTTAGCAACTCTGGCCATACACTCCAATGTGCCCTTTACCTCTCCTTTTCAAACATGTACTACTCCTGTTCAGTGTCTGTCTCTTCCCACTTGCCCCCAACTCCAAATCATGAGCTCCATGGAAGAAGACATCATGTTTGCCTCGGTCACCATTACACACCCAACACTTCTTACGGTGCTGGGCAGAGTGGCCACTCAGCATGATTTAATAAATGAAAAAATGGATGAATGTTAGTATGCAAATCTCCTCATGAGAGGCAATACTACCTGCAATTCCTCATTTATCTGTCATTTAGATCCATTTTTAAGAATAGGGTTTAACAGGGAAGAAGATAAGGATATTTATTTGGGGGAAGAAACGGAAGAATGTGAGGTTAAAAATAGCCCACCCTTCAACTTGCTCTATAACTGGCTTGAGATAAAATGCTACTGCCCATGTTGATCTGGGGAATAAAAAATGCTTCATGCACTGCTCATTTATGATCTGCAGATCATACATTGATGGCTACTTATCCTTATCAGCACAAGTTCTTATAGTTAAGAGTTATTAAACACCAACCATGTCAAGGGATTGGGAGAGGCTCATGGAAATTATCCCTGAAGATCTTGGGAGAAAAAAATGTGATGGTTAATTACAGATTATTAGATTTTGATACATTCGATTATGGCTAGTAGCATGATCTCTCAGAATAACAACAAAAAAAATTGAGAAAAAAAATTATTTTCAATTGATCTTTATTCATGAAGTCAACCAATGTACATTAAATAAGCCCCTACTGAGTGCTAGACAAAATGAATAAAACAAAGGCCCTGTACTCAAAAGGTCTTTAATCTGGTTGGTGATTGTATCAGGTTTTTTCTAAAAACACCTGGGCAACAAACAATGACAGATCTCAATATTACACAACAATAAACATCTGTTCTGTGTCTGCAAGGTTTAGTTTATCTACACTGGGTTCACTCATGCATCGGAATGTAACCTGGGGGTAAGCTAAATCAGGCTGATTTTAGCTGGGTCAACTTGGTTCTGCTTCATATGGCTTTCACCCTCATCCTGGGACCAGCCACCTAGTCTGGGCCTGAGATTTCATGGTTCATAAACCTAGTCTCGAAAGGGCTTCTTCAAGTCTCTGCTTGCATCACGTTTACTGATATCCTATTGGCCTAAGCTAGTCACATGCCTGAACTTAGAATCAAGAGGCAGTGAAAATACTTCACTTCTTAACAGGAAAACTTCAATACCACATAGCATAGGGTGTGGATACAAGGAGGGGAGGAAGAATCAGGGCAAGTAATGCAATCTATTATAGTAATATAAACAAGGAAACAAAAGATTAGGATCCAGTAATAAACTTTGAGGAGTGTCAGGATCGAGCAAATCAAATTTATTCCTTTGTTTTTGCACTCTGTTTTTAGTACAACTCTGGTGGCTTATTTTAAAACCTCAGCAGCAAGTCAATATGTTTGCTTAAGCTTTTCCAGTTAGTCAAATTTAAGATTTATCTGAAGGATCAAGAACTCTCCATAAGCCCTTGTATCTAAAGTTTGCCCAACATTAGAAAAACATCAAGCAAGAGTTTTAATACCATGGTATAATTGCTATGGAATAAAAGTGCCTTAACGCTATTTGAAAGCTACTAGGTATCAGGATACTACAAGGAGGATGCTCTGAATTGTGTTTCCATTCTTTATTAAGATGCTTTGTGTAATTAGCAGTGTTTCTATCAGAATAAATAGTAATTTGGAATTCATCCTAATTAAAAGCCCAAATGAAAAAGAAGCATCAGTGGTGAGTAGAATATTAAAAGAGTCAAACTTCTCTAGGGTAGATATGTTTGTGCAAGTCAGTGCAATTTAAATCAAATCTATAGAATCCATGTGGAGTAAAGCAGAATAAATAGAGAGGAAATTTGTGGGAGGAGGAGCCAACAACGCAAACAGACATCTAGCCAGAAGGGAAATTCATTTCCAGTTTTCCAAAAACTCTAAAAATCAAACTAAGTTCTGTATATATCATCATGAAATCTGCTTTGGCATCTTAAAAAATAAAAAAGCAAATACATGTTTTGAAAAAGTCATTATTCATTTTTTTGTTACTTAGTATATTATACTTCTGATAAAGATGGATGCTACAAAGTGGAAAGTGTAACTTAATAAAATATTACAATACTAGGACTATGGACACCACCTTCTATAGGGAAGGCTGTGAAAGCATATCCGATATAACTTACCATGAGTATTCAAGAGAAGGGACCCCGCCACATCACCTGGATCTAATTTGTTACTATGCTTCCAGCACCATTTGCTTCAGTGTCCACTGGTCATACAACAATGATTTGGCATGCCCAAACACAGTCACACTGAATCTAGATAATGAAAACTGGTCTGGGACATTCAAAATTAGTTACTTTTAATGTCTATGAGAGAGTCAAACATGACAGTTCTGGTCTATGCCTACTATAGAAGCAAACCGTTGTTGGCTTGGGATAATATAAGTGTAGATATTAAGACCTTATAAGCTCCTACAAAACAGGGAAGATTCTGGTGTAGTGGGAAGAGCTATGACCTGCAAAAAATGAACCTCTTATGCAGAAATACTGATCTCTAGCATTACCTCATACCATACGCAAAACACCTAAAATTATAAAACTTCTAGGAGAAAGTGCAGGAGAAAATCTTTGTAACCTCTGGTTAATCAAAGATTTCTTAGATAGGACAGTAATAAACTGGACTTCACCAAAATTAAAAACTACTCTTCAAAAGACACCATTAGGAAGACAAGCCAACGTCTGTTAGCAAAACACATACCTCTTAAAGTAAATGATTCAGCATATATAAAGAATTCTTACAACTCAATAAAAAGAGAAATACCACATTCTTTAAAAAAAAATTACAAAAGATTTGAACAGATACTTTATAAAAGAAGAAATGCAGGTGGCAAAATAAGCACATGTAAAATTTCTCAACATCATTAGTTACTAGCTGAAAGCATAATATAGTTTTATGTTACTGTACATCTACTATATTAGCTAACATTTTAAAAAACTGAAAACGCCAAGTGTTGGCAAGGAGGCAGCACAACTAAAACACTCATACATTGCTAGTGGGAATGCAAAATGGTACAACAACTTTGGAAAACAGTTCAGCAGTTTCCTGTAGAAGTCAACATATACCTAACAAATGATGCAGAAATTTCACTTCTAGATCTTTACTCAAAAGAAAAAAGAATCTGTCTATACAAAGACCTGTATAAGAATGCTATAGAATCTTTTTTTTTAATAATAGGCAAAAACTAGAAATAACCCACATGTCTATTAATTGGTAAAGAGATAAACAATTTGTGGTATATCTATAAAATGTAATAATATTCAGCACCAACACAAACTACCTATAACTGCACCAACACAAAAGACTAGATACTTTAATATTTCATTTATATAAGAATCTTAAAAAGGTAAAACTATAGAGAAAAAGAAGAGATCAGATATTGTCACTGATTGCGAGGGTTGAGGGGATTGACTACAAAGGGCCATGAGAAAACTTTTTGGGAACATGGAAATCTTCTGTATCTCAACTGTGGTGGTGTTTACACAACTATTTACATTTACCAAAACTTATCAAACTGTAGAACTAAACATGAGAATTTTACTCTATGTAAATTATATCTCAATAAATCTGACCTTTAAAAAAAGGAAGAAACAAACAAACAATAGTAGCTTAAACCACGGTCATAAGAGAGGAAATGAAGAGGAGAGGAAGAGTGGATGGGAGGCTGACCAAAATGCTGATACAGGTAAAAGGATACAAACTCAATTATACAATGAATAAGGCCTGAGGACCTAATGTGTACAACTTAAACGTTCACACCAAAAAAAGGAGGGTAGATATGTGAGGTGATAAATGTGGTTAATTAACTAAATGGGAGGAATCTTTTCACAATGTGTACGTATATCAAATCATCATGAAGTACAGTTTAAATATCTTCCTATTTTATTTGACAATTATACCCCCAATAAAGCTGGGAAAAGAGTAACTGAAATTAAATAAGAAAATATTTGTAAAGAATTTAACACAGTACCTGACAGACAGTATGGACTTAATAAATGTTAGTGCTCATCATTTTTAGCTTGCCTAGGTTAAAGTTTGTGGAGCAAACAAAGTCAAGTATGAATAATACCAAAGAACTATCTACAAATAGTGTTAGGGAAGCTTAGTTTTGTCTCTAGACATTAGCATAGTTTTTGCTTTCTTTTTAACAAAGCTTTGTAGAAGAACATATAAAATGTCTATGATTAATTAACTCCTCCAATACATCTTCACTGAGTGCCAGACATCATGCTACACCATAACCTAATGGTAAATAAGATACCATTTCTACTCTCAACAATTAACTTGTAACATAGCAAGTAAGACTTATAAGTAAACATGCAATGACAATAAAGGGGAACCTACTATAATACAACAACTGACCCCTCCCACTAGAGACTTAAGAATAGAAGTCAAGAAAAAATTTATTATGGAAATTCTAAGTAAACTGAGGTAGGAAATTATGTAAACCTGGTAGGAAATTATGAATACAGTGCAAAGGGCAGGTAATAGTAGGTTGTGGGAAGATGGGAGGGAAGAACATTTTATGCAAAAGGCAGAGTTTGCTTGAAAACCCAGACACAAATGTTGCCACAGTGCATTCCCGGTATTACTACAGTTGAGGAAGGAAGATGTGTGCTGGAGCACACAGAACTGCAAGGTGAGGCTGGAGAGGCAAACAGGGTCCAGGTTAGGTTGGGCTTGGCAAAGCATCCTAAGGATTTTGAACTTTATCCTTAAGATTACGGGAAACCACTGAAGTATTTCAAACTAGGAATGATCCATTCTGATTTGTGCTTCAGAAAATTACATTGGTTTCAATTTGGAGAACTGAAGAAAGGGGGATCAAAATAATGGAAAGACCTATTAGAGGCAGTGCAGTGGGAATGGAGAAAAGTGAAGGATTCAACAAACTCTTGTAAAAGTATAAAATTCGGCGACTGATTGGGCATCAAGGCTGAAAGAGTGGTAATAATCAAGAATGATGCCCACTTTTCCTATTTAGGCAACTTGGAGGATGATGAGCTAGGAAATACTGGAGAGGGAGCATGATGAAAGGGAAGATGAATATATATAATAATATATATGGTCATAATATAAAAATGCTAGTCGTATGATACATCCAGCTCTGTAAAAAAAAATTTCTTATATCCTGAACTGTAATTCTTATAATGTTAAAAACCTTTAAACTTTTTACTTTATGGATTATTTTCTTCCTAAGTCTATTGGCACATATTTATTGTCAGAAATGGACACTAAGAACACTGGCAGCAAAAACTGCTTATTGCAAAAATGATGGTTAATGACTCATAATTTTCCTTTTTGTGGTCAAGAAAGAAATCAGCCACATATCTGAGCATTAGGTGAAATTAAGTTTTACTTCTTGTAAATTGCCCTCTTTCTTCTTTACCCAGCTTTACCCATGACTTGTTTCCTTTCTACATAGCTATGCAATTATCTGTTTATATTCATATTGATTGCTTTCTGTCACCTAGTATCATGTCCTTCTACCTTGAGGATAGAGATTATGCTTAGTTATTTCAAACGATCCAAGTACCTTAGAAAATTTTATGAATTATTTGAGTACTTAATCAATATTTGCTAAATGACCGGAGTCCAAATCCTTTAGTCTGAGTGACTAAGGAATCCAAACTTGCTCATCTAATAATTTGACTTCAGAAGTCACTCCATTTTCTTTATACTTTGTTAAATCTTTTAGCACCAATCTGTATTATTAGAACAGATGATGAAGTCTTATTCTAAAAAATCAATCTTTATTTGATCTGTTTGACCTTGTTCCCTTTATATTTTTCTAATTATTTAACCTCAGTCCTTTTAAAACTTTATGAGGAGAGATGATTTATCGTTCAAAATGCTTAGTCACCCAGACGTTAGAACGCTCAAGCTATAGTTGTCCAGGGTGTAAATAAATGGGTGCCTTTTTTGAGTGATGAGAACACAACATATCTTCCCACTTGCAAAAGCACCACCAAACACATAAACCATAAAAACCAAATATATGACTTTCCTCAACAGTCACATCTCAGTTGTAAAAAGTTAATATGCTCAGGTGAAGCCACAATATGGTGTTACCAGAACTGTACAAGAATGTTGTAATCAGAACTTGAATTATTTTGGCTTTGGTGATAAATGTGACTTGTGGCATGGTTCAAACTGGTTCATTTTAAATTCACTACACCTGCATACTTTCCTGGTACCTAAAAGATTCTTGTTTTTTCTTTTTTAAATTTATGCTGTCTGATTTAGAAAATGGTGTTTTGTGATCGGGTTCTAGTAAAAGATTTAGTCTATTCATACACATGCTATCTGAAAAAAATCCATATCCTCTATCTTAAATGAAAGACATATAAAGCAAAAGGAAGGACACTGAAACTGAGTGTTCACCTTGAGTCACTACTCAATGTGATCCAGCACAGGAAATGGCTGCAGAAGCAACAAGAACATCAGTGTTATCTGAGCAAGTCTTACCTGGCAGAGTTCTTGACTCATGGAGGAATTCGTTATGGAGTTTGGGGAAAAAAAGGAAATACATTCTAGAACTTCTACCTATCAGTATTTGTCTTAGAGCAGTAAGTAGTCTAGTAATTAAGAACTAATGGGTAAAATGTGTTAAAAAATGTCAATGAACACCTGCTTGTTTGGAAGCATCTCTTTTCAATATAATATACTTTTCTCTTATAACTTATATGCCTCTGAATCAAAAAACATCAAGCATCACTTGACTATAACAATTATGAACATGGTCAATTGGTATATGTGCTTCTCCCCTAGGGTATGTACATGCATAAAGAGGACCCCTTAGCAAAGTTTAATTCATGCCTTGAATCTCAAATAATTCAAAACTTGGTCCTATTCCAAGGCCTACAGATCTTCTTTGGTAAAAACTGAGTTGCCTCCAAACATTTCATATATTGGACTTCTTTATAAAATGGGATGTGTCCATTAATACATTTTCTATATTTGAGAAATTGTATATTTTAAACACGTGATTTAAAAGAGCTGGCCAAAAACTGACTCAGAAATAAATTCCTTGCCTTTCAGATTTAACAGATGCAGGAGGCCTATGAAGTGGGCCAAGGAGGGACAAAGAGCTAGCTCCTGGGTGGGAACGGCCTATGAGTAAGAAGGGCATGAGAGACATGTTCCTTTGTGAAATAAATAAGGTGTTTACCTACCTCTCGTTTGGCTCTCTATGAAATAGAAAACCTGCATCAATTATTTTCCCGTATCATCAATTATCCTCTGATAAAAATAATTCAGGTTTCTGAAAATATGAAGTTTTGAAATGGTTCTGTGTCCAGGAAAATGAACTCTTTAGTACTGAAGTGAGCATGGAATAGATAGAAACACTTCTTTCTTGATGATTATAGGGAATGTGGGCTAATTGACAGTGTACCATGTGGAATAAAAGAATTATTTGATTGTGATATCTAAATATGCTAAACAGCTAATGCAAAAAGAATGAACTTTTGGATAAGTTGTTATAAGAGTAAACAAGATGATGTGTGTGTGGGAAAAAAATAGAGTAAACAAGATGAGAAAGAGCAAAAAGAAGGAGAAAATAAAAATCACAAATTAGAGCAGCTGTGCAATCTGAGGGACTCGACAACTATTCTGGGTCAACACCAATTCAACACCTCTTTAAGGTACAAAGAGCCTCTACTGTGAATGTGACTATGTGCTGACACAGAAGCCTATCCGATAGCCTATATATAAGTGATAGCAAAGACAAAACAATTAAGACAAACATTTTAGCACATAAAGGGTTATAAAGCACCAGATCTCATAAAGTTTAGCCACTTATTCTCAAGAATTCTGGATAGTCTGCATTTAACTGTATTCTTACTTGAACTGGGTTCAAACATTTTATATATTTGAAACTCTTTGTTCAATTAAAATCATATGCAAAACGTAATACCTGAAACAAGTATAAATGAAACTTCTTAGTTTAGGGGTGAGAGGTAAGATTGGTGGCCTGAAGTCCCACCTACTAACAGCCTTTTATTCCTGCCTTGCCTGGGTGCTAGCTCCCCAGGGAAGTTCTGTGGAACCTCTATGGTTCTGAGGAGCCACATGACTGAAACATTTAAAAAGAAAAGCATTTCGGTCATATAGATTGTGCAGATATTTTCTGTTCAAATTAGACCTACTGTTTGTCGACTCCCAGATCCCTGACAAAACGACAAGACTTGACAAACATCAATATCTAGTTAACATGGCAGATTCAACGAATCTGTTTATCACTGCTCTGTGCCTTAACACTGCTAGAGTGATGGTAAATCAACATCATCATCATCATCCACAAAGACAAAAAAAAAAAAAATCCACAGAGTAAAGCTAATGTCAACAAATTGTAAGAAGATAGAAAGTTGAAATCTGTAGGCCCTACGAAAGTGAACTGATTTGTGCCACAAAACCCCAGAAAGACTAGAGAATTGGAGACACCAGGTTCTGAAGATGGGAGTCAAAAGAGGGGCTATAGACAAGAGAGTTATTTGAGCTAAGCAATTACCCCTCAATTATCTTTCCAGGAAATAAAAGGTTTAATCTCTAGTGAGACCTCAGACTCAAAGATATCTTCTTGTAAAAGAAAGGCTCTTAGCCCTCTTTCTCTATTTAGCTTCCAGAACACTGGAAATGGGTGACTCCACACAGGTCAGAGGCAACAGGAAATGCTAACATGATGGCTTTGCACCGCTCCTGGAGGGCAGCCAGTCTAGAACCAAACAGAGAACAGAGGGCTACCAGAAAGGCTTCTCCAGGAAGGACACTTCTCCTTACTAGCTTTACAGTACCTTAAAGAATTGTGTATAGGTGTTAGTACAATAATAATAAACTGTATTAAAAATAAAGAATACTCAGTGCTTGATTACCATTCAATTGGACAGAAACAAACATAACTTTGGAAAAATAGATTTCTAAAAATCATTTCTTCTTGTTCTTTGAAAAAATAGTTACCTTCTCAATTATGTCTTGTCTAGATTAATAAAAAATCATTCTGTGTTTTTAATAACTACTTTGGGAAGAGAGAAGTGATATGAAATCTTACAAGGAAAGTTAGGACTAGCAATAGATACCGCTATTGTTATGGATAATTCACCCACAGATAATGCAAATGGTCTTTACCATTCAAATAGAATTCCTCCTTTGATCATGTATTGCCCAAATTGAATTTCTGTACACATTACACCCTTTTAGAGTATAATGTAAAAAAAAAATAAAAATAAAATAAAGGAAAAAAAAGAAAGCCAAATCATTTTCCTTCATACCCTGTATAAATGGAATTTGCCCTCTCTAAAGTCTAGAGTGGTTACTTACTTTCCGGCAAAACCATCTGTAAAGACTTCCAACTGGAAATGTATTTTGCATGATAACAGGTTGAAGTCATGAATCACTTGGTAACTCATTAGAGTGACTAGCATCAAAGGATCCCTTAGGAGTTTAGGGGAAAGGTAGTTAAGCAATTAATGAAGTTATTTAAAATCCTGCTATGGTTGAGCCTGTTTTGAGGACTGCTGGGGATTAATATTTATTTAATAGATTGTCTGTTTCCATGCCAAAAAAAGAAATGTGACAGAAGTCACCCTAGTCTAAATGTAAAAAAGGTAGCCCATTTGAAGCATCTTTTATGGTGGTAGTTGACACCATTATAGTCTGTACCATTATATCACCATACAAAAGTCATCATTCTCAAGCTGAAATTAACATTGCTGTTGTTTTCGATTAGAAGAATTGGCTCTAAATCCAGCAATTCTCTGCAGTGATTTATATTTTAGTAGCTGCCATTTTGCACCAGGAGGGAACATGTCAGAGTATAACCGCTCTCTGATGAGACATAAGCTATTAAAATTGATATGAGATGGCAAAATGGGAGAATAGCAATGTAGGGGTAAAGTTTTCACGTGAGAACAGTCTATTATGGCTTCATTGCTGAAACTCTCTGCTAATCTTTATGTTTGATTCAGAACCTAGTTCTTTTCATGGAAATGTACAGGATGAGAACCATTTCTTGCATAAAGTACTGAAAATATATTAGGTGCTAGAAAGATTGTAAGAATATATGATGGCTGAGTTGACTGACAGAATGAAAGCTCCCAAAGACATTTTAGGAATTTCCTTAATTGTATCAAGATTTACTTTCATAAGTGATAGCCCCACTTTATCACTCATCTGTTTTAAAGAGTAGTTAGTGATTTCACCCTGAGGTCCAGGACTATGATCTCAGAAAAACTCATCATCTTCGACCATATTATTTAATTTTTAAACTATCTTTATCCCTGAAAACAATCAGAGGCCTCTGAAATCTCTATTTTGGATTTATTTTGCTCACCCGTGAAGCACTTCAAAATAGCGCCACCTTTAGGAGATAATATTGTATGAGTTTAAACTTTGGAGGGCAAGGGCTGCTTCCTCTTCATTTTCATATCCGTGGCACAAAACCAGACGCCTAAATTCATGAATAAAGTTCCATAAGTGTTAAAGTCTAAGGTAACATTATTAGTAGTATACACAAACATTAAATACCAATAAATAAAGCCTATTGGGGTTGATTCCTATCTCTGGGTCTTGAAGAAAACGTCTTGTAGGGCTGGGACACTCCCCATACCCTACTTCCAGGATGCCTTTTTACTCCAAGTATTCATGTTTGCTTTCAAGGACTGGTTATTCTCTTGTCTAGTCTCTAAGAGATGGAGTTGCTGCCAAAGGTTGGTAACTGTTTTTATTATACTACCTCCGGTTTGCACATCCCTTTGTTCCATGCGAAACAAATAAAAAATAAAATCAACACAAAATCATCACCTTCTAACTTTGCAGCAATGGCATGGTGGTAGCCATGGTGAAGTGGAATGGTAAGGTTGGAGATGGGAGAGTAGAGTGCTTGTCTCATCAAAGGCATTAGTCAAGTGATTGGGAACGTGGTGAGACACAGAAAGAAAACTTTTGGCAACAGCATCTAAGCATCAGTAAACCAGCTCAAATGCCTACATCATAATAAGGTCAGGATCTTGAAGTGCATAGTTAACCCCTGTGAAATGTCATACATAATAAGTAAGGCAAGTTAGACAAATAAAGCATGTGAACAAGGGGTCTTAGTTATTATGACTTAACTACAAGAAAGCATTTCAGGCCACAGGGTCAATTTACAGCTCGGCATCTAGGAATAATCCAATGCCCAAATGCCAAAATAATGTCACCTGTTAATAAGTTAGCAAACCTATTAGGTTCATCCCATGGCAATCATTTTTCTCACATGTAACATTAAAAACACTGTATTTACCCAGTTCAAGTAAGAATACAGAAGATGTGGGTGAACCTGTGTATACTATCCCCTTTACCCTACTTTTCACCATCTCCTTCCCAATCTCGCATTTAAAAGTAGATAAACCAAGAACCTCGTGTCATTGTCCTTGGAAGGTACGGTTATTTTGTGCCTGAGTAAAGGCCACTGTATAAAATAATAAGAGTATTACTGTATCCAGGAGAGAAGTTCTGAGAAGGATTTTCACCATGCAACAATTCAGAGACCCTCTTCATTTGTCTGGAGGCTTGGTACTTCTCGTCAGTGACTCTACCAATCAAAACAGGACACATTTGAACCTTTCTCCCAGATATTTGAACGTCCAGTCTCTCGCAGGTGTATTTTCCTCTTCTCTATGGTTATTCCTCCCCTGATCATAACAGCAACCAGCTACATAACTCAGTCTATTTTGAATACCACCTAATATGCTTTCCCCATTCTCATTCTCAGTATCTAGTCTCCCCGTACAATGCTAGTGTTTCTATAGAAACACCATTTAAGCTTGGAATTTTATCTTTTTGACTCCTTTCTCGTCTGACATCTTTTTTTTTTTTTTTTTTTTTTTTTTTTGCGGTACGCGCGCCTCTCACTGTTGTGGCCTCTCCCGTTGCGGAGCACAGACTCCGCGGCCATGGCTCACGGGCCCAGCCGCTCCACGCCATGTGGGATCCTCCCGGACCGGGGCACGAACCCGTGACCCCTGCATCGGCAGGTGGACCCTCAACCACTGTGCCACCAGGGAAGCCCTTGCCTGACATTTCTAATCACAGTTTCTAAATTATTCACAAGCTTCCATTACCTCTTTCCTTCTGTAATTATAATAGTCTTCTAAAGGGCAGCCTGGATTCTAGTCCTTTTTCTGCTTCCCAACCATCTGTATGTACTCTCAGCATAATCTCTTCAAAATTAATCTCCTGGTTATTTTACTCTTTGCACACCATAGCAGACACAATGCATGATGCTGCTTGTCACACCAGTCACACAGAAGGATTGTATTTCCCAGCCACTAGATTGGAGCCACATGGCTGTATTCTGGCACATAGAAATACGAACTGACACAATGCATCACACCTGGTGATGACACATGAGAGCCACTTTCACCTCTGCCATCTCTCTCTTTCCCTTCCTTGATGATCTGGGAAGCCATGTCATCAGAGGGCAGCATCATCAGATTGAGGGAGCCTGGATACCCAGCTGATTGGAGAGAAGAAGGACATGACCACCCCACGGCAGACTTTTCACAAGCAAGAAATAAATATTCTTATACTAAGTCATTGACTTTTCAGGATTTGCCTGTTGCAGAACTTGAGTTATTTACTTAATATGCTCTGAAACCTTCATTTTATTTCCAGAAAACAACCTGTTACTTAGACAATTAATGTTCTTCTTGATCTGCTTCTAACCAAGCCAAGCATGGATGAGATGCTAGACCCTGAGTTTAATATTTTACATATAACCTCTCATTCACCTTTATAACAACCTAATGAGGGAAACTGAGGTTCCAAGAGGTTAAATAATTTACACCAGCTCACACAGCTAACAAAGTGGGTGGGACTAACACCAAAGCCTGAGCTCTTTTGACTACACCTAATTTTTCTATCTCTTTGGCCAGTTGCTCTCCTGGAGATGTTTCAAAAACATGCTCTGTCGTCCAATACACTTGAGACTGCCTCACATCATACCTTCCTTTAGCTGTGGGTCTAGTTAGAAATAGGGCCTCAGTTGCCTGGGAGTGATTACAAGCACTGAAAAAGTTCTTTCCGATTAGAGGGGCAGCTATTTAGCTGCACTCATTAAAGAACTGTAGTGCACCATGTAAAGGGAGCCAGGTTTTGTGCCACAGTTTCTGGGGTCACAGCAGGTCTATCAGCAACAATCTTACTGCTCTGTGAAAGGACGTTATAAACCAATACATGTGAAGGAGCCTTGAGAAGTTACGCAGCCCTGTGCAAACGTGCAGTGGGGCTGTATATTTACTTTCTCCCTAAGTCTGGGAGTGACATCACCTGGCCACCGAGGCAACAAACATTAGGAGCCTTCCATCCTGACTATCAAACTCATCTCATAATGTTTCCATTAATAGCTGGCAAAGCTCCGCTGAGAGCTGTAATAATCCCAGGGAGCTGTGTGAGCCGTTCTGAAGAACAAGTGTTGGTACAGAAACAAAGCAGAATTGAAAGCTCATCAACAGTCCTGGGCAGACCTAGCTTCTAGGGCAGAAGTGGGCTTCATGTTCAAAGACTTATCTCAGGTTAAAACATCCTATTTTATTTAAACAGAAAGTCTCTGTTGGTAGCCACACAACTTTGACCAGATAGAAGATTTTCTGTGTGTAACTCGGCGTAAGGACATGCAAAAGTTTCCCAATATGATATTCTTATAACTTGGAAAAATTAGTAACTCCTACCATGCAACCCTTGGATCATGTGCTAATGAAGAAGATGCTCTAATAATTAGGCCTAAAGCCCACTGAATGTAACACCTTCCAATTAGCACTCCCCAGCATGAATACTGCCATTATCATTAAACAACAAAGACAAAAATGGGTATCAATCCACATAATAGAAAATAATTGATGAAGTTGGAGGGCGTGATTATTTGTGATTACTTTACAGTCATGCACAGAAAGTAGGAGAACCACAGCTAGTGGTTAATCTCTGGCTACCTCTTTGAAGATAATGAAATTGGCTTCCTACTGATGATTATTCATTAACAATTAATTCTTTCTCAGTGATCTGCCTCATTTTCAGCTTCTCACTACAAACATGCAATGGAATAATTACAAGTGGAAATGAAAAAGCAATTAGTGGCAGATAATGCCAACATCTGATTAAAAAACAGTAGAACAGATTAGCGGTTCTATAACTGCAAGTCTGCTGCCTTCAGCAGGGAGGTGTAAGTCACCCAGTTATACTGCACTTCAAGCTGTGCTTTCCCTTTTATTGCTTCCCCTCGATCATGGTCTGCCACATTAAATGCTCCCTTTTATTCTAGGGGGCATTGGCTTGTTGTAAATACTTTCTACAGACTAAGTAGTATTTGAGATGATTTGTGATCCTACATGCTGAAATTCTAAAAGGCACTGTCTCATAATATGATGCTAAAACCTGTATCTATATACCTTTCTTTGGGGATCACAGAAAATACCACCATACATTTCTTTACTTTTGTTTCAGCTTAACCCCTGTTTAGTTAAGTGTCTTCAGAAGAAGAGTATCACTAAATCAAAAACAAGCACCTTCTTTAAGCAGTTTGGCTCTTTTCCTACCTGCATCCATGGTTGCCTTGGTCTTATAGGTTGGTTTCTCGCCTTGCAATAATGTGGGACACAAACTGACAGTGGATTTTTACTTAACATTTACTAAGGGTTAAGATAGTTCTGGCTGCTGTATAAATAATCCTTCAATAAAAGGCTTATAATTTCACTGTTCTCAGCGTTCCAGCTGGTGTGTCAGCACTTCATATGATGTAGAACTACGCAGGGAGTGTCAAAACCATCAATTCAGAAGGCAAATAAAAGCAATTCTCTTTTAAATAACTTGGCGTATGTGTTAATATGAAGGTCTGGTAAGATCTTGCCAGTGAATCTGACATGGTAGGAGTGTAGACCAGAGCTGCTTTAGGAAATCAGCTTTTGGAAAAAACTATGCACTTAACTATAAAATTATTTGGTTTTTATTATTTTACTAGATCCACAAAGATCAAAATAATAAAGAAAGAAGGCATGAAATGGAAATAAAGCAAATTTTGATGAGCTGATATTTAGCTGATATGTACCAGTATGGTGTTCCTTATGACCAGTTAAATATCTGTTAAGACTGGTCATTTCTTGTTCAGTATGGCTGTGGAAGATTTTGGACATCACCCTTTAATACAATAAAATGTTATTATGCATCTTTTATGTACCTTGAACTGTGTAGGTACATTGATATTAGACATAGTATCCTAGCCTTCCACCAGCTCAAAATCTACTGGGAGAGAAAGACATGTAAATAAATGGAATAAAATGTGATGATTGCTACATCTGGGGCATTTACAGGGTATGAAAGGGAGTTTGACAAGGTACAAGCAGGAGCAATAGTGACTAGAAAGACTTCGTAAGCAGATAACGCTTGAATTAAATCTTGGAAGGTGTGTTCTTGCAGGGAACAACAGAGCAAAGGGCATTACAGGAAGTGGGGAAATATATGAATCACGGCACAGAGGTAGGACACAGGCTGGCATGTTTGCAGAATGCTGGTGATTAAGTACAGCCAGCCAGCAGGGGGTCAGGATGAGATCTGCAAAGAGAGAAGCTGGAAAGATAGGTAGCCCCCTCATGGAAGGTTTATATGCTGTGCTAATGAATTCAACTTTAGGAAGTGAAAACCCTTCTGTTTCCTCGGGCAGGTATTTATTAAGATAAAATTTTTATGTCTCTACAGAATTCAAAACTCACAAGTCACACACATACGTGATGGAAAGTTCTCTATAAAGCCTAAGTATCTTGACTTGAAACGTGGTTGTGTATTTCTTAGAGTAGTAACATAAATTGATTCACAAAGACAATGCACCTTGGAGCTATCTCTTCTGTATCTTTATTCTGGAAAACTAAAATTCTGTCATATCAATGGGAAAATCTCTGAAAAGTAGGAATAGAACTATTATGCCTTTTATAAATTAATCACATACTTTGATTTTGTAGAATGCAAAGTCTAGCAAGGTCTCACTAGCTATGTGATCTTAGTGAAAATTATTTAATGTCTGCATGCCTCAGTTTTCTCACAAGTGGGCTGTATCTATTAAGGAGCTTAACTAGAGAACAGGATTAATAAACCAGAAACCTTCATCTGCTTATGAAGTCTCTCCAAGATTCATATGCCACAAACCTTCCATTACGAAGTGTGGTTAAATATAACAAAGATAGAACCAAATAAAATGAAACATCAGTGATCTTCTTAAGAGAAGATGGATTGTGGGTGAAAGTAAAGAAATACATTTTTGTAAACTCTACTAGGTACTCACTTACATACCTTGAGACTTGGAGGGGTGAGAAATGAGGTGAGGGCAGGCCATGGGAGAGACAGGGACCAACAACCTTGAAGAACTTTTCTCTCTGATGTGGATCAACAGCACTGTTAAACTCCCCATCGGAGCTGGAAGAAGAGAAATGCATAACCTTATCAAACTCCAAGTCGGGGGTGTCATGACTTTCCCGGACTTAGATTCTCAGTACTGTGAAGGGTCCAGTTGATATTAGGAACCTCCTTATGAATCGTAAGGTAGCCCCTTATCTGGAGTAGTAAGGCGGGCTCTGAAAGAAGTGTTGACCAAACCCTACTTAAAGGTATGCATTCTTTGTCACAAACCAATACTAATCAGAGGTGTTGTGCACACACACACACACACACACACGCACACACACACACACAAAGCCCAATTTTTTTTTTTTTTTTTTTTTTGTGGTATGCGGGCCTCCCTCTGTTGTGACCTCTCCCGTTGCGGAGCACAGGCTCCGGACGCGCAGGCTCAGCGGCCATGGCTCACGGGCCCAGCCGCTCCGCGGCATGTGGGATCCTCCCAGACCGGGGCGTGAACCCGGTTCCCCTGCATCGGCAGGCAGACGCGCAACCACTGCGCCACCAGGGAAGCCCAAGCCCAATTTTTTAAAAATCAATTTTCTTTGCTCAGTGCTTGCACCTCTTCTCATCTTTAATTTATACTGATCCCTCAAGTGGTTTTAAAGCTCATCTCAATGCTGATGATTTCCAAATTTATAACTACAGTTCTGACCAAATGTGAACTTGATTTGTGGATGCCCCTGCCCACTCAAGCAGCGTCATGTGATGACTAATGAGCATCTCAGAGCATCAGGTTTTAAACTTGACTCGATTCCAGTTCCTCCTCACATCTATCCTTCTCCCTAAGTTTTCTTCATCAGAGAATGACAACGAAAACCCAGGGCTTGTCCTGGACTCTTCTCTTTATCTTATACTCTAAATCTAATCCATCAACAAATATTGTTTACTTTACCTTGAAAGAGTGTAAGAATCTGACGACATCTAATCTCTTCCATTGCTACCACCACTTACAGGCCTCTGCCTATCATCCAAACCTCTGCAATAGGCTTCTACTGGTCTTCCTGTTCCACTCTTGCCTACTCTCTCCATTGGCAAGGGATCCTTTAAAACACAAATCTTAATACTTCCCTATTCAAAATCTCACATGGCTTTGCATCTCAACATAAAATACAAACGCCATGACCGCTAAGCCTACCTGTGATTGGTCCCCAGGCTACTTCTCCAGTCTCATTCCCTACCAGTCTTCCTATCACTCATTCTCTTGGCTTTCTCAGGGCTCTCTTTGTTGAGGGGATGAGAGACTAAGTTGGTTCAGGGAAGACAATCAAGAATTCCATTGCAGACACATTGATTTTAATGTACTTGTGACATGTCCTAGAGACATCAAGAAGGCAGTTTCAACATGGATCTGGAGTCCCAGCAGGAAGGTCTTGGACTAGAGATATATATTTGCAAGTCATCTGCACATAGCGTCATTTGAAACTCTTGGCATGGATGTCCCAGAGAGAGGAGATAAGGGATCTAGAACTACAGTATATCAAAGTCTGGTAGAGGAATATGACATTATAAAAGAGACTGATAAGCAGCCTCCAAGAGGGAAGGGGAAAATTGGGAGAGTGATTTGGTAGAAGCCCAGGAGGTGAGAAATGCGGACAGCTGGTATCAACAATTCTCTTTCAGAAAGTTAAGATAGCGAGGAGGAGATGACAGAGTTGCAGGAGAGAGATGTGGGATCATGGAAAAAATGTTATTTTTATGGGTGAGATTTGAACATACTTAAAAAAGCTGATAAGAATTACACATTTGAAGGGAGAGTGATAGTAAGTAAACATATTTTTAAAGAGGGAGGAAAATAAATAACATCACTAGTTTGAGAAGGTGGGATGCCATGGAATCAGAAACACAGCTGACAGCATAGAAAATAAACATTTAAGGAGTTTTTCAAAAAATATTTGATGGTGGATGTCTAAATACAAATAATATACCTTAAAATTACAAGAGAAAAAAATAAATGAAAGAAATCTCAGGTAACACAGTTAAAGGAAACTAAAACAAACAAAAAACACTGAGAATCAAATAAAATTAAAAGACAAAAGTACAGAGAGAGAGATAAGGAGTAGGAGGGAGGGTCAGTCTAAAAAAAAGACAATAAAAATTATATATAAAATAGATAACTAATAAGGACCTACTGTATAGCACAGGGAACTCTACTCAGTACTCTGTAATGGCATGTACGGGAAAAGAATCTAAAAAAGAGTGGATATATGTATTTGTATAACAGATTCACTTTGCTATATACCTGAAACTAACACAACATTGTAAGTCAGTTATACTCCAATAAAAATTTTAAAATAAAACAAAACAAACCACCACCACACACACACACACACACACACACACACAAAAGAATAGGATAAATCCATTACTGAAACAGATTTCCAAATATTTGGTCAAAAAATGAAAACCTATATGCTACATACAAAAGATCTATAAGTGACACACATAATAAAACAAAAGAAAGAGTGAATGAAAGGAAAATGTTGGAACATATTTATTATTTATTTATTCATTTAGCAGTTTAACTTGTTTTAAAGACGGCTACAGTCTCAGATGAAAGTATAATTGTTATAACCTTAAATGCTGAATAATTTAGTATCAAAGTATTTATGAAGCACAACTAAAAAAGAGAGAAAAAACAGAAAAGTAATGAGAAACTTTAGCTCTCATTTTTAAAGAAGAGCAGATAAAAGTGAATAAGGATAGAGAGGACATGAATAATACCACTATTGAAGTTTATTTAACAGTTATACCATGAGTTCTATACCCTATAAAGAGGGATTCACCATTTCTCAAGTGTCTGGAAAATTTACCACAAAATGGTCATATGTAATAACCCCCTAAAAACCAATACAAATATCCTAAAATAGACATAATATAAGCCATTTTCATAGATCACAGTACAATAAAATTCCATAAGTAACTTTAGCTCAACAAACTTTTGGAAGGAGCCATTTGCAGAATGTGTTTTAATAGAATATGTCAAGGATAATGAAAACTGTGGTGCTTACCCACTCACCAGTCATTCTCCCTGGACAAGCATTTATGGAGGTATTTATCAAGCAAATATTAATAATTTTCAGAATATTTTCAGTGACTTCTTTCAATGAATTTTTTACAAGGTTATTCAGACTAATATAATAATCTAGCTTATTCCAATCAGGGTATTTGTCCCACAGATTCAAATCTACAAATATCACATTCATTTTTTATTTCATGTGGAATAATAATAGAAGTTTGTTTACCTTGAAAGAGTAAATTTAGTCTATTTAAAGGAGAGAAGATACATCACTAACATGCTGATCTGCAAAGCCAATCTAAATTATGTATACGTCCCTACTCATTGTGTAGATATTATCACCAAAGACATGAAGTTTTTCTCCAACTTACCACAGAAAACAGTAATTGTTTGTAATCAATGCTGATATTTTCTCAAAGCTGAGAAAAAGTAGAGCATTCAATTTGCCTGTCCTTAATGTAACTGACAATCATTATTAGCTTCATGAGGTCCTCTCCCTTAAATTTTTAAAAACACCCTCTGGAGAGCTTCTAGGATGCACAAAGTAGTGAGTAGACCTTATTTCCAAAACAACAGCTTGAACACATGGAACAAGTTGTTCTTTTTGGATACCACTGCCTTAGCACCATCTGTGCATAACCCAATACATCAGTTGCATGTTATTGTTTACCTTGAAGTTATCAATAATTTTAAAGTTTCTTCCGAGTTGTAAGAGTTAATAAAGATTGGCCAAACAACATTTCTTCTTGGGCTCCTTTATCCAAATCATATCTCACAAACATCAGAAGATCAGCTGACTGGCTAATTTCAGGGAATTCATCTTAGAGTCTCCAGGGAGTATTATGGACGTTTTTGTAATCAGGATAATAAACGCAGCCCCATATTTGGACTGTATCTGTCATTGTTTGATATATTATTATATTTGACAGAGTTGCTCCACCAGATCTTTCTTCCCTTGCCTTGTCCCAGAGAGCATCACTTGTACTGTTTGGAAGCCAAACAGTAACGGATGTCTCATCAATAACTTGGGCAACTCTAACTCTGGCAATTCAACCTAACATTGTAAACAAGACTTCCGCAACTTCTGCAATTTCATCTCCTACCACCCTGTGCTGATGTTCCTGTTACTCGTATGTCTTCAACACTCCCCACAGTAGTTCTTGTACATTTCAAAACTGACGTTTGAGACAGAATGCTTTCTTGCCAGAACTTTGAATGTCCCCAAACATGCTATATCTAATGGAAGAATTTACATTCATTTTCAGTCCACTAAAATCCAAATATCAAATAATTTTCACTATATTTGCATGATATATTTTGTTTTCTTTACAGCTAGTGTTTTTACAACAGTAACAGGTGGTTTCAGGTGGTTTATCAATTTGACCTTCCTACTATTCTGAAAGCATATGACTGATGTCACTGCAAACACCACTGCACCTCTACTTCCCTCAGCATTTTCAAGCAATATGCTTTAAAAGACGTATTTATAAAGCCCTGGACCGTGATAGGTTCAAGAAAAAAGGAAATCAAAGAGTGCACAGTCCCAAATGCAGTTTATAATTGATATTTTACAATTCAAAATGATATGTAGGTGCATCAAATGAAAGAAAACCATAATTACACAAAAATTCAGTATATGAGAATCCATTTTAGTGACCAAACAAGCCGTGTCATGCTAACACCCTAATAGTTTAACTTCGAAGGGTTTTATTAGGTATGCCTGAGCACCATCACAAGATTCATGTGGCCTATGTAGGTTGCCCCCTGTGCTAACTACTTTAGCCTCACACCATGTAAAAACACATGAAATCACTGATTTGATTAAAAGTTAAAATTTTAGAATACACATTTAAATAACTCCATAAATCATTTTAAATCCCATGGTATGCATATCATACATTTTGAAATACTGTAGGTTTAAAAGTATAGATGCTAAAGTCTGATCTTCTGTGATTAAATTTCAGCTCTAACTAGTATTTCACACTAGTAAACTGCAGGCTGACTTTGTGGGGGCACAGTGGTTACGAATCCGCCTTCCAGTGCAGGGGACACGGGTTCAATCCCTGGTCCAGGAAGATCCCACATGCCGCGGAGCAGCTAAGCCCGTGCACCACAACTACTGAGCCCACACGACACAACTACTGAAGCCCGTGTGCCTAGAGCCTGCACTCTGCAACAAGAGAAGCCACTGCAATGAGAAGCCCATGCACCGCAAAGAAGAGCAGCGCCCGCTCGCCACAACTAGAGAAAGCCCACACGCAGCAACGAAGACCCAATGCAGCCAAAAAAGTAAAATTAAATAAAAATAAAAATAAATAAACTGCGGGACTTGAAGCAAGCTATTGATACATAACTTTTCTAATCTTCAGTTCTTTGACCAATAAAAGGAACAATAATAGTATCCTTTTATCACTGAGTTATTGTGAAGATTAAATGAAATTATCCATGTGTAGTGTCTGGAAGATACTAAATTTTTAATAAATCTTGACTACACAATGATACAAGAACTAGGTTCGTATAGGCTTTTTTGTTGTTGTTAACTAAGAATATTAGGATTTGTATTTGTATATCAGCCCATTAACTCTAGTCCCTAGGTGATTAAGCAGCAATCACTGCAGAGAACAAAAAACAAGTTAGCCCAGCTGTACTAAAGCGACTTTTAGCTGGAAGAGTACTAAAGACTAAAGCTGGACTTCCTATGTATTGTCAAAGGTTGTGCACAGTTGTATTTGCATAAATAGTTATACAATTTCTCATGGTCATGCAACCAATAATATTGATAGTTAATATTAAATTGAATACTGGCTATACGAGCTGCTTTATAGCTATTACCTAAACGATTTCTTACAACGTCCCTGGGACACCGTGTATCATTACTTTTCCTATTTCAAAAACGAGGAATCTGAGGTGCTGAGAGTTATATAATTTGCCCATAACCATAGAGCTAGTTACTAGGAGAACCATGATTCAGTTAGAGTTCAGTTATAATCCCAGGAAATGAGTTTGTGACTTTTATATTTTGTTGCCATTTAACAGAAACTAAGTCCAGAATTCAGCTGCATAACAATATTTCCTAGGGATAATCTAGTAGAATCACATTTCCAGAATATTGGGAGCTTTTGAAAAATTAAATATCCCACAATTAACAGAGATTAATTTTAGAATAATTGCTTTAAAGTTAATAAGTGTATGAATTCTTCTCTGCTGGAAGTTTTATTCACTTTTAAGCACATCTGTTAAATATATTAATGACATATGACAAAGAGGCTAGAATAATTCTCAGCAATCATTAGGATCATTTTGCTAAGCATTTTGTACTCTGGGTAGAAGTTCTCTCTGCTACAATTACAAGGTTTCTGAAATAGTAAAAATGCAAAATTCAGAGTGATTAAATCACAACTTTACTCCATCATTAAGAAATTTTATCATAATGGGGTTATACTGTACCTTGAAATAGTTCATCATAAATTTTTGATTTTTCTTTCATTTAAATATGCATGTGGGACTTCCCTGGTCGTCCAGTGGTAAAGAATCTGCCTTCCAATGCAGGGGACGTGGGTTCGATCCCTGGTTGGGGAACTAAGATCCTAAGATCCCACATACCACAGGGCAACTAAGCCTGCGCGCCACAACTACTGAGCTTGTGCACCTCAACTAGAGAGCCTGTGTGCTGCAAACTACAGAACCCATGTGCTCTGGAACCCACGCACCACAACTACAGAGCCCACGCACCCTGGAGCCTGTGCCACAACTATAGAGAAGCCTGCGTGCTGCAACAAAAGATCCCGCGTGCCTCAACAAAGATCCCATGTACCGCAAGTAAGACCCGATGCAGCCAAAAATAAATTAAAAAAAAAAAATAAATAATAAATAAATCTTTTAAAAAATGCATGTGTTAGTTACTTACTGGACGCTGGGGAGATGCAGTGAACAAGGTAGATAGACAGATGCCTGCCCTCAAGAAACTTATATTCTAGCTTGTCAATACAGTTATCTGATAAAAGAATTTCAGTAATTTGGAAAAAAGTAATCATACTGAAGGTAACTTTCTAACAGCTTAAATGTTAATAAAACTTTGAGTCTTATGGTTCAGTTTCTAGTATCTTACATACAGAAAACAATTATGTAGCTAATACCAAAGAGGTCAGAAAAAAAAAATCCAAGATCTTAAGAATAATTACTTTCTCCCTGAAAATAGGTAGATAATTTTATAAGTCACAATTTAATTTTCCTTCAGTTTCTTTTCTCAATCAGTAGTGTTTTATCACTACCACCCAATAAGCAATGCGAGTCAAAATATGGAGCAGAATATTGTGGCAGAAAAGGCAATCAACTAATTATGAAAATTATATAAAAATTGAGAGGCTGAATGGAATACAATGATGCATGATAATAATCATCTTTTAGTGGCACTTTATAAAACTAGGGCTTATCCAGAAGGGTACAAGAAATTCTATTAGTAAGTTTACCACAGCCTGTTTCTATGACACTGGGAATATCTGGGGCCAGAAAAATCTATTTTGTATTTTGTAAAGACTTAATCTTTGAGCCAGTACTGTTGGTCACATTTAGTTTTCATGGCCATAATACAAAAAGATTTGCAACTTTTATTTGCTCTATTACTGTTTGGAGGACAAACAGTAATATGGATAAGCCCTCTTTATTCTACCAATGATTAAACAAATTTAACTAAGCAAGACTCAAAAAATTTTCTAAATATTTCCTTAATGGAAAATTTCCTGCGCCTTCTTATCTGACATTATTCAAAAAAATAAAAATCCCTACCTAGTTAAGAAAATGCAAAGGTTACCTTCTAAAACATTATTGGAAAAAAATTAAGTGCCTTGTATACCCTATTAGGCACTGAGGGTTAAAGCCGTCGTTCCCACCTTGGATTCGTATCAGAATGCAAAGCTTAAAAAAAAAAAAAAAAAGTGATACTGGCACCCCAGCCCAGAACAAATAATCCAGAGCCTCTTAGTAGGACCTAGGTGTATTTTAAAGTTTCTCAGGTGATTCTAATGTACATCAAGTGTTGATAACCACCATGCTAGAGAAATAATCCTGAAGGGGAAGGAAGTAAAGTACAATGAAACTTGAATGTATTGAATTAGATCTTTGGTATATAATAGAGATATAATTTGAATAATTTTAAATTTTCTAATGGCTAAATTATAAAAAGTAAAAAAATGGTGAAATTTAACAATATATTTTATTTAGCCCAAATATTAAAATATTATTAATATATTTATCAAAATATTATTTCATCATGTAACCAATAAAGTTATTAATAAGATAGCTTACATTCTTTTTTGTACTAAATCTTCAAAATCTGGTGAGTATTTTATATTTACAGTATATTTCAATTTGGAATAGCCATATATTAGGTGCTCAAGAGCTACAAGTGGCTAAGGGCTACCATACTGATTAATGCAGCTCATACATTGCAGTGTAGGATGTATAAAACCCTTACCGTCATTGAAAATATTTACTTTTAATATATTATAAATTATTATGTACATTAACAAACAGTACTTATCAAAGCATATTTTTAAAGAATTATTTTCTTTAGATAAATTAGGGATGTAGATTCCCTCCCTCTCTCCCTTCTTTCCTTCCTTCTTTCTTTCTAAATACATATTTCTCTTACAAATGAGTGCACACTATATATACTTTTATAATTGTTTATATAGTATAACAGTATAAGATTGGCTGGATTTGTATACTAGTCTCACTACATTCTATCTTAGTCACTAAAGGAAACCTTTCTATATCCCAGTTTTTTTTTTTAATCTGTAAAGTGAGATTAGTAATAGTATATACGTCATAAGGAGAGTATAAAGATTAAAAGAATTCATTCAGTTAATTCTTCAATAAATGATAAGTGTTATTATTACTTTAATGGCTTCATAATTTTATTATTATTGCTTTATAGATTATTTTAATACTTCTATGTTATTCCACACTATGGACGTAGCAAAACTTAGTTGCCAGATTTAAAGATACTCGAGTTTTTAATCATCAGTATTATAAAAATGCTCCAGTGTACATATCATTGTACATGTAGCATTTTAGCCATGAACCTGTACCTGTAGAGGATAAACAGCTAGAAATGGAATTTGCAGAGCAAATTTTACATGCTTTTAAAATTCTAATGTATGTTGCCAAATTGCCCCTCACAGCGGCGCTACCGATTTACTACCTAATAACAATATGCAACAATGTCCATTTTTCCTCTCATAGGATGTTAAGAATTTAAGGTATTTTTAAAATGACATCTGAAATGCATCCTGATTTAAGATATATTTCTGTGCTTGACTGAAGAAAGCATATTTAACTGATTTGAATGAAAGGAGATCACCAAATAGTTTATTTTAGAAATTTTAAAATGTAGATCTTAGAACTCTTAGAGAATTAAGAAGAGATGTAATATAGGAGAAAAATAAGAAAAGATATCATCACTTAATTTCTCCCATATTTCTTCTATCTGATTGGAGAGTACTAATATTTCAATGTCTCAAAATAATTAACAAGTTAATCTCACTAATTTATCACTTTTAGAAGTTTAATTATTTCTATAGATCATTTTGGATCACTTTACATTCAATTAGGAAATAAAAGTGGTGGATGTGTGGTATTATAATTTAATTTATACATTATGGTTTTATAACTAACTCATATTATTAAAATAACTTGTCTCAAGATTGGACTTTTTGATTACAGATATGCAAATTTTTACAGACTATGATTATAGAGGACTAATGAGGAAGCTCCTGGGAGCCCCTCTGTCCTTATTCTGGTTAGGTCTGTAACCCCTGGGTCCTGCAGGGCATGAGTTGTGCCAAAGGAGTGTGCTGTCTAGGGCTCCCCTCTTATCAGCAAGAACAGGAGAAAATAGGATGTCCCAGAAATTTTCTGACAAGGCCATAGCATGCAGTCACAGTTAAGCAAACTGAATAAATCTGACAATATTATACCTAGGAAGGCAAATTTTTAAAAAATTATGCTCTAGATAGATTGGGGATAAATATTTTTTAAAAAATTTTCCCCACTTGTGGCCACTGAAGCTTTCAACACTTGCTTTCTCTCCTGGCTTTGTTACTCTCAGTAAAGAAAGAAGTTCCTGCTGAAGACTGAGTGAGAGGTTGAGTGCCCAGAAATATTGCACCAAATCACACTACTGTAAAGGGAGAGAGTCATCTGCAACAACATGGACGAACTTTGAGGGCATTATGCTAAGTGAAGTAAGTCAGACAAAGACAAATACTGTATGGTCTCTCCTACATGTGGAATTAAACACAACAACAACAACAACAACAAAAATCTCACAGAAACAGTTTGGCCTTGTGGTAACCAGAGGCATAGGGTGGGGCAAAGGGGAACTGGAGAAAGGTGGTCAAAAGGCACAAACTCCCAGGTACAAGATAAAGAAGTCCTAGGGATGTAAGGTACAACATGATGACTGTTGTTCACCCTGCTGTATGACATATAGGAAAGTTGTTAAGAGAGTAATCCTGAGAGTTCTCATCATAAGGAGAATTTTTCCCCCCTTTTCTTCTTTCTTTTCTTTTTATTTTATCTATATGGGAAAATGGATGTTAGCTGAACCTATTGTGGTAATTATTTTCCAATATATGTATTGAATAAATCAAACCATCATGCCGTATGCCTTAAACCTATATAGTGATGTATATCAATTATTTCTCAATAAAACTGGGCAGAGGAGGGAGAAAATCAACTACAAAATAGATTCACTTAGGAAGCAATTGTTCAGAAGAGATTTCCTCCTGGATGTTTTCCAAATACTGTCTTTAATGGAAAAATAAAGAGGCAAAAGTTCAACACTGTGACTGAAAGCCTTCTTTCAGAATCCTCCTTTATTTATGATTAATATTAGCCTTATGAGTTCTTATGAGTTCTTCCTGAATAAGAGTATTAGGTAGATAAAGAGGTAGATATACATTTTAAAATACATATAAATATGGAACAGGTATGTGGGGAAGGGAGAGAGCGCTTAAAAATAAAAGGGAAACTATAGGGAAACAATACCTGAAGGGAAGGAAGGGAGAACAGATGACCCTGAAAAATGAAGCATGTTGTTGGTAACATCTACAAGTCTATAGAGTCTCTAATAATGGATCACGACAAACTACCCACGTCATACGGCTTCCAGGGAGGGATAATCTGTGTGTTCATCTCCAGAGTGATATCACTGAACAATGTTCTCACTTTTCCTTAATCTCCTCCTCATTGCTTAAGTTGAAGTAAAATGGGAAAAATCTCAATAGACAAACTTTAAAAGAGATACATATGACAGAGAATATGTATCATGACAAACTCCATTCAAAAGAATTAAATATCTATTAGACTAGATATTTTTATATTTTACATTTTAGTCTTAATTGTATCCATATTCTCTAATCCTATATTCATTTCTATAAGTAAAGAATGGGAAAATATACTCTTGCTATGTTCCAAAATTTAATAAAATATTAGTTATGTATTATTTTCTTTGTCATATTATATACACAGCATGTAAATTTTATTGCCTCTTATAACAAAAGAAAAATCATTTATTCTTTAATTTGTCTTTACTCTTAGGTTCTTTGATATTGGAGTACCACACCTAAAATGACTTTCCACTAGGTAAAATTGTAGCTAAGCTCAAAAATTCTATATGAGAAAATTAACCTGACACAAAAAAGTTTTGTACCTGTTCATCTATGTGAAACTAAACACCTAAATCAGGAAACATGGAGAATGTGTTTTATAGCTGGTGTAAATCAAAAGCATACTCAATGCTGAACAAAACAAATCCCCAAACTGTGCTATTTTAGGAAATTTTTCTATAAGCAAATACCTCATCTATGCATTGATATTGCATTTCTACACTGTGCTGTCAAATACCAATTCTCATAACTGACATTACTAAAGTGTTCTGTCTCTCATGTGTAGGTTCACTGGTCCTTTATCACAATCAGACATCTCTATGCTATGTCTTATAAACAGCAAAAGAAAAGTCAATGAAGCCAAAGACAGTTGTTTTTTTTTAAGTGAAAGTTGCTTCTGTGCATTAAAATTCAGGAGATTCCAAAGCACATTAGAAAGGAGAAAAGTATAGAAGAATCTGAACACTGATAGCAAAGAGCTTTGCCCTCCTACTAGACAAAATAATCTTGAGGTAGTTATTTTGTATTTAATTTGACTGTAATCATCAGTTCAAATAGAGAAACTTAACCACTCTGGTAATACTTTCAATAAGGTAAAGAAAAAACAAATATTGAAAATCACAGTGTGAGAAAGAACCCAAAACATGCATTCGTGTGTTTGCATCTCTGAATTTTCAGCAGTTAAGTACTGATTTCAAAGGTGGTGGCACAGAGCATGGAGCAGGTGTGATGCTGATGACATGTGCCATCTCCTTTTTCAGAGCCTGCTGGTGGTATCACTTTTGTCTTCGCATATCCCATACTCAATTTCCTCATTTATAAAAAGAGGGTATTTGATTGGGTAGTTTCTAGAATCTTCTCCAGCTCTCATGTTCTTAACTCTACACAACAACCTTTGGGAGGCAGCGTCAGTGTGGGAGGAGAGTTGAGTAGAGGGAAATACACCTCTGCTGACCATTTACTTACATTAGCTCATTCTATCCCCCAAACCACACTTCCACAATACAATCCTTCTCTTTTTGCCAGATAAAGAGCTGGTGCTGAGAAGCTGAGCAGCTGTCATCACACAGCTAAAGGGAACAGGAAAGTTGAAAGTCAAATCAGTGATCTATGGCCCTAAGCCCTAGCTCTTTCCACATCAGCATGCTGCTTAACATTTTATTTGACTTTGCCCCAAACTGTCTGTGAAGACCTGATTTGAACAATCTTTAGATGAACAGAAACTCCTTTTCAAAATTCTAATGTTCTCCTTCTGTTGCTGTTGAGCCCTCCATCTGATGTTTTGCTCTTCTGAGACCAGCGTATATGTAAACCACTGACTGCATATGTTTTCTCAAAGACAAATTGCTCTGTGAGAAGAGCTGAAAATATTACTTTAAGAAAGCTGTAGTTTTCTTAAAGCAGGTGAATAAATGTTTATACCTGCTTTTGTTTTTTATTCACTATTACATAAAAACAATACTCTGAGGTCCCTGCAAATTAGAGTGAATTTTGCAAGCCTGTACGATTAAGGTTAAGCTAGTTCTGTCTAGCAAAGAGAAAAGATACAGAAAGAAGCACCTATTATAGCTGCAGTTCTCCTCCCTGACTGTGCATGATGGAGCTGAACATCGGGGTGCACCGAGCTCTCCTGCCAAGTATTTGTCATAGAATTAATATAGATTGGAAAAATAAAAACCAGTCAGCCCTCAGGCACCATGTTAGACGCTAGTGTAAACTAAATAGACATGAAGCTGTCCTCAAAGAGCTTAGAATATAAAGCTTGATCATTCAGTAGAGTTTCCATTAGCCTCATGTGGCCATTTAAATATAAATTAATTAAAATTAAACGGAATTTTAAAATAAGCCCCATGGTTGCACTAGCCATATTTCAAGGGTTCAGTAGCCACCTTATTGGACAGTCCAGATTTTAGACCATTTCTACCAATACCAAAAGATATGTTGAACAGTCCTGGTGTAGAGTGAAATCGACATCTAGAAGCATGGAATGGAATCAAGGTACATCTGCCAGGACAGCAACTCCAAGCAGTGCCATAGAAATGGCAGATTTTCAGGTTGGGCAGGGGACTTGGAAATAGATGTCAATACACAGATATGCAATACACGCTGAAGTTCTATTTGTACCTGGGTCTTTTTCTATAATATAGAAATATTTCTACAATATCCAATCATTCTACTGGTCCATCTCTTTATTCTATGTCAGTACCACACTTTTCAATTATAGACAACTTATAGTAAGTTTCAACATCTGTTAGAGCTAGTCCCCATTTAAATTTTTCTTTTTGTCTATTTCTTTGTTTTTGTGCTTATTTATTTCTTTTTTAATTGAAATTTAATTGACATAAAACACTGTATTAGTTTTAGGTGTATAACATAATTATTTCACATATGTACACACTGCGAAACTATTACCGCAATAAGTTTAGTTAACATCCATCACCACACTCAGTTACATTTTTTTTCTTGTGATGAGAACTTTTAAGATCTACTCTCTTAGCAACTTTCAAATATGCAGTACAGTATTAGTTAGCACAGTTAACAACTATAGTCACGATGTTGTACATTACATTGCCAGGATTTATTTACCTTATAACTGGAAGTTTGCACTTTTTGATCCCCTTCACCCATTTCACCCACTTCCGGCAATCACCAATCTGTTCTCTGGATCTATGAGTTCAGTTTTTTTTCAGATTCCACATACAAGTGAGATCATATGGTATTTGTCACTCTCTGTTAGACTTATTTCACACAGCATAATGCTCTCAAGGTCCATCTATGTTTTATATATATAACATATATATAGACATACATACATACACTTTATCCATTCATCTGTTTATGACACTGGTTGTTTCCATGTCTTGGCTATTGTAAATAATGTTGCAGTGAACCTGGGGATGTAAATATCTTTTTAAGATGGTGATTTTGTTTCTTTGGGATAAATGCTCAGAAGTGGGAAACCTGGATCATATGGTAGTTCTATTTTTAATTTTTTGAGGAACTTCCATACTGTTTTCGTAGTGGCTACACCAATTTACATTCCCACCAACAGTTCACAAGGGTCCCTTTTTCTCCACATCCTCACCATCACTTATTTTCTTCTTGATAATAGCTATTCTGACAGTTGTGAAGTGATATCTCATTATGGTTTTAATTTGCATTTCACCTAATGACTAATGATACCGAGCACCTTTTTGTGTACCTGTTGGCCATTTGTATGTCTTCTTTGGGAAAATGTCTATCCAGATCTGCCCATTTTTTAAACAGAGTGTTTGTTTTTTGCTATGTTAATGAGTTCTTTATATATTTTGAGTTAATGAAGTTCTTTATATATTTTGGATATTAACCCCTTAACAGAAACATGATTTGCAAATATTTTTTCCCACTCAATATGTTGCCTTTTCATTTTGTTGATGGTTTCCTTTGGTATGCAGAAGCTTTTTAGTTTGATGTAGTCCCAGTTGTTTATTTTTGCTTTTGTTGCCTTTTGGTGTCAAATCCAAAAAATCATTGCCAAGACTCATGTAAGGAGCTTACCCACTATGTTTTCTTCTAGGAGTTTTACGGTTTCAGGTCTTATGTTCAAATTTTTAATCGAGTTTGAGTTGATTTTTGTGTATGGTGTAAGACAGTAGTCCATTTCATTCTTTTGCATATGGCTGTCCATATTGCTTTTCTCCTTACTGTTTTCTTTGCTATTCCTGTACATTTACTTTCATGCATGAACTTCAAGAACCACTTACCAAGCTTAAAAAAATGTTTGTTGATACTTTTATCATACCTTTCATATTTATGTATTTTAAAAATATTTTCCATATTTTAACCTAAATTCTCTTTCAGAGTATCTCCAGTTATAATAACACAGATTGTATTTTATTTAAAAAGTATAATTTTTGTAATAAATAACAAATCAATAAAACCTACTCATATCATTATGAAATAGTTATTTCAACTTCAAAATAATATAAATAGCATGTATTAAGCCTACTGCGTGTTAAGAACATTACACGCGGGGGTGCGAGAAGATGGCGGAAGAGTAAGACGCGGAGATCACCTTCCTCCTCACAGATACATCAGAAATACATCTACACGTGGAACTTCTCCTACAGAACACCCACCGAACGCTGGCAGAAGACCTCAGACCTCCCAAAAGGCAAGAAACTCCCCACGTACCTGGGTAGGGCAAAAGAAAAAAGAATAAACAGAGACAAAGAATAGGGATGGGACCTGCACCAGTGGGAGGGAGCCGTGAAGGAGGAAAGGTTCCCACACACTAGAAGCCCCTTCGCGGGCGGAGACTGCAGTTGGCGGAGGGGGAAGCTCCGGAGGGCAAAGCGGAGAGATTCCCGCACAGAGGATCGGTGCCGACCTGCACTCACCAGCCCGAGAGGCTTGTCTGCTCACCCGCCGGGGCGGGCGTGGGCAGGGAGCTGAGCCTCGGGCTTCAGTCGGATCCCAGGGAAAGGTCTGGAGTTGGCAGAGTGAAAACAGCCTGAAGGGGTTAGTGCGCCACGGCTAGCCGGGAGGGAGTCCAGTTGAAGTCTGGAGCTGCCGAAGAGGCAAGAGACCTTTTCTTCCCTCTTTGCTTCCTGGTGCGTGAGGAGAGGGGTTTAAGCGCGCCGCTTAAAGGAGCTCCAGAAACGGGCGCGGAGCTACCGAAGAGACAAGAGACTTTTTTTTGCCTCTTTG
>NC_041215.1:86267323-86287558 GCF_002837175.3 Physeter macrocephalus | reverse complement strand
GGAGGGAGACGCAAGAGGGAGGAGATATGGGAACATATGTATATGTATAACTGATTCACTTTGTTGTAAAGCAGAAACTAACACACCATTTTAAAACAGTTACACTCCAGTAAAGATGTTAAAAAAATAAAATAAAGTAAATAAAAAAAGAACATTACATGCATTCTTACTTGATAAGATTCTCACACATATGAAGTACAACTTATTACCTAGTTTACAGATGAGAAGTCTGAGGCATATAGAGATTGTGCAACTTTTCCAGGATTTTAAACTAGGTCTACTTAAAATCAAAGCCTGCACATATTGAAAATATGAAACATTGTTTCCTTTAAAAACTAACTAACTTTTAGTTAGTCATAGTTTAACATTTAAACTAACTCTAACATTTGTCAGAGTCTAAGTCATATGTAATTCTAAAAAGTGAATGCATTTGGTTTCACTAGTGTTGTATCAAGCTAACTAGAGATACAGGGATGAGTTTTCTGAAAGTGATTTTAAAAGGTCAGTAACCACTGGAATGAATATGATAGTCCAAAATAAGATAATATCACACATAAACTCAAGAAAGTTGGGTTCCAGCCTGGTCACTGTTATTGCTTAGCCAGGCACATTTTCTTGAGACAGCCCCTCTTTGTAACTCTCCTTCTTCTACTATACAATGGGATATCATATCCATCTCTCAGAGTCCTTGTGGCAATAAAATGAGCAAACATGAAAATAATACTTGGAAATAATAGAAAATTTTAGGCCAATGATATCTAGAAGCCATTTCAAAAGTTGATGTGGAAAACTAATACAATAGCTTCAGATAAAAAGACAATTTAATCATAGGTCAACTCTTCTCTCCAGATGACTCTGCCTCATTTAATACATTTTGTTCTTTTTATACCAAAGAGGTACCTAGATGATCATTTAATATGTTTCTAAGCAGTCACATTTCTTTAATTTAGAAATAGCAATACTACTATGTACTTCCTCATAGACATTATTCATCAGAAAATATAACAATTTCAATTATTTTTATGTAGAAAATGTCTACTAAAAGAATATAGAAGGTCAAATTCTTACAAAATGTAGGAATTTCTTTCATTTTCAATACTTCCTATTTTCATTTAGCTTTTTCTCAGGAGACTTATGTACATATGAACATTATGTAATATGAACATTTGAAACACTAAGTAAACTTTCAAGAGGATCGTTTCTTATTTTGCCCAAACTGCCATATACAGCTCTAGTTTCATTTCTGAGTTGATATAATCAGCTCTGAGGGGGAATTTATAGTGAGTAGCTAGGGGAAGAGAATTTACTTTCTTCCATAAAATAGAGGTTTTCTGATCCACCATGTATTTTATTTGGAGACTCTCTGAATGATTTATTTCTCTTGATATGCAGCCTTACAAACTCAAGAAGCATGTGACTTGCTTTTGTTCCCTTTCGGCCCCTTCCATCTTCCTGCCCGGCCATGACATTACCATTTTCCCAGTATCTTAATTCACTTGATTCAGGTCTTCCTTTCACTATGTCCTTTCCATCTCCGTGGTCCTTATGAGAGAGTAACATCCATTTTATAGATGAGAAATATAAGGCATATAGAGTCTATGCAACCTGCCCCGGAGATTTAAGTTGCGTCTAAAGTCAAAGCCCATGGATATGAGAAAGCCACATATCTGTCACTTTCATCTCATCCAGGTCACCCCAGTTTAGGATGTCAGTACCTTAAAATTAAGCTAGTCTAGTCTCAGTGTAGCTCACTTCTGAGCCACTGCACATCTTTTCATGGCCCCATACACAAATGCCCCCATACTATCATCCCTCTCCCCTCAGGCCTGCCTAAAATATTTTTCTCTGTCTCTCCGACCATTTATACCAGGGATTCCCACCTTGACTGAATATTAGAATCACCTCAGTAGCCTTTTTATAAATGTATTTATTTTATTTATTTATTTTTGGCTGCATTGGGTCTTTGTTGCGTGCGTGCTTCTAGTTGCAGCGAGGGAAGGTTACTCTTCATTGCGGTGTGCGGGCTTCGCTTGTTGCGGAGCACGGGTTCTAGGCGTGCAGGCTTCATTATTTGTGGCACGCAGGCTCTAGAGCACAGGCTCTGCAGTTGCGGCGCATGGGCTTAGTTGCTCCGCGGTACGTGGGATCTTCCCGGACCAGGGCTCGAACCTGTGTCCCCTGCATTGGCGGGCGGATTCTTAACCACTGCACCACCAGGGAAGCCCTGTCCTCAGTAGCTTTTAAACCACATAAATGCCCGGGCTTCACTTCATACCAGTCAAATAAGATTTTCTTTGGGTGGCTATGGGCATTCACTATTTCAGTGTGCAACTAGGGTTGAAAAGAATGTGTACAAGCTTAAAACTACACATTCTTTAAATACCAGCCTGAGTCCTACTTTCTGAACTATATCAACCCATTAGGCTCTTATGAGTGCCTGAATACCTACTTATAGTCCCTTATATTTCGATTATCATTTAGAATTATTTCAGATTTGAGCGAGTTCTTGAGTACTTACCGAGTGCCTATTACTTGCAAAACCTTATCTTAGGTGTGTCATACCTGTGATCTTCTCTCTTCAACTAACTGAAACAACCTTGAAGACATAAGTTATATTTTTCCTCTAACCAAAGCAGACCTAATACAGTTATAAATGTATATTAGATCTCAATAAATACTTTTGATGAATACCTCCAGTTTTATATTTTATTCTCTTAACCACCCAGCTTTTCAGTACATATTTATTAAACTGCTAAGTACGTGGAAGATACTTTGATAGATATTTTTTAGTTTTAAAGAATAATCTTCATCTTGACTGATTTATTTTACTTCTTTTGTGGCTTTCTGTCTTAATGTTTTGAAGTGATTTTTTCTCTTTTCTATATTGGACAATGCACCCTGATACCTTAAATTTATTAGACACTTCTTATACATCAGACATTCTTCTGAGTTATTTGCACTTATTAATTATTCAATATCCCAGCCTCATGAGATAGCACCTTCACAAGGAGTACCTTCTGAGTGGAGAAATGACTTTGCCAAGGTTACCAGGACCGTAAGAGACAGAGCTGAGACTCTAGCCCAGACAGCCTGGCCTCAGAGCCCACGACTGTGCCCTTGGCAAAGAGACAGTTTTCTAAGAGAGAGTTTTCAAGTAGATGTCTCTTCAGTTCAGGGAACATAGCCATCGTTTCCTTAGATTTATTGGATTATGTGTGCTTACTGACTTACGGGAAGAATTCTAAAATAATTATAAAGCAAAAACTGCCGTTACTGGTACTCAAGTTGATTCTCACTCAAACGTCATCTATATCACTATAACATTTTGCAGAAAAAAAGTCTAAGAAGTTCAACAGCCAATAGGAATAGCTTAATTGTTTTAAAGTCTTGTTACATTATATTATTAAATAATATTTTGAATCTCTACAACTGCCCCCAGATGAAGTTTGCATTTTTAAGTGACTGGGAACAAACTTCTCCCTGTAACTTCACATTTCATGATTTTGTTGAAGAGGAAAGAAGCAAAGGTTTCAGTTACTAAGTAAACAGTCTATTAATGTACATCCTGTCTAAAGAAGCAGAGAATATGAAACCAGAGGATTCTCAAGACTGAAGAAAGGGCAGAAGACTCACAGCTACTTAGAAGAACCTTTGTTCTTCTAGACATTTTTCTTTCACCTCCCCTATATCTTTTTTCTCCCTCCCATTTCCCCCTCTTTTCCATAATTCAGTACCTTTTCTAGTTCTTTCTTCTATGTTTCATTTCTGAATCTCTTTGCAGCTATGAACAAAATTCTCTTAAACATGTACCTTAATTAAAGGCATTACAGAAATTTCTCAAAATAATAAATGTTCTTTTCCTTTCCTCATCTATCTGCCTTCTTTATCCATCGCATTCTGCCCACCTACTCTCTGTTGTCCATCTTTGCTCCTTGGTAAACTCTCCATATCTCACTTTCCATGTATGTGAAATCACAAAGCAACTCCTTGCAATGAAAAACAGTTCTTTATCAGAAACACCTAACTTAGGAGTTAGGAATTAGGTGCTTCTTCCTTGGTGAGAGGTTAATCCTCTTGAAAGCCCAGTATTTTTTACTTAATAAACTCATTATCAAGCTTCTCACCATATTTAAGCACAAATTAAGAGGAGGTAGTTTTTGAAGTCTTATATTTAAGCAGAATTGAGAATTAAATCAACAGTGAAAGGGAAGAAGACAAGTAATATGAAAACTCTCAGACATGCTTACAAACTATGCATCCAACAGGCAGGAACATTTTGACTGAACTGTCTGTAAGGGACTAGGTGTGTCTTCTGGGTCTAATCAATCCTACCCGGAAAATACTAAAAAAGTTAATATTGGCAAAGAAAAGTCAGAGTAGCTTCTTCTTGGGCCCTATGAACTGCGTGTTTAGGACAACCCTTCCTAAATGTAGCTCGCTTATGGAAACTCGTCCTATCCAGAAACCCTACCAACAGTTTGTTCACCAGGCTTAAAAAAATAGATAGTTAACATCCATGGTAAATAACAAGTAAGACATTTCCTACTCTTGTGGTCAAAAGCAGAAGATGTTGATTACTAAGCCACAGGCAAAACAAGTATTCTTACCGTCCTAAATATGTAAGAAGTTCCTGGTTAGTGCTTGTGTGTGTGTGTGTGTGTGTGTGTGTGTGTGTGTGTGTGTTTGGTATAACGAATAGTATGGTTATTTTGTCTGAAGTACTCAAGCATCTTCGAAAGATAAGCCTAAAACTGTCAGATATAAAACTACTTCCCACATAAAAACGGAAATACAACTAAGAAGTGAGAACTCTCAGCAAGAACTATATTCATGTATATTTACTTCAAAAATATTTATTGGGCATTTAACGTGATTTGCAAGACACTGTTAGGATCTAAAATCAAGTTATCTTGAGTTGCCCTATTCAGTACTATGAACTGTTAATTAATAAGATTAATAGGTCTTTTGCAACATTAGCTTAATAATCTCTTTTCAGGGTGAAATTATATTTGTATTTTATTTGTTCAGGGAAGTAATAAACTTGCTGTAATATAATGGAAATTTGGAACAGCCTTGCTCACAGCTGTCAAGAGATAGAGAAAAACAGAAATAAATCCATAATTGATCATCTTTTTACTGATAGATTCACATCTCAAACGGGCAGTAACACTGTCCTTTAACTACACTCACACTGCCAAGTGAACACAAACTATGAAACGAGGAAATATCAAGACTTGCTCTTTCCTTACAGACCCCATTTGGTCGACATATCTCAACTGTTTTAACACACGCTCCTCAAGATAAGAAAGCATACCGCATTACAGAGCTATATATACTTCGAATTGTTACAACAGCTTCAAACTGTCACTGTGCTCTCCAAACCACAAACAGTGCCTTCACTCTGCAGGGAGAGCAACGGTTTTAAGCAATTTTCTCAAGCAATGGTTTCTTTTCTGTTGCCAGTTCCTCTGAGCCTCTGCCTCGTACTGAAGGTCAAGGACACCATTAGGGGGCACCTTTGAGGCTTCCCACCAGCAGATTCCCCTGGACTCCCTCTAAGTCATCCATAAGAGGACCCCGAGGAGCACACAACTATACTTTGTGCATTGGGTCCACAAGGAATCTTGTTTCAAAAGAGGTATTTAACTAAGCACACTAGTACTTGTCAGTTTAAGCCATGGCACTTGCCAAGGTAAATCATACTTAATATTCAGCATGATTTCCATAACTCTAATGAAAGGAGTAAATGGCTCTCTCTCCAGAAATGCACTCCTTCTTTAATATGCACTGTTGATACTGATGACTAATTTAAAGGTGAAAATAACTAAGATGTTTTAAAATTCCCGAAGTGCACAGTATTGTAACAGACAGAGCACAATTTCTGAGGTCAGGATAACTCTAGTTTGTATTCCATGGAGGAGCTGTGTGACCTTAGACAATTCACCTAATATCTCTGAGATTCAATTTCTTCAATAAAATGGGGAGAAAAAATACCTATCTCATGCATTTGGTGTGGGGTTTAAGTGAGGTCAAATGTCTGTCATACTGTGAACACATAGTAAATGTTAGCTCCTTTCCCTCATGTGAAAAAGAAATACTAAGTTCACAAGCTGTATTTATCTTTGAACAACTTTTCTATTATTATTGAGGGAAATTACCAAATTTAAATTATAATACAAGGACATAAAATTTCTGAGGCAATTTTTAGGGCTTTTCACTCTTCTGAACTAACACATATGATGATTTCAGTGTGTTTGAACAGCAATTCAAGACACAGGAATAATTTAACTCCAAACAACCACTTAAGTTCTATTATTCAAGGTTCAGTGGTAAAATGAAAAAAAAAAAGTTACATATTAAGTATAGTTATTGTCCCTTAAAACCCTATTTCCTCTTAAAGCATAATGAGCCTGCACTTAAGTCAGAAAAATCTATGTTTTCCCCAAGCTTGTGAAAAAGAATCTAAAACTCGTCATCACTACCCAAACAGAAACTATATTTTTTAAGCTTAAATTCTAGAAGACAGTGAAAAACATTCTGTAGTAATAAAAAGCGGTCCCCAATAGCTTATCAAAGAAGCAAGCTGAAACTGCAATTTGTAAAGAAATTTATATCATTAACAGGGGAACTGATATGAGACTCAAATCTCTAGTTCTAGCAGAGACTTCAAAGAATTACAAAAGTCAAACTGACCACAAAACCCAGTTTGTAACCATGGCTAACTGAATACCACGGCAGCTGTGGAATCAGTCAAAGATAACAAAGGGGTCATTTCTGTGTCCCCTAAAGAGAAGGGCTGCTGTCTGATGCTAGCTTTCCCTTTACTGCCTGCTGTCAGGGCACTCTGTAGACATGGCCGAGGAAGGGAGGGCAGGTAGGATGTGGCTTTAACTCTTGGATCCCACACAGAGTGACACTGCGAAGCTGAGGCTCCGGGTCCCTGAGTGTCTTCCCACCAAGCTACCAAGGGCTGGGTAACGTTTCCTGTGCCCTTGATGTCTAATTAATATTTGAGCAAATAATGCTCAGACATGACTGCCAGTCCCTTACAAATGGCATGTGGACTCTGGAGTAATATTTTTGCTGTTTGTTTGAATTTTTATTGGAGTATAGTTGATTTATAATGTGTTAGTTTCAGGTGTGCAACAAAATGAACTAGAGATATATATATATATATATGTATATACATATATATACATATATATATATATATATGCACTCTTTTTTAGATTCTATTCCCGTATAGGTCATTACAGAGTATTAGAAAGAGTTCCCTGTGCTATACAGTAGGTTCTTATTAATCATCTATTTTATATATAGTAGTGTGTATATGTCAATCCCGATCTCCCAATTTACCCCTCCCCCCCAATCTCCTGGTAACCATAGGTTTGTTGTCCACATCTGTGACTCTACTTCTGTTTTGTAACTAAGTTCATTTGTACCCTTTCTTTAGATTCCACATAGAAGCGATATCATAAGGGCTCTGAAGTAATTTTATTTATTTTATTTTTAAATTAATTTTTTAATTTATTTTTGGCTGCGTTGGGTCTTTGTTGCTGCACGCGGGCTTTCTCTACTTGCAGCGAGTGGGGGCTACTCTTTGTTGTGGTGCGTGTGCTTCTCACTGCGGTGGCTTCTCTTGTGGCGGAGCACAGGCTTTAGAGCACAGGCTCAGTAGTTGTGGCACGTGGGCTCAGTAGTTGTGGCTCGCGGGCTCTAGAAAACAGGCTCAGTAGTTGTGGCGCACGGGCTTAGTTGCTCCGTGGCATGTGGGATCTCTCTGGACCAGGGCTCGAACCGTGTCCCCTGCATTGGCAGGCGGATTCTCAACCACTGCACCTCCAGGGAAGCCCTGTTTTGGAGTAATTTTAAATCCTGATTCTGCCAATTAGCTGTCTGGCCTAGAATAATCTACTTAATTTCCTCATCTGCAAACTGGGCACTATAGTAGCTTCTGCTGTATAGGGTTGTCAGAATGGTTACCTGAATTAATATCTGGCTGCTTCATAGGAGGTTCTCTCTTAGAGTTTCTTAAATAAACACCAAGCACCAAGATATTCTGAAAAATAATATCAGATTCATGCCAAAATCTTAAGTTCAACTAGGCAAGAAGTCAGAAAGTTTTTTAATGACTGAAATATTATTTCACTTATATTAATAAAAGTATTAATTAAATATCTACATGTATCTATAAATAGTATATATTTAAATATGTAACTATATAAATCACATATTCTATACACTGTTTATTATCTATTTATTTAACATGCTAATGTACAGGGTTCTGCTTTTAAATGTGATCAATTTCAAGATCAGATTAAAGAAGTATTTACTGTGGGTGTATGTGTACACTATATAAATAGAATGTTTTTGTATAGTTCATAACATTTTTATCCTACAATTAATCAATTAAGATTATGATTGACTTGTCAACTTGCCATCTGTACTGTATTATCTTCAAGTGGTAAAAAATCAGATCTAGAAAGTTTGCTATGTAAAGTAGAGTCATTGACTAAATAACCTCTATATACAGAAACAAAATTATGATGTGGTCATAACTTGAAATAATCATATTTGTCGTCTTCAACTTTTCTCTTTTACATTGTGTTTTTATGACAAGATACAGTTCCTTCATTCATTAAAAATATTGTAAGAGGATGATTTATAATGAAACATAGGACATAGAGACTCTCATAATTTACATTAGAACTTGCAGTGTGTCTTGCGCATGTTAATTTCAAAATTCTTCACTCTTGTTTGCAATTCGGAGTAGTACAGAGCTGACAAGTGGCTTCACTCTTTCTTCTCTGTGAATGAGCATCATGTTTCTGTTGATGGACCTATGCTGCTGGATATTGGAACATATATATGTAAAGCATCATGGGGTACTTTTATTTTTGCTTTTTAATACTATATTTACAATTAGACTATGCTTAGAAAAAGTAAAATATATAGTCATAACCTAATAACCAACTGAACAAAAATAATATAAAATCAATAATTATTTTACTCAAAACTATACCAAATAATCAGTTTAAATGAGTATTCATGTTTTACTCACTGAATTTATTAAATAGTTGATCAAACAGGCCAAACCAACATCAGACTTTTGCAATATATAAACCTATATGCCTCAAAAGCAATAGCTTTTCCTATGGCTTAGGGTAAGATTTACAGAAGTGAAAAGCACTGAAGAACTATGTTTTCAATATTGGTACTGAATGAAATCAACCATCAGTGCTCTGATATCATTCCTTTGCATTAAAGGGAGCATACTGCTAACTTATTCTTATTTTTAATCAATTTTTAGTTTGTTTCCTCCACAGTGGGAGCCATGTCTGATTCATCTTTCTATCTTCCCAGAGTGTTTATCAAACATTATGTATAAGTAAAAGTACATTAACTCAAATGGGTCAAGCTGAGAGGCCCCACTGCAGCTCACTATAGAAGTACTGAACAACACAGATGTGTTTAAGTTATGATCACGTTATTTGAGATATAGGTGCATGGTACTGAACATCTTTGTTTACGTACTGGAAAGTAGCAATCACTTTTAGAAAAGTAATATTTTCTGACATGGGGGATACAAATTCTACTCTCAAAAAATTTATAGTGTTATTTTTCTATCTTCTCCAATAAGAAGTAGTTCTTGGAAATTATTATGACCCTCAACTTGAATAGACACATTATTCCTTAAAACACACACACACATAATGTGTTTCCTACCTAATTCCCTCTTGGTCTGGCATTCCCAGCATAAGCTGAAAATGGTTCTCCAGCTATCAAAGCAGTCTAATACTGGGTTAGAACTGAAGTTAAAATCAAAGCTCTCAAATGGCCTATTTTGGGAACCATCAATAAGCTGACCTCACAGTTCAGATGGGGGATCACTGAAGGGTAATATGTACACATTACACATATACAGGTTTAGACATATGTAGGGATGAGATTTTTATGCCTAAATTAGTCATTCACACTAAAGACCAATGCCGAACTTTTGTTAATAATCAAGGCATAGGATACAGTCTGCTTGAGAATAATACATAGTATAAGAATACCCGCTTCATTATAAGGACATCCTGAAAAAATTGTACATAAGTGGTATTTTCAATAATTAGAAAACTGTTAGTAATCCAGGAGAAACTGGATGAGGGCCTGAACTACTATAATTGTACTGAGATTGGAGAGAAGTGGACAGTTCTTAGACACAGGTCATGGAATTGACAGGTCTTGGTGGTCCACTGAATGTAGGAAAAAGAGAGGAATCAGGATAATGATGAGGTTTCATGTGTGACAGCATGTGTGGATAGTGGTACTATTTACTGAGATCAGGAGCACAGAGACTGAAAAGATAAGTGTACTTTGGGATGTGTTTGAGGTATGCAAGGGGCATCCAACTGAGGATATCCAGTAAGCAGGATGTCCTTGATATGATAAGGAACTAGACTGGGAGTATAAATTTGGAAGTATTAAAACACAGGCAATCACTGAAGTCATGAGTGTGTATAAGATCACTCCAGAGGATAAAAGAGAGTAAGAAGAGGGAAAAGCATAGGAAAGCGGATCTCTATATCACTGAACTGGTCGCTAAGAGATGTTGCCTTACTGAAACACTGAAATACTGAAAATACATGCTTTCATAGCATTAAGTGATGTTGTTTAATAGCAACGTAAAACTGGCAAGGCTATAAATTAATTTTGCTTTCTAACGTTTTCAACATCCTTTTGTTTCACAGTGTGGTTTCCTCAAGTTACCACACACATAACTCCCTGGTCTGTTGAGGCCAGTCAGTTTCACTTTATGCTACACAAACAAGCATGAGACATGAGGTTAAATCCTAACCACACATCTTGTTATTTACTTGTGTTTAGAAAAAACAGACCTGCAATCAAGTAATTCAACTGGAATTATAAAAATCTTCTGATTTTTCACAGATAAAATTACCTGTGGAGATGACTGTGATATTTGTTTCATAACTGCCCATTTTTCAACTTCCTCACCAGTTTTCCCACATCAGCCAATAATAAAAGAAATAGCTGATTTGACTTTTTTGATTTGTTTCTAACCTTTGGCAAGAACTTTAAGGGCATTCAGGACCTCACTAATCACAGTATCTTTAGCTCTGCTCTTTGTATGGTCCTATCAGTTACAAAGGACGTTCTGCAATCTTTAAACTGTACATTGAGCTTTACCAAAGAAACAAGATCCCATGCATGTCTTGCGAATTAAATGTTAAACTAAACAAGTGTGCCACAAACAAAATAATCCCAGGCCATACATATTATTATACACAATTCTTAAACTATTTTCTGAGACCATTAGCATTGTGATAGTTGGTATATAACATTATGAAATTGGTCTACTTAATTTTGGTAAAATCTTCTAATAGTTCAAGAAATATGAGTTGTTTCTTATTGTCTAATTTATCAACCATTCTTATCCCTTGTCATTGAAGCCAGGGTTCCAAGTTAAGTTTTTAAATTACCTTTTAAACCTGGTAGCCTTATGAAAATATCTAACCCCCTGTCAGTTTCACACACACAGAATTAATCTTCATTTATGTTTTCATATATTTTAAAGTTCCCTGTAGGAAAGCCATTGAATCCTCTTCCTCAGACAAAATATCACTTAGTTCTATGATGTAAAATACGTCCATTATAAAGTCAGATTGTTTCTGAAGAAAGTCTATGAGGCCATAATACTCATTATGATGGTATGGATATAACACACTTCTGTGATGTTTGGTGTCTTAAGGTATTTTTGACTTCCCCTGGGTGTAAAAAGGAACCAAAATGACATGCTCTCTCAGAGTATGTTAGGCAAGAATTGACTCTGAAAGTCTTAGGTTACTGCAGAGTTAAGAAACCATGTTAAAGATGGATCCTTTGAAATTTATTCCTGGCTGTGTTTCCAGTAAAGGGTAAAGCTAGCAGAAAATTTTCAGGAATTGTCATTTTTTTAATAGAGTAATATTCAGACTCAGAAAAATGATAGGGAAACTAATACCTTGGTTTGATCTTAAAAAAAAAGAGTCAAATTGCTCCTAGCTGGGTAAGTGAAATATTTTTCCTAGAATGAAAACAAGAGAAAAGCACATTACTGTGTGCCAAGAGACCCCAACTGGTTTGACTTGTCTTCATTAGTATCACCTTTCTGTACTGGAATGAGATACGACTAGATGAACAATGATGATGAGTATGATCAAGTCTGATGGTCTAGTGTTTCCATTCAGGTCTGGTGGTTTAGTACTTCCTCACATTCTGTTCAGTCCAAATTAAAGAAAACGTTTTCTCTGTTTTATGTGTAAAATAAGAAAAATCATTTTAATATATTTACTTTCTATTTATTTCAAACTTGAACACTGATGGGCTAATCTGTCATAAATATTCAGCCTCTAGGTTACCATAGGACTGTGTGTACAGCATTTGCTATAATGTAATTGAACAGTTTATTTGTCTACCTCCCTTTGACTAGGAGCTCCTAGAGGATAAGAATGCATGCAGACACCATGTCTTATTCATCTGTATAAACTCAACATCTAGAAAAGTACCTCTTCCATAAAAGGCGATAATAATAAGTGCTTCCAGATAAATGTACTAGATATTCAAACTAAATGGATAATGATGGTATTAATTTAGAAAGGGAATAGAGAAGCAGTATGTAGAGTTATTAGAATACAGTTTCTGGCACAATCAACTATAGGTTTAGCTTTCAAACCTGTCACTTACTAGCTGTGTGAATTGGGCAAATTATCTGGGTTTCCTAAACTTCAATTTCCTTTCTAAAAGAGGGAAATGGCCATGGCTGCCTTTGAGGATCAGGTAAAGATTAAATAAGAGAATGTATATAAAAGCGCTTATCACTGATTGGGGTTCACAGTAAAGCTCTCAATAAATAACAACAAAAACAAAATAAACTTAAATAAACCAATATTTCTGAAAGGAGTATGTTTTTTCCCTACCCCCTGTGTTAAAAAGGAACTGGAAAATAGTCAACTAAACACGCATGTTTATCTATCTCTCTCCTATGATCCCATTTCAATAACAGTGAAGACTGACAAAAAGAATAAATCTGTGACAATGCTAAAAACAAGACCTCGAGAGAATGAGAAAAGCCACAGACTGGGAGAAAAATATTTGCAAAGGACACATCTGATAAAGAACTGTTACCCAAAATATACCAAGAACTCTTAAAACTCAACAAGAATAAAATAAAGAATCTGATTTAAAAATGTGTACGACCTGAAAAGACACCTTATCAAAGAAGATACTATATAGCTGGCAACTAAACATATGAATAGATGTTCAACAGCGTATGTTATTAGGAAATTTCAAATTAAAACAAGAGTGAGATATTACTACATACTGAGTTAGAATGTCAAAATCCAAAACACTGACACTAAATGTTGGCAAGGATGTGGAGCAATACAAACTCTTATTCTTTGCTGGTAAGAATGCAAAGTGATACAGTCACTTTGGAAGACAGTTTGGCTGTTTCTTACAAAATCAAACAAACTATTAATATACTATCTAGCAATTGTGTACATTGGTATATATCCAAATGAATTGAAAAATCATGTCCACACAAAAACCTACACAAGGATATTTACAGCAGCTTTACTCATAATTGCCAAACCTGGAAGCAACCAAGAGGTCTCTCAGTAGGTAAGTGGATAAATAAACTGGTATATCCAGAAATCGAAATATTATTCATTGCTGAAACAAAACAAAACAAACAAATCAAAAATACAAGAGCAATCGAGCCATGAAAAGACACAGAGGAAACTTAAACACATATTATTAACTGAAATAAGTCAATCTGAAAAGGCTCATACTATATGATTCCAACTATATGATGACCTGGAAAAGGTAAAACTACGGAGACAGTAGAAGATTGGTAGTTTCCAGGGGTTTGGGGAAGGGAGGGATGAACAGGTAGAGCATAGAGGATATTTAGGGCAGTGAAACAATTCTGCACGATATTACAATGGTGGATACATGTCATTATACATTTGTCAAAACCCACAGAATGTACAACACTAAGGGTGAACCCTAATGTAAACTCTGGACTTTGGGTGATAAATGATGTGCAAATGTAGGTTCATCAATTATAACAAATATACAACCATGGTGAGGAAAGCTGATAGTGAAGGAGGTTGTGCATGTATAGAGAGGGAGTACATGGGAACTCTCTGTACTTTCCACTCAATTTTGCTGTGAAGCTCAAAATTGCCCTAGAAAATAAATTCTATTAATTAAAAAAGAAAAAAACAATATTTTCTTGTAATTAATTAAAATAGAAATGCCTCTAACTGCAACTGTGCTATTTTCTTCAAAAATGAAACAAACAAAAAATCCTGGTTATTCACAAATAACATTATTTGCTATTTTAACTCTGTTAAACAATCAACCTGTTGTCAGACAATAATATTAAGGGTATTACTTCCAAATATCTGACATTCAATAATTGCTGGTTTCTTAATGAACATCTTTGATTTCTAAATATTTTACAACATCCCATCCCCTTTTCTCTTAAGGTTAAGTATTTCTGGGTTCCCTTTTGTGTTTTTGAGGTAGTACACCTTCAAATATACATAGCTAAGTAGAATATTCCTTTATAGCTTATAAAATGTACTAGAGATTAAATTTTTATCAGTCCGTATTCCCTGAAATATACAAACAGGAGCCTTATAAAACAATCTATATTAGTTAACGGTTTTCTTCTATAAACTGCTACTTGCCTTAGGTTCTTATGTTATTGCTTAGTATAAGAAAACACCTCAGAAATGTTAGAAGTATCAATATATCACTGCAGATCGATAAAAATCAATTTACTGATTAACATTCATCATTTTTATTTCCATTGAGAAGCAATTAATCATTAATAGTAACCTAGCCTGAATCTTAGTCTTTAGATCATTTATTCTCTTCATTGCTATGGTCTGACCCAAGACAGAAATGGAAATATTGATCTAATTTTTACCTCTTATTCTAAGTCTCTGGACACATATATACAACCCCCAAATGATACTGGATTTGAATTCTATAATTAAAACGTAGCCTCAAGAAAATTTCCAGAGCCGTGTCATATAACAAATATATGACATACACACACACAAAAAGAGAGAGTGAAATCTAATTTGAGGACAAAAGAAAGAAGAAATGTGAAAATCTTCTTTTACCACTGTTTCCACAAGTAAAAAAAAAAACATAAAGCGAAAATTAATATTAAACAAAATAGAGATAAAAATGGAGAAATATACATTAGCTAAAACAATCTGGCATAAAACTTTGTGAAGATGGTGATTTGCTGTGACATTCTACATTTCTTTATTCTAGTTTGCTAATTTTTTTTTTTTGGTGGTACACGGGCCTCTCACTGTTGTGGCCTCTCCCGTTGCGGAGCACAGGCTCCAGACGTGCAGGCCCAGCGGCCATGGCTCACGGGCCCAGCCGCTCCGCGGCATGTGGGATCCTCCCGGACCGGGGCACGAACCCTTGTACCCCGCATCGGCAGGCGGACTCCCAACCACTGCGCCACCAGGGAAGCCCATCTAGTTTGCTAAGTTTTTTTTTTTTTTTTTGCAGTTCGCAGGTCTCTCACTGTTGTGGCCTCTGCCGTTGCGGAGCACAGGCTCCAGACACACAGGGCTCAGCGGCCATGGCTCACGGGTCTAGCAGCTCCACAGCATGGGGTATCTTCCCGGACTGGGGCACGAACCTGTTTTCCCTGCATCAGCAGGAGGACTCTCAACCACTGCACCACCAGGGAAGTCCTAGTTTGCTAATTTTTGATTAGTGGAGGCAGAAGTGATGATTATCAAGGTGGAGAGACAAGGGGATATGGCTGGCATAAAAATGCATAGATGGGGATGAGCTAGTATTTTAGACTAATCATGGTTTAGAAAAAGAAAGAAAAATTTGGTATAAAATTCTTCACTTTCTTTTTGATACCATAGCATTCACATTTATGTTGTATTATGGTTTGAAATATGCAGAAAGTTTATATGAATAAAATGTTTATAACCTATCTAGATCTACTGTCTATGATGAGACTATCTACAATGCCATATAGTTCAACTAATTAACTCAATATCTGAACAAAACTGTCTAAAAAACTATAGTAGCTGTACTCTGGTTTTTAAAGAACTTGACTTTGTCTATTTAGCATTTTTTCTTTTAGGACTCTACCCCAGGCCAATCCACAGTATTCCTGCTTAGTCATGTGATTTGAATTGGGTATACTGCTAACCTGTATACCCTCCCCTTTCCTGGCCTCATTGGAAGTTCATCACTGGTAGCCTCACTGGGCCTACCTTCAGCCATGATGATTTGTTCAGAAGTGAGGGATGTGACCAAAGCCAATTCTTCCCAAGAATTTTGGAAAGAATATCTGCAAAGATATTGTAAGGCTTCAGAAATATGCAGGGATCATGCAAAGAGTCTGTAAGCTCTGTGAATGCAATAAAGGAAGACAAATATATGAAAAGGCACACCATATTTCTGTTATGGATAGAAAGATTCAAAATTGATAAAATATTCTTTCTAAATTAATCCATACATATTATTCATTTTTGGCCAAAATAAATTTAAAAATACGTAAAACCAGAATGTTCAGTTTATCTGAAAGGATAAGTGCATGATAGCAGTTCAGATGGAACAGATGGATTAGATTTAAGTGTAAAAAGACGTAAAAGTGATAGGAAAACTTTAAGTGCAAGTATTATCTAAATCTTGAAGTGGAAAGCTTTTCTTGTTTGACATGACAAGATCATAAAGCATAAAAAATAGAGAGTTGACTACATATTTGTACAGAAGGTTATACAAAGTCAAAAGACAAATGAATCACTGAAGAAAAATATTTGCAACCTATGTGAGAGACACAGAAATAATATTCATGATATGTAAAGAAATAGCACACTCCAGAAACAGAAAAGTAACTCCACAGAAGAAACGTTTGCATAATATGAAAAAGCAATCCCAAAGAAAATCACTGACTAATAATAATGGAAAGATGACCAACAAAAATGCCAACTAATGTGATATCATCTTTTATCCAACAGAGTAGCAAAGACTTAAAAATACTGGTAATGCCAAGTTTTGATCTGAGTGTAAGGAAATAAGTTTTCTCATATATTTTTGGTGATAGTGTAAATGAGTTCAATATTTTTGGAGTAAAATATTTCTTTTAACATTGTTATCACTGCAAAAATATTCTTAAACCATTAAAATGTCCATCAAGAAGGACTTGGTTAATAAATTAAGATATAACAATAAAAGGAATGCTAAACATCCATTAAAACACATAAAAGGCATCTATATGACTTTATGTGAAAAGAAATTCCTGCCATATTATAGGGTAAAAGACATAAACTACCAAAAAAAGTTATAAAAACATCTTGACAAAGTCATGACCAGCTATTTCTCACTTTAAAGGTAGAAGAGGATCATTAGCCAATGAATGTGTGCAGCCTCTAGAAGCTGTAAAAGGACCATAATCCTCAGTTACAACACTAATCTTAAGGGGGAAAGTGATCTGTGTTACCAGATCCCTAACTGGTGTGATTTCCATGAATGCATTCTCAACATAAACAAGGACTGCCTGTACTATTCCAGGAAGTGGAAATGATAAAAATCAGCATTTGAGTGAACACTGAAATGCATCCTGTAACCAGCCACTGAATCAGGGTACAAGACAAACAATGATTCTAACAGAACTTGGGAAAGCGTACTGAATAGAATTTAGTATCTTGCTCCCTAACTTACCTTTGTTTATGACTCTGTAGGGAGCAAACTGTTTTCCTCAATTCTGTGACAAAAGAACTAGAGAAGACAGGATAACCAAGAAGAATTTGGCTCTCAATGAATTCTCAATAAATAATTTTGAACTGCCCAAAATAAAATAAAATGAACAAAATTGACACACCTTTAGTTAGACTCAACAAGAAAAAAAAGAGGACTCAAATAAATACAATCAGAAATGAAACAGGAAACGTTAAATCTTATAACACAGAAATATAAAAAAAATCATAAAAGGCTACTACAAACAACTACAAACCAACAAATTGGACGTAGAATAAATAAATTCCTAGAAATATACACTCTCCCAAGATGGAATCATGAAGAAATAGAAAATCTGAAAAGACACATTACTAGTAAGGAGACTGACTCAGTAATCAAAAACATCACAACAAACAAAAGTCCAGGACCAGAAGGCTTCACTGGTGAATTATACCAAACAATCAAAGGAGAATTAATATCAATCCTTATCAAACTCTTCCAAAAAATAGAAGAGAAGGGAATACTTCCAAGCTCATTCTACAAAGTCAGGATAACCCTGATATTAAAACCAGACAAGAATACTGCAAGAAAAGAAAATGTACAGGCCAATATCCCAGATGAACATACACGCACAAATCCGCAACAAAATATTAGCAAACCAAATTCAACAACACATTAAAAGGATCATACACCATGACCAAGTGAGATTTATTCCAGGGATGCAAGAATCGTTCAACATCTGCAAATCAATGTGATACACCATATTTACAAAATGAAGGAAAAAAAACATATGATCAGCTCAATCGATGCAAAAAAGCACTTGACAAAATTCAACATCCACTTATGATAACAATTCTCAACAAAGTGGGTAGAGAGGGAACATACCCCAACATGATAAAAGCCATATAAGACAAACCCACAGCTAACATCATACTCAATGGTGAAAACCTAAAAGCTTTTCCTCTAAGATCAGGAACAAGACAAGGATGCCTAATTTCACCACTTTTATTCAACATATTGATAGTATTCAAAGTGCTATTCACAGTAATTAGGCATAATAAAGAAATAAAAGACACCCAAACTGGAAAGAAAAAAGTAAAACTGTCACTATTTGCAGATGACATTATATTATATATGGAAAAACCTAAAGACTACACACACACACACACAAAACTATTAGAACTAATAAACAAATTTAGTAAAGTTTCAGGATACAAAATCAATATACAGAAATCTGTTGAGACTGGATCAAGATGGCGGAGTAGAAGGAAGTGTGCTCACTCCCTCTTGCAAGAGCACTGGAATCACAACCAACTGCAGAACAATCATCAACAGGAACACACTGGAATTCAACAAAAAAGATACCCCACATCCAAAGACAAAGGAAAAGTCACAGTGAGACAGTACAAAGGGCACAATCACAATAAAATCAAATCCCATAACTGCTGGATGGTTGACTCACAAACTGAAGAACACTTATACCACAGAAGTCCACCCACTGGAGTGAAGGCTCTGAGCCCCACATCAGGCTTCCCAACCTGGGGGTCTGGCAACGGGAGGAGGAATTCCTAGAGAATCAGACTTTGAAGGCTAGTGGAATTTGACTGCAGGACTTCAACAGGACTGGGGGAAAAAGAGACTTCACTCTTGGAGGGCACACACAAAGTAGTGTGCGCATCAGGACCCAGGGGAAGGAGCAGTGAGCCCATAGGAGACTGAACCAGAGCTACCTACTGGTGTTGGAGGGTCTCCTGCAGAGGAGGGGGGGAGGCGGAGGCTCACCGTGGGGACAAGGACTCTGGCAGCAGAAGTTCTGGGAAGTACTCCTTGGTGTGAGCCCTCCCAGATCCTGCCATTAGCCCCACCAAAGAGCCAGGTAGGCTCCAGTGCTGGGCTGCCTCAGGCCAAACAACCAACAGGGAACCTAGCCCCACCCATCAGCAGTCAAGCAGATTAAAGTTTTACTGAGATCTGCCCACCAGAGCAACAGCCAGCTCTACCCACGACCAGTCTCTCCCATAAGGAAGCTTGAACAAGCCTCTTAGAGAGCCTCATCCACCAGAGGGCAGACAGCAGAAGCAAGAAGAACTACAATTCTGCAGCCTGTGGAACAAAAACCACATTCATGGAAAGACAGACAAACTGAAAAGGCAGAGGACTATGTACAGAAGAAGGAAAAAGATAATACCCCAGAAAAACAACTAAATGAAGTGGAGATAGGCAACTTTCCAGAAAAAGAATCCAGAATAATGACAGTGAACATGATCCAGGACCTCGGAAAAAGAATGGGGGCAAAGATTGAGAAGATGCAAAAAATATTTAACAAAGACCTAGAAGAATTAAAGAACAGAGATGAAAAATGTAATAACTGAAATGAAAAATATACTAGAAGGAATCAATGGCAGAATAACTGAGGCAGAAGAATGGATAAGTGACCTGGAAGACAGAATGGTG
>NC_041215.1:86260644-86262757 GCF_002837175.3 Physeter macrocephalus | reverse complement strand
AACATCATACTCAATGGTGAAAACCTAAAAGCTTTTCCTCTAAGATCAGGAACAAGACAAGGATGCCTAATTTCACCACTTTTATTCAACATATTGATAGTATTCAAAGTGCTATTCACAGTAATTAGGCATAATAAAGAAATAAAAGACACCCAAACTGGAAAGAAAAAAGTAAAACTGTCACTATTTGCAGATGACATTATATTATATATGGAAAAACCTAAAGACTACACACACACACACACAAAACTATTAGAACTAATAAACAAATTTAGTAAAGTTTCAGGATACAAAATCAATATACAGAAATCTGTTGAGACTGGATCAAGATGGCGGAGTAGAAGGAAGTGTGCTCACTCCCTCTTGCAAGAGCACTGGAATCACAACCAACTGCAGAACAATCATCAACAGGAACACACTGGAATTCAACAAAAAAGATACCCCACATCCAAAGACAAAGGAAAAGTCACAGTGAGACAGTACAAAGGGCACAATCACAATAAAATCAAATCCCATAACTGCTGGATGGTTGACTCACAAACTGAAGAACACTTATACCACAGAAGTCCACCCACTGGAGTGAAGGCTCTGAGCCCCACATCAGGCTTCCCAACCTGGGGGTCTGGCAACGGGAGGAGGAATTCCTAGAGAATCAGACTTTGAAGGCTAGTGGAATTTGACTGCAGGACTTCAACAGGACTGGGGGAAAAAGAGACTTCACTCTTGGAGGGCACACACAAAGTAGTGTGCGCATCAGGACCCAGGGGAAGGAGCAGTGAGCCCATAGGAGACTGAACCAGAGCTACCTACTGGTGTTGGAGGGTCTCCTGCAGAGGAGGGGGGGAGGCGGAGGCTCACCGTGGGGACAAGGACTCTGGCAGCAGAAGTTCTGGGAAGTACTCCTTGGTGTGAGCCCTCCCAGATCCTGCCATTAGCCCCACCAAAGAGCCAGGTAGGCTCCAGTGCTGGGCTGCCTCAGGCCAAACAACCAACAGGGAACCTAGCCCCACCCATCAGCAGTCAAGCAGATTAAAGTTTTACTGAGATCTGCCCACCAGAGCAACAGCCAGCTCTACCCACGACCAGTCTCTCCCATAAGGAAGCTTGAACAAGCCTCTTAGAGAGCCTCATCCACCAGAGGGCAGACAGCAGAAGCAAGAAGAACTACAATTCTGCAGCCTGTGGAACAAAAACCACATTCATGGAAAGACAGACAAACTGAAAAGGCAGAGGACTATGTACAGAAGAAGGAAAAAGATAATACCCCAGAAAAACAACTAAATGAAGTGGAGATAGGCAACTTTCCAGAAAAAGAATCCAGAATAATGACAGTGAACATGATCCAGGACCTCGGAAAAAGAATGGGGGCAAAGATTGAGAAGATGCAAAAAATATTTAACAAAGACCTAGAAGAATTAAAGAACAGAGATGAAAAATGTAATAACTGAAATGAAAAATATACTAGAAGGAATCAATGGCAGAATAACTGAGGCAGAAGAATGGATAAGTGACCTGGAAGACAGAATGGTGGAATTCACTGCCACAGAAAAGAATAAAGAAAAAAGAAAGAAAAGAAGGACAGCCTAAGAGACCTCTGGACAACATTAAACACAACAACATTCACATTATAGGGGTTCCAGAGGGAGAAAAGAGAGAGAAAGGACCCAAGAAAATATGTGAAGAGATTATAGTCGAAAACTTCCCTAACATGGGAAAGGAAATAGCCATGCAAGTCCAGGAAGTGCAGAGAGTCCCAAGCAGGATAAACCCAAGGAGAAACATGCTGAGACACATAGTAATCAAATTGACAAAAATTAAAGACAAAGAAAAATTATTGAAAGAAAAGGGGAAAATGGCAATAACATACAAGAGAACTCCCGTAAGGTTAACAGCTGATTCCCCAGCAGACACTCTACAAGTCAGAAGGAAGTGGCACGATATATTTAAAGTGATGAAAGGGAAAAACGTACAACCAAGATTATTCTACCTGGCACGGATCTCATTCAGATTCGACAGAGAAATTAAAATCTTTACAGACAAGCAAAAGCTAACAGAATTCAGCACCACCAAACCAGCTCTACAACAAATGCTAAAGGAACTTCTCTAACTGGGG
>NC_041215.1:86258775-86259696 GCF_002837175.3 Physeter macrocephalus | reverse complement strand
AAATGACACAACAGACCAGATAGATTTAATTGATATTTATAGGACATTCCATCCAAAAACAGCAGATTACACTTTCTTCTCAAGTGCACACAGAACATTCTCCAGGATAGATCACATCTTGGGTCACAAGTCAAGCCTCAGTAAATTTAAGAAAATTAAAATCATATAAGCATCTTTTCCAACCACAACACTATGAGATTAAAAATCAATTACAGAGAAAAAAATGTAAAAAATTCAAACACATGGAGTCTAAACAATACATTACTAAATAACCAAGAGATCACTGAAGAAATCAAAGAGGAAATCAAAAAATACCTAGAAACAAATGACAGTGAAAAGACAATGACCCAAAACCCATGGGATGCAGCAAAAGCAGTTCTAAGAGGGAAGTTTATAGTAATACAATCCTACCTCGAAACAAGAAACATCTCAAATAAACAATCTAAACTTACACCTAAAGGAACTAGAGAAAGAAGAACAAACAAAACCCAAAGGTAGTAGAAGGAAAGAAATCATAAATATCAACACCCATACTTCTCAAACTCTTCCAAACAACTGCAGAGGAAGGAACACTCCCAAACTCAGTCTATGAGGCCACCATCACCCTGATACCAAAACCAGACAAAGATACTACAAAAAAGGAAAATTACAGCCCAATATCACTGATGAATATAGATGCCAAAATGCTCAACAAAATACTAGGAAACAGAATCCAACAACACATTAAAAGGATCATACACTGTGATCAAGTGGGATTTATCCCAGGGATGAAAGGATTCTTCAATATATGCAAATCAATCAATGTGATACACCATATTAACAAATGGAAGAATAAAAACCATATGATCATCTCAGTAGATGCAGAAAAAGTTTTTGACAAAATTCAACACCCATTTATGATAAAAACTCTCCAGAAAGTGG
>NC_041215.1:86257425-86258038 GCF_002837175.3 Physeter macrocephalus | reverse complement strand
CTGTCACTGTTTGCAGATGACATGATACTATACATAGAGAATCCTAAAGATACCACCAGAAAACTACTAGAGTTCATCAATGAATTTGGGAAAGTTGGAGGATACAAAATTAATGCACAGAAATCTCTTGCATTCCTATACACTAACAACAAAAGATCAGAAAGAGAAATTAAGGAAACAATCTCATTCACCACTGCAACAAAAAGAATAAAATACCTAGGTATAAACGTACCTAAGGAGGTAAAAGTCCTGTACTCAGAAAACTGTAAGACACTGATGAAAAAATCAAAGATGACACAAACAAATGGAGAGATATACCATGTTCTTGCATTGGAAGAATCAATATTGTGAAAATGACTCTACTACCCAAAGCAATCTAAAGATTCAATGCAATCCCTTTCAAATTACCAGTGGCATTTTTTTACAGAGCTAGAACAAAAAATCTTAAAATTTGTATGGAGACACAAAAGACCCCGAATAGCCAAAGCAGTCTTGGAGGAAGAAAACAGAGCTGGAGGAATCAGACTCCCTGACTTCAGACTATACTACAAAGCTACAGTAATCAAGACAATATGGTACTGGCACAAAAACAGAAATATAGATCAATGGAACA
>NC_041215.1:86243979-86257261 GCF_002837175.3 Physeter macrocephalus | reverse complement strand
AATGGAAATAAAAACAAAAATAAACAAACGGACCTAATGAAACTTAAAAGCTTTTGCACAGCAAAGGAAACTACAAACAAGATGAAAAGACAACCCTCAGAATGGGAGAAAATATTTGCAAACGAAGCAACTGACAAAGGATTAATCTCCAAAATATATAAATGGCTCATGCATCTCAATATTAAAAAAAAAAAACACCCAATCAAAAAACGGGCACAGGATCTAAATAGATATTTCTCCAAAGAAGACATACAGATGGCCAAGAAGCATATGTAAAGCTCCTCAACATCACTAACTATTAGAGAAATGCAAATCAGAACTACAATGAGGTATCAACTCACACCAGTTAGAATGGGCATCATCAGAAAATCTATAAACAACAAATGGTGGAGAGGGTGTGGAGAAAAGGGAACCCTCTTGCACTGTTGGTGGGAATGTCATGTGATACAGCCAGTATGGAGAACAGTATGGAGGATTCTTAAAAAACTAAAAATAGAACTACCATGTGACCCAGCAATCCCACTACTGGGCATATACTCAGAGAAAACTGTAACTCAAAAAGACACATGCAATTCAATGTTCACTGCAGCACTATTTACAATAGCCAGGTCATGGAAACAACCTAAATGCCCATCAACAGACGAATGGATAAAGAAGATGTGGTACATATATACAATGGAATATTACTCAGCCATAAAAAGGTACGAAATTGGGTCATTTGTAGAGATGTGGGTGGACCTAGGGACTGTCATAAATAGTGAAGTAATTCAGAAAGAGAAAAACAAATATCGTATACTAACTCATATATGTGGAATCTAGAAAAATGGTACAGATGAACCGGTTTGCAATGCAGAAATAGAGACACAGATGTAGAGAACAAACATATGGACACCAAGGGGAGAAAGCAGGGGTGGGGGGCTGGTGGTGGGATGAATTGGAATATTTGTATGGACATATATACACTAATATGTATAAAATAGATAATAAGAACCTGCTGTATAAAAAACAAATAAAATTCAAAAAAAAGAAATCTGTTGCAATTCTATACACTAATAACAAATTATCAGAGAAATTAGGAAAATAATTCTATTTATAATTGTATCAAAAAGAATAAAATACCAGGAATAGGTATTTTTTATTATTCATTGAAATACACTGAAAAGCATAAGACATTGATAAAAGAAATTGAAGATACTAATCTACAGAAAGATATTCTATATACATGGATTGGATTAACTAATATTGTTAAAATGTCCAGACTACCCAAAGCAATGTATACATTCAATGCAATTCCTGTCAAAATCCCAATGACATATATTCAGCCATAAAACAGAAGTAAATCTTGCTATGCTACTTGCAACAACATGGACAGACCGTGAGGGCATTATGCTAAGTGAAATAGGCTAGGCCAAGACAAATATTAAATGGTACCATTTATATGTGGAATCTAGAAAACAAACAAAAACTAAAATAAACAAAACAAGCTCATAGATACAGAGAACAGATTAGTGGGTGCCAGAGATGGAGTGTAGGGGTGGGTGAAATGGGTGAAGGTGGTCAAAAGGTACAAACTTACGGTTATAAGTGAGTCATCGGGATGTAATGTACAGCATGGCAGCTATAGTTAATACTACTATACTGCATATTTGAAAGTTGCTAAGAAATCAGATCTTAAAAAAGTTATCATCACAAGAAAAAAAAATTCTGTAATGTATGTTGACAGATGTTAAGTAGACTTATTATGGTGATCACTTTGCAACATATGCAAATATCAAATCATTATATTGTATACATGAATTAATATAATGTTGTCTGTCAGTTATACGTCAATAGAAAAGGGACTTGGTTAACAAATTAATATGTAACAATAAGATGAATGCTAAATATCCATTAAAACATATGAGAGGGTCTTGTCTGGTGGTGCAGTGGTTAAGAATACGCCTGCCAATGCAGGGGACATGAGTTCGAGCCCTGGTTTGGGAAGGTCCCACATGCCGCTGAGCAACTAAGCCCGTGTGCCAAAACTATTGATCCTGGGCTCTAGAGCCCGCAAGCCACAACTACTGAGGCTGCGTGCCAAAACTACTGAAGCCCGTGAGCCTAGAGCCCATGCTGTGCAACAAGAGAAGTCACCACAATGAGAAGCCGGCACACGGCAACAAAGAGTAGCCCCCACTCGCCACAACTAGAGAAAGCCCGTGCGCAGCAACGAAGACCCAACGCAGCCAAAAATAAATAAATTTATTTTAGAAAATGAGAGATCTATGATGATATAAACTATATAATATGAAAAGAAATTCCTTTTATATTATAGGATAAAAGACATAAACCACAAACAAAAGTTATAAAACCAAATACACAATTACAAGTTAGCTCACATCTATTGTGTGCTTACCATGTGTCAGGCAGTATGGTACAATCCAAGTGCTACATGTTCAAGTACACACTTAAGCAGGCACATACTCACAAATACATGTGTACACATGCATCAATCTTTTATTACCCTTGTGGAGTGGGAGTACTAGAGCAGAGGGCAGGATGGAAGGAGAGGGTTGACAGGTGGGGCTGTTCAAGGAGGATGAGGTGCTCTTACTACTATACAAAACAGTATTTGCTTGAATTGTTTTTACTATGCACGTTTTTTGCTTTATTATCAGGGGAAAATCAAAGATAGTTTCATCTTGAGAGAAAAAGAAATAGAAAAATAGGATATTTTGTTAATTCTCAGAAAAATTATTCATTTATTTTCAAAAAGATTATAGTTTTATGTGTGCTACTTTCCCAAATATAGTGTCTTTTTCATCTTTGTATCCCATATAGTTTCTTCACATGAACAGTATTAGTAAATGGTGGCTCCACTGAATGACAAGTTATTCTCATTAGAAAGTCTTGGGAATGATAATGTTTTGTAGAGTGGCTCTAATTCTCACCACATTAAGAAATTATTGCTATAAAATATGCAGTTTTTAAAATAAGTATTGATACTTCTCCATAATATACTTACTTCAAATAATAAAATACAGTTTTAGTTCTTGTGAAGAAAGTATCTCTTTGGACATTTAATATTTTCAAAGATAAACATAGCTCCTTTTGGTGAAGAAAAGTTCAAGTAAATTTATAAACTACATAATATAAACAAACATGTATGCATACACATAATTTGGAAATCTTTAACATATATATTCTGAAACTGATATATTCTAAGATCATATAAGAAATAACATTTGTTTTACAAGAATGCCTGCAGCAAATGCTAAGTTATGCCATTCTTCCCATTATCCTGTTTTAGGATATACTTGGGCTCACAAACGCATCATTAAAATGCTTGTCAAATAATAAAACACCTTGACTCTAGGGGCGGACTTATTCACCAAGATTGAAAATATAGAAAATGACCAAAAGGGGTCTTAAATTCAATTTTAAAATTCACAAAGAGTCATGCCACAAGAAACATTTATAACCGAAGGCTTGACTTTCTGCTTCTCTGTATTGCTACCTTTTGCACCAGTTATGTTATGAAATATGACCACATCAACTCTAAGGTAGAAGATCATCCCCTTCAATCAAAAGAAATCAAATAACTTGAAGAGTTCTCACCTCTATGGGGTAGAGATTGTCCTTCAACTGTCAGGTGGCCATGTGTCAAGGATCCTCTTGATTAAGACCTCCAGTATCTTTTGAAGAGAAATATCCAAAGCCAAATAGTATTACTCTGCGGTCACACACAGAAATATGTGGATTTGAAAATCACAAATAAAGCAGATTGAAGGATTCATTATTTGACACCAAGTCAGACCACGAGAAGGCTACATAATTGAACTGTATGAATTTTATTCTTCATGGAGTTGGCTTCGTTGAGTTATATATTAATGATAAGACTTTGGCTTTTGTCAAAGGATCAAACATGAAACAATACATTACTATTTTCACTTCAGGAATATATTTTTGAAAATGTGACCCATCCTTACCATGAAATGCCCTCTATATAAATCATCACACAAGAAATCCCTTGAACAAATTATTATTAAGGAAAACTTGGCCTGACCTGAATAGTTGCTATTTGTTTTCTCCATATAGATAATCAAAAAGTATAAATTGGACATATTCCTCTTTCTAATTGGCAGTCATGAATATTATAGATGAATTTGAAGCTCAAATTTGAAAGCTCATATGAAGTAATGATGTTAGTCCTAATGCTATACAAAGACATACCCTCCCCATATAAACCCACACAGATACACACACATCCACACACATACTGACAACTTTGGCTTTCCTTTTTTTTTTTCTTTTATACGCTAAAAATAAATCCTGATTTTTCTCTTCTACTTATCATTTTTTAAGTTTTAAAAATAATTCATCTTTTGTAGGACAAAGAATGATATTCTACTTCTATCCTACTACTAGTAGTACTTCTACTACTTCCGGTACTACTATTAACCAACAATGATTTACTGAGCATTTACTTTGAGTTCAATTATCGGGTGAGCTAGCTATGGTCATTTGTGTATTACAAATGAAACAAAGGGAGTTTAGAGGGGTTAAATAACTGATCCACAGTGTTACCACTAGGAAGTGTCAATGCAGGTTTTAAACCTTGGTCCTAAATCTAATTTAATCCCATACACAAACCACTGTGGTATATTGTAAATCTCAAACATTGTGATGCTGAAGAAACTAGTAAATTCTATCAGTGTTGACAGTGTGATTATTTGATATCATAAACAAACACTTGTTATATATCAGTCCTTACTCTCCATTTTCAGTGACATTTGTATCTTACAAACACAGATTAATACTCATTGCAGTGATTAGAGGCCATGCCCTCTTCTATCTTTTTACTTTATACCATAACAATTCAGGAGTTCAGTTCACAGTTGTGAGAAAGGGAATTGCTAACGTCAACCTAAAAAAGACTACAAATTAAACAAAAACAAATTAATATTACTTACCTATTCTAGGCTGAAACACTATACTCCTAGTCTCCTTACTAACAAACTCATATTGCTTTAGACTCCAAAGTCAAACGGCTGAGAGAGATGTTAGAAGATTATAGTAAGTCTACCCTATGTGATTCCCCTCAGATCCTAACACCTCATTCTAAGCTGCCATGTATAAGGAGTGCACTCTATTACATTTGCCTTAACGTAAAGTTAGTTTCTTTGCAATACTGTACTTTGAAAAATGGAATTGTGAATGGCAAGTAGAAGGTGGCCGTCTACATTTCCTGCGAAGCATAAATTATGCTGTGGATTCCTGGAATACTGCCATGGAGACAGGTGGTCCTCTACATTTTTATTCAGGGCTCATATTTCTAAGTGCTGAGAAACCACAATGATAGATGACATAAAATGCATGGCTGGATATTCAAGGAATTAGTTTAAGTCAAGTATTCATCAATTCTATCTTCTAACACTTGCTCTCTGGAGTTAGAAACAGAATTTCAGATGTTGTGGTCTATCAAGTCATGTCATGTTAGACCTCAAGGCTTTGTGTGGAATTTTCTTTAAGGTCTGCCCCTCATTTCCATAGGGAAATGAAGGCTGTTCTTATAAACATGAACCATAAAACTGGCAATTTAGACCTGTTTTCTCAGACTACTTATTAGCAAAATGAAACAAAAAAAAACAGTTTTTAACCTTGCTTGCGCTACACATGTAGTGTGAAAATGTACTTTATTGCTTTACATGTATACCTTGATAACGTCAACAGTTTTCTTTACCAGTTACTTTTAGTGTTATCAAAATGAAGAGGTTATGAAAGTTCCATATATGCTCAATTTGTACAAGCCAAAAATCACTATCAATCACTCTATCATTCTGTCAATCACCATCGAGTCATGCCTTTTTCTTAGTTTCCATATCTAATCAATCATATATGCTACTGATTTAACTTCCTAACAGTACTTCAAACCCATCCTTTTTCATCACCACTCTCATGGCCATTGTTCTGGCTACCAACACCTCCAGTCCAATTAATTACCATGTTCTCCTAACTGGGTCTAGGTCTGTCCTCTTTCCATCCATCCTGTATACTACCGTCACAGTGTTATTTCTAAGAGCCAGGCCTTAGAAATGCCCCTTGCCTTGATTAGAATCCTTTAATAGCACCTAACAGGCTAAAAGGGATATATCCTAACTGCTTAGTAGGTCATGAAAGTCCCTTTAAAATCTAGCATCTGCATACCCTTCTATCCTTACCCTCATCACTCACTCCACTCCTCCATAAAGTGCTTTATGCTTAGTAGATAAGTATTAATAATTGAATTGTTTAAAGACACTCATACACAGAAAAGTTAAGTGACATGTTCACTATCAGTATGAGCTTCTGTGGCTACCAAACATTTTTTTACTACTTTCTACATTCATCAAATCATAAAAGAGGTATTCAATTGCATTGCTCTTTACATAATCCATCCATTAGCTCACACTTTAAGGAGACAAATGTTTGTAGTCTTGAGTAAAATTTCTTCCTCCCTTTAATAAGATAGATCATAAAAAGTGAATGGAAATGGAGCCAGGCTCTGAATCAGGTTAGGAAGTTGCTCCTGTGTTCACATTGTCGATTAAAAACTTCCTCAATTTGGCATTTCACAGTATAGGCACATCTATTCAAACCATGTGCTGTGAGCTGCCTTGCATACGCTTCCCCTACGGGCTATTTCAGGAAAATTACCAGCTTTCAAGTGAGGTCTTGGAGTAATATGTGGGCTCCAAGCAACTGTGTGCTACTTTACCATGATCCCTTACGTCTTTGACAATTTGCAATTCTATAAATCAAAACATAAACATAATTTTAAAATAATTTTATTCACATGTTCCAACTCTCATAGGAAATTCCACTGTGCTTAATGCATTTAATAAATCATTAAATAAACCAAATGAAAGCAGAATGTGATATAAATAGACATGAACGGCTTTCCCTGGATGAAATTTAAGTTTATAAATAAGCCAGGAGACTTGACCAATGGGAAGGCAGCCAGAATGTCTCTGGGGGGAGAAAAGGCAATATACAAACAATTGCATATGGTTCAATGTCCAAATATCTCCTGCCTATTTCCCCTGACATATTGATACAACTATTTAGCCTAATAAATGTATGTTTCATTTATTCTGAATCTTAGAATGTTTTAACGTTACCCTTTGACAGGGATCATCATAGAATAATAAGATTTCAGGCTCATGTAAGTTCAGAATAGTGAATTATGATTCTTCCTGCCTGAGTAGTTTAAAGCTCTCATTGCTTTCCCTCTGTTCTTACCAGCATCCCCAATGTTTCAGGCATGTACAGTAAATTAAATATGATTCCTGCCCCTGGTATTCAGTAACAATATGTGTTGAAAATTAAGGCTTGTCTTCAATCTTCTCTTCAACCTTGAAATTGCTAACTCTGGCATTGAAAAAGTTAAAGATATAGCTAATTTTGTCAATAGGTGTTATGAGTGTCCTTAAGAATATCACTTTGAATTAATTTTATCAAAAAACATACACTATGCAGCACTTTATGGTAAAAATAAAGTCACTGTGAACAAAAGAGAATAATTTTCTCTGATTATATGAACAGAGAAGATTCAACCAATTTTCCTCTTTTATATCTTTAAATGATGTAATTATACCTATAAATTACTGAGTGGACAATAATGCTTAATGAAGAGAAAGAGAATATGGAGAAAAGTTTTCATTTTCCTGATACACTTTTTAAGTCAAGATTTTGCTACTTTGGTTGCATTTGGGATTGCAAGGCTCAGTCCTGGTTTAAATACAAACTAGTTCTCAGAGAGCTACCTAATCTCCACTAATCTTTGATTCCTTAATCTGGAAATTAAAAGGGTTGGATTGGACCATTTAATCTCTAAATGTTGCCTAAAGCCCCTTCTGCAGGGGCTTTAGCATTCTGCAATTTCATTATCCTTCTTGGACAGTATAATTTCTCAATTACACTGTGCTAATTTTATACCTGTCAGAAATGTCTTATTTATTTTATTTACGGTTCAATGTTAAAAGGAACATTTTCTTTGCATGAACACTGAGGGAACGTAACATTTTCCTATTATTCAGGAGGAAGAAGCACTACCCCAGAGAGACAAGATGCATTATTAAAACTCTTACAATTATTGTCACATATTTATTATGACCATACCTTGAGAATGGGGTATTTGAATACCCTATTTCTGATTGATAAGGAGACCAGTTATCTAAAGATTTTTTTAAATTGTCTTTTCAAGGCAATAAAAAAAAATTTAAAGACTTAAAATGGCCAAATATTTATGCAGTAGTTATTACCAAAAGATTCAGAGCTTTCAAAAAACATGGCCTAAGTAATCTTCACATCTGGAGTAGGAATAGGTTCTTTGTATGTAGCAATATGATGGCACTAAAGCAACACCACTAAAGTAAAGAGAGCTACTGATTCTATGCTTAAGAACAGCAATTGAGTCCAACTACTTTCTACTGGATAATGAAGAAAATACTGTATAGTAGAAACTATCTCAGGATGTCTGCCCAGCCCATATCTTCTTGAGAAAACCCTCCACTATCACTTAGCAGCCATTTTTGTACTTTGCTCCCTGCCCACAGCTGACTGGACCAAGACTGGAAACCCTGCTGTAGCATAGTAAATCCACTGGCTGAGCTGTTACAGTCAATACTCGCAATAACTGGGTCAAGAGACACTAGCCATTTGGTCAGTGGCATTCAAGCTGAAAGGACATGTAACCTAGGAATGAGGTCCATATGCACCCTAATGTATCAAAAGATGAAGGAGTACTATATTTCTACCCTTAGGTTGTATTAAAATAAATAAACAAATAAATAAACCTACACCCCCCAATAAATTCTCTTTAACTCAAATTTGAGTTGATCGTTATTCCTTCTAACAAATCCTTCCCTAGGACCCAATGACTCTCAACTCATTCCATGATTCTTTCCTTAAACTCTCTTTTACTGATGTCTAGTAACTCATACGAACATTTGCAAAAGCAGATAAGGGTATAAAACAATCATCTAGTCCCATAAATATAACTCTGACCAATTACATTTAATAAGATGTAATTTTTTTCTGAAAAAGATCGATGTCCTTCCTAGTCAAATGTGCAAAATAAAGTGTCCAGAGAGTGACTCTATGCAGATCCTAGATTTTCCCTTTCTCCACTTTCTCTGCAGAAACTAAGCTCTGGCTCTACTAGTTTTTATTAGAAAGTATCTATCATGAAAAAGTGATGGAAACTAAAACTGATTCATAAGAATTTTTGTTATTTCTAATTATTTCCTAAGCCCAGGAAAGCACAGAACTACTTTAAAATGCTTTTTGCTTTATAAATTTTAATAAATTAGCATAAGAAATGGTTTAGCTTGCATCAGTTTTGAAAAAGGACAAGAATATTACTTCTGACTTCAACAATCGATTCCCTATTTTAAATCTTTTTTTCTGTGTATATCCCTCTGGTTATATGGGGACATATGGGTATATGATATCAACCAGAAAAGCAGAGCCAATATGAATGACATAGAAAAGGGATTTATAATGGTGGTTTGACCTTACACAACTATGAGAGCAAGTTAAACAATCCTTGCAAGAATGTTGCTTCTACATCTGGTGTTGGGCCTGAAGCCGGCAGGACAGGCAGTAAGGAAGGAAAGATGGACCTGTATTAGGGAGGACGGACTGGAACCAAAGTCAGTCTCCCAGAGCCTCCAACTCTGATGATGTGAATGGCCAACAGGAGAAGCCAGTCCTCTTCATCACAGAGCTCAACATGCACCTGGCCAGGGAGTCAAAGCTGCTGAAGATCTGGCAAGAGCTAAAGAAGCTGCAGGCCCACCATAGTCCCAGGCCAACAAGGTGCACCAGCAAAGGAACGGCAACATTTGAGGGCTGCCAGCAGAGCACAGTGCCCTGAGCTGACCTTCCAAGCATAAAATAATATGCCTTTTGCCTCACTTCTACCTACCAAATCTCACGCACAATGTATCCTGCATCCCACATTAACCTGGAAGTAGGTAGGCAGGGAACTCTGGGAAATTCATTTCCAGCTTAGCTAAACTGACATAATACAAATCCACCACCTCACCTCGGTTGTTACTTGCTAACATCCTCTTATCAATGAGGAGAAGCAAACAAAGCCCAAATCTTAACTTCTTCATTTATTTGACAAGTTATTCTTTTTTTTTTTTTTCCTGTGGTACGCGGGCCTCTCACTGTTGTGGCCCCTCCCGTTGAGGAGCACAGGCTCCGGACGCGCAGGCTCAGCGGCCATGGCTCACGGGCCCAGCCGCTCCGCGGCATGCGGGATCTTCCCGGACCGGGGCACGAACCCGTGTCCCCTGCATCGGCAGGCGGACTCTCAACCACTGCACCACCAGGGAAGCCCTGACAAGTTATTCTTATCTTGAAACAAGAAAAATTATAATATGGCCAAGTTTCAAGTTTCCAATTTTTTTCATCAAAAAATATTAACCTATGTCAATAGGTTAATAACTGATTAATGTTAATCATTAGTATTACCGAATCAAATTAAATTTGATTTAATTAGGTGCTTTGCAAACCACAACCTGGCACTTGACCTGAACCTTTCTTATTATCCGTATCAGTGTCCCTTGACCATAACGTTGAGTCCATACTTACTTCTCATTTCCTTTCTCTTCCCAGCTCTCTCTTGAGTAATTGCCAATAATGCACAACACAGTGCAACCTATGGGTACTTCCCATGACTCTTTAAAATGTTCAAATTGGGGCTTCCCTGGTGGCGCAGTGGTTGAGAATCCGCCTGCCGATGCAGGGGACACGGGTTCGTGCCCCAGTCCGGGAAGATCCCACATGTCGCGGAGCGGCTGGGCCCGTGAGCCATGGCCGCTGAGCCTGTGCGTCCAGAGCCTGTGCTCCGCAACGGGAGAGGCCACAACAGTCAGAGGCCCGCGTACCACAAAAAAAAAAAAAAAAAAATGTTCAAATTGTAAAGAGAGGGTGTCTGATGACAAAGAGCTTGGACTTCTAAAATACATATCCAAATGGAAACTATGTTACCGGAGTTGTTGTACTGCACTTGTCTGAAGGCATAAACATCGCACTTACTTTGTTTTATACTTCGGCTATTTGCAAAGCTTTTGTGGGTTATACAATTCATTTTTTATGTAAGATAAACTTGTCTCCTACTCTTAGTAGAGCTCTGTTTTCTCAAACACAGTTTCTTAATGTTTGAGAAGTCATGGGCCCTCATGAGAATGTATGAAAGCTTTCCTCTCCTCATAAAAATACAGATAAGTATACACTGTATACAATTTTAGCAGAGTCAGGGAGGACCCTCTGTAGCCCATCTACAGAACCTCTGAAATACTCATAGACCCCAAATTAAGAAATTCTATCCTTGCTTAATGATGATAGTTATGAAAAGGAATGCTTGAAATCTCTAGGATATTAATTCAAATGTATCATATTACATTGAAACACCCTTGCGGGGGGATGCTTATATCAGGTTTTTTAAAAGCCTACGAACATATACTAGGCAATGATCATAACTCTGAAATTTGTTTTGGAGTTTAAAGTCTGTCCACCTCCATCCAAACTGTGTCTTTTATATTTTCATTACCGTTAGACCACCTACCTGGTGTTCTAACAAAAGTGCTTTGCACTTAACAGATGCCCAGTTCATGCATTTTAATACATTTTAAATTACCAGATAGTACATGGATATTTTATTCTTCTTTATGAAAATGTTCTCAAATTTTCTAATCATATTTTTCCATTTGATGCATAAGCCTCAAAATTATTTTTATTCCCATGTGGTACTGATCTAATATCAAAGTTTGGACACTGTAGACAATCTCCAAACAAGGAAGAGATTTCTGTTTTAGTAATTAAGCCTGGTTGCATTTGCAAAGTAGGTTCCCACAATTTAAAAAAATGTCCAGTTTCACATGGAGAATTTTTTTCAGCCTACACATATATGTATAGATTGTCCATCATCTAAATCACAAAGCAAATTTCTGATTTTTTAATTTGTTCTGGCATGAAATTGAGTGTAACATCTGTTTTGCACGTTTCACCTTTTTACCCCTTTTGCTCATTACCACAGCTTTTCTACCCAAAGGTTCCCAACTGCAAATGTTTTGAAATTTTGATCCCTCTTCTTCAAGATAAGGAATTTTTAAAAATCAGTTTACTATGCTTAAAACTCACTAAGAATGTTATAGTATCAAGGTGAGGAAACCCATGGATTAGAAAGAAGAATTTACATGCCTCTTTGTCTAAAACTGGCTTCTCTTTAGCGAGGTAGGGAGGAAAGATATAAACTATTACTAAAGTATTACTATGCCCTCCTGAGAGCTGTGGTCCTGCCACCTGGCATTTGTACAGATCAGGTGATGTAGGCACTCTGACTTCCTACATGGGAACAGCTTTGGGGGTCAGCCAGAGCTGTGTCTGCTTGAACTCCATCCAAGTGACTCCCAGAAGAGTAGAAATAGGGAGAATGGGTTGAGGGACTGGTACTGCATCCAGAGGTTGCATCCAGAAGGTGAAGATCTCACAATATGATGCTACGGTGGGGACATAGGATAGCAGTACAGGCTACATAATTTACTAAATCTTTTTTTTTTTCCCCCTTTTTTCTGCCCTCAGATTTATAGCTGGCAAACAGCTTTTTTTTTTTTAACATCTTTATTGGAGTATAACTGCTTTACAATGTTGTGTTAGTTTCTGCTTTATAACAAAGTGAATCAGCTATACATATACATATATGCCCATATCTCCTCCCTCTTGCGTCTCCCTCCCACCCTCCCTATCCCACCCCTCTAGGTGGTCACAAAGCACCAAGCTGATCTCCCTGTGCTATGTGGCTGCTTCCCACTAGCTATCTATTTTACATTTGATAGTATATATAAGTCCATGCTACTCTCTCACTTCGTCCCAGCTTACCTTTCCCCCTCCCCATGTCCTCAAGTCCATTCTCTATGTCTGTGTCTTTATTGCATCCTGCCCCTAAGTTCTTCATAACCATTCTTTTTTTTTAGATTCCATGTATATGTGTTAGCATATGGTATTTGTTTTTCTCTTTCTGACTTAACTTCACTCTGTATGACAGACTCTAGGTCCATCCACCTCACTACAAATAACTCAATTTCATTTCTTTTTATGGCTGAGTAATATTCCATCGTATACATGTGCCACATCTTCTTTTATCCATTCGGCAGAAGACCTAAATAGACATTTCTCCGAAGAAGATATACAGATTGCCAACACACACAGAAAGGATGCTCAACATCACTAATCATTAGAGAAATGCAAA
>NC_041215.1:86239306-86243714 GCF_002837175.3 Physeter macrocephalus | reverse complement strand
AAAAAAAAGAGTCATGTACCACAATGTTCATTGCAGCTCTATTTACAATAGCAGGACATGGAAGCAAACAGCTTTTTAAAATTCCTGTCTCAAAGATTCTTGAAACCATTTCCTGCACTCCCTGAAGAAATTCTGCTGAATGACTGGGAGGGGAGGAAAGACTACAACGGTGGCTATGAGAAAACCAAAGAGGGAAGGAGAGATTCCTGGGATTGGACACTGGATGGAAAGAAGTGCTTGGGTGCCTTGGGAGTGTGTGTGTTGGTGAGAGGTGGCTTGCTCTTCTTCTACTGGCCTGTATTATTGAGATTTTTATAAGCATTGCTTTTTCAATAAAAAACATATTCACAATACAAAGAGGATAACCTCTTTTAGTTCTGTTTTTCAAAATGAGGATGATTAGAAGAGGACCAGTTGGAGCCACATAATTTAGGTGCCTCAAGCTGTCTCTCTCCTAATTACTGCAAGATTTCATTTCAGCACCATTCTATGGTAACTTTAAATATACCCACACATGCTAAAGCATTTCTTGAAGTGCAATCTTCTATGTAAAATAATGCTATAGACGCCACAATAAAAGAAGCCAAACGTGTTAAAATACAAGGTGAAAATAAGAAAGGATTCTCAGAGTAACTTTTTAACATATTCAATATGGTGTAAATTTATCAAACTTCTGGTTTCTCTCTGCGTATATAACTGGAAAGCTCTAATTTGGCAGATGTCACCTTAAACAATTTTTTAAATTGTCAATTCTTTGAGAAATTTCCATAACTGAAAATATTAATTATATATATGATGGGTGAGGAAATCACTCGTGAAGAAAAACAACCCAAAATCCACTATAAAACAATGCTGTAAATTGGTTGAACTATTCCTTGCTAAACTACTTTCAGAATTAACATTTAAGAGGGGTAAATTGTTATGATAATACAAAACAGTAAGTAACCATAGAAAACACAAAGCTTTCTAAATCTGCCTAATTATATCTTCATTTATATGCATTTTTAATGAAGAACTCAAAGTAATTGCTAACTCTGGAATAGTGGTGTATATAAACCAATATATTTTTGTTTATAAAACACACAACTATCCCTATGAGAGCATTCAGGAGGTGAAGTTATAGGACTCAACAATGCAGGAATTTCCCAGCATTTATGGCTTACACACATAATTATCTTCACCACTGGTTCTGTACGTTTAGTAGTCAATGGCTAAATTTGGAAAGGCTGTGTCTTGTTAGTGAAAAATAACACTACACTGTAGTGTGAAGACTTCTTTCATATTCAGCAAATTTCTGAAACCCAGAGTGTAAACATGGGTGTAAAACAATTCCATGACAGCCAAAAATTGCATCTTTTAAGTAGTTCAAAAAAACAAACTTTCAAAGAGATGGCAGATATTTTTGTTTGGCAGCTTAGACCTACAATACTTTCATTAATATCAGGGGGTTTTACTTTGAATTATGTCCTGGGAAGTTATCAAGAAACATGAGAGTACGACTATAAATAATGAGACAGATTTTCTATACCACAAATGGGAATGTTGACATTCTACCCATTATTGCATGGCAATGAATAATATTTTCACCGGATAATCTGGGGTGGTAAGCAAGGACGTGAAGCAAAGGGCAGACGGCATCTGGCGGACAGGAGGATTGTATACCTGCAGCCCTTGCTGTTCCTGTAGGCAACTTACTCACTCTGAGCCTCAGTAGTATAATTATACTAATTACCATAAATCTGACATCAAGATTGAGTAATATTATGTCTAGAAAGCACAGAGTCCAGTATCCCACACACGAGTCCTTGATAACATTGACATTACTGTGATCATTGCTAAGAGGCTGATGACCATTGCGGCACATGGCTGTGCTCTGCCCAACTCCCTCAGATCTCTCTTGATTTACCTGGATACAATGCTTTCACTTCCAAAACCCACACCTGTGACACTTCATAGAGGGCTACCCTTGGCCTACCAGAGCCTACTTTTCTTGCCTGAACAGACAGTGGTAAGTACCTGGAGATTTATGGCCTCCAGGTAGAGCCTGTGGCCACTGACTAACCTTGTGTGGGTATAAATACCCCAGTTCCCAAGACCGGGGCCAGGGTGATCAGAGGTGCAGCCCATGTGCTTCCAGAGCTTTTCGACAGGATTGAAGCGAAGTTAACGTCCCTGGAACTTTGCTTAATACTGGCCCATCACTTGACCTCCTCCTCTTCCCAGTCCCTCTGTCTGCCCCTCTTCTGTTTTTTCCTGGGGGCACCTCTTAGTAAACCATTTTACCCTCATCTGAGGGTCTGTTTCTGGGGAACCCCAACATAAGGTAGTGATTAAGGAGGAGAGAGAGGAGGAGAGGAGAAATGTAGAAGTGATGGTTAATTTTATGTGTCAACTGGGCCAAAAGTACCCAGATATTTGTTTAAATTACATCTGTGTGTGTCTGTGAGGGTGTTTCTGGATGAGGTTAACATTTGAATCAGTACTCTGAGTAAAGCAGATTGCTCTCCCCATGTGGGTGGGCCTTATCCAATCTGTTGAGGTCTGAAAGGAATAAAGCACTGAGCAAGAAAGAATTTACTCTCTCTACCTGCTGGTCTTCAAGCTAGGACATTAGTCTTTTCCTGCCTTTAGACTTAGACTGGAACTTATACCATTGGCTCTCCTAGTTCTAAGGCCTTCAGACTGCAGACTCTGGGACTTCTCAGCCTCCATAATGGTATGAACCAATTATTTATAATAAATCACATATATATATATACACACAAACATAGCTATCTCAATATTGATCTCCCTCTCTTTTTCTCTCTCTCTCTATATATACACACACACACACATATATATATATATATATATATATATATCTGCTATTGGTTCTGCTTCTCTAGAGAACCCTGACTAGTACAGAAGAGGATTCATAAGTAAAGAAGTTCCTAACAGTCTTCACTTCCCTTAAAATAGAGTAAGAATGGGGAATAGGAGGTAATAAGATTGAATAGAGAGAGTATTTCTGTGATAGCTGATAGAGCCAGGACTAGCCCTCCTCTCTCTCTTCCAAAGGAATATATGGGTGCACAAAAAGTATGTAACAGAAGACACATTCCTTCCCCATTGGAATTCTAATGTGTATAATTAATGTCTATTTTGCAGCATTTCTTTGTACTAGTCTAGAATCCTGCTCCTGTGAGCTATTTAAAGTCAAGGACCATGTGGTCAGGGACCACCTGTGAATCTCCAAAGCTCACTGAATATGTGATGTATAAATTAATGGCTGAGTAAATCAACAGAATGAACTTCACAGAATATCTCCTCAATGCCATATTGTTTTTTTGGATATAAATTTCTTTATGTCTCTCAACACCAATATAAATTAATTTTGAAATTATTAGCTTAACTTCATTAACAGACCAATGGCATGTATTGCAAAAACAATCATTTCAATGTTAATGATTATTGTGATCAATGTAAAACACTTGGCAAACATATATGTCAAAAGAAAATAAAATTACAGATTACCCCATGAGTCCATAATCTAAAAATATTTACTCCTAAAATTTGGGTTAATTTTGTTCCAGATTAAAAAAAAAAACAAATTTCCCCATACTTTTATTATTCTGTGGTATAATCACAACAATGAACATGTAGAACTACTTTTACCATTTAAAAATATAAAGCAAATTTTAAAATAAGTATTCTTCACGTAAATTTATAGATTCAAATTCTGTGTTATAATATTGCACAGCCTTAATATGTTATGTAGGAACAGATGTTATGAATATGCTATACTTGCTATAGATTTCATCTGCAAATGAATATTCAAGAATTTCTGAAGTTTTACTATTCTAGATTTATTTTCATATGATGACTGTATCTGTATGTGCATTTTGAAGAAATATCTGATTACTTTTAGACATTTCAACATTTATTCATCCATTTAAATTATAACAGTTAATTTTTTTTAACATCTTTATTGGAGTATAATTGCTTTACAATGGTGTGTTAGTTTCTGCTTTATAACAAAGTGAATCAGTTATACATATACATATGTCCCCATATCTTCCCACCCTCCCTATCCCACCCCTCTAGCTGGTCACAAAGCCCCAAGCTGATCTCCCGGTGCTATGTGGCTGCTTCCCACTAGCTATCTATTTTACATTTGGTAGTTTATATATGTCCATGCCACTCACTCACTTTGTCCCAGCTTACCCTTCACACTCGCCGGGTCCTCAAGTCCATTCTCTACATCTGTGTCTTTATTCCTGTCTTGCCCCTAGGTTCTTCAGAACCATTTTTTTTAGATTCCATATATATGTGTTAGCATACGGTATTTGTTTTTCTCTTTCTGACTTACTTCACTCTGTATGACAGACTCTAGGTCCATGCACCTCACTACAAATAACTCAATTTCGTT
>NC_041215.1:86237898-86239018 GCF_002837175.3 Physeter macrocephalus | reverse complement strand
TGTCCAGTTTTCACAGCACCACTTATTGAAGAGGCTGTCTTTTCTCCATTGTATATTCTTGCCTCGTTTACCAAAAACAAGGCGACCATAGGTGCGTGGGTTTATCTCTGGACTTTCTATCCTGTTCCAGTGATCTATATTTCTGTTTTTGTGCCAGTACCATACTGTTTTGATTACTGTAGCTTTGTAGTATAGTCTGAAGTCTGGGAGCCTGATTCCTCAGGCTCCGTTTTTCTTTCTCAATATTGCTTTGGCTATTCGCAGTCTTTTGTGTTTCCATACAAATTGTGAAATTTCTTGTTCCAGTTCTGTGAAAAATGCCATTGGTAGTTTGATAGGGATTGCATTGAATCTGTAGATTGCTTTGGGTAGTAGAGTCATTTTCACAATTTGATTCCTCCAATCCAAGAACGTGGTATATCTCTCAATCTGTCTGTATCATCTGTAATTTCTTTCATCAGTGTCTTAAAGTTTTCTGCATACAGGTCTTTTGTCTCCTTAGGTAGGTTTATTACTAGGTATTTTATTCTTTTGTTTCAATGGAAAATGGGAGTGTTTCCTTAATTTCTCTTTCAGATTTTTCATCATTAGTGTATAGGAATGCAAGAGATTTCTGTGCATTAATTTTGTATCCTGTAACTTTACCAAATTCATTAATGAGCTCTAGTAGTTTTCTGGTGGTATCTTTAGGATTCTCTATGTATAGTATCATGTCATCCGTAAACAGTGACAGTTTTACTTCTTCTTTTCCAATTCGTATTCTTTTTATTTCTTTTTCTTGTCTGATTGCCATGGCTAGGACTGCCAAAACTATGTTGAATAATAGTGGTGAGAGTGGACAACCTTGTCTTCTTCCTGATCTTAGAGGAGATGGTTCCAGTTTTTCACCATTGAGAACAACAGTGGCTGTGGGTTTGTCGCATGTGGCCTTTATTATGTTGAGGTAAGCTCCCTCTATGCCTACGTTCTGGAGGCTTTTTATCATAAATCGGTGTTGAATTTGGTCAAAAGCTTTTTCTGCATCTATTGAGATGATCATATGTTTCTTCTCCTTCAATTTGTGAATATGGTGTATCACATTGATTGATTTGCGTATATTGAAGAATCCTTGCAGTCCTGG
>NC_041215.1:86236010-86237650 GCF_002837175.3 Physeter macrocephalus | reverse complement strand
TCCATTTTATTGGCATATAGTAGCTTGTAGTAATCTCTCATGATCCTTTGTATTTCTGCAGTGTCAGCTGTTACTTCTCCTTTTTCATTTCTAATTCTATTGATTTGAGTCTTCTCCCTTTTTTTCTTGATGAGTCTGGCTAATGGTTTATCAATTTTGTTTATCTTCTCAAAGAACCACGTTTTAGTTTTACTGATCTTTGCTATTGTTTCCTTCATTTCTTGTTCATTTGTTTCTGATCTGATCTTTATGATTTCTTTCCTTCTGCTAACTTTGGGGTTTTTTTGTTCTTCTTTCTCTAATCGCTTTAGGTGTAACATTAGGTTGTTTATTTGAGATGTTTCTTGTTTCGAGGTAGGATTGTATTGCTATAAACTTCCCTCTTAGAACTGCTTTTGCTGCATCCCATAGGTTTTGGGTCATCATCTTTTCATTGTCATTTGTTTCCAGGTATTTTTTGATTTCCTTTTTGATTTCTTCAGTGATCTCTTGGTTATTTAGTAGTGTATTGTTTAGCCTCCATGTGTTTGTATTTTTTACAGACATTTTCCTGTAACTGATACCTAGTCTCATAGCATTGTGATTGGAAAAGATACTTGATACGATTTCTATTTTCTTAAATTTGCCAAGGCTTGATTTGTGACCCAAGATATGATCTATCCTGGAGAATGTTCCATGAGCACTTGAGAAGAAAGTGTATTCTGTTGTTTGTGGATGGAATGTCCTAAAAATATCAATTAAGTCCATCGTGTTTAATGTATCATTTAAAACTTGTGTTTCCTTATTTATTTTCATTTTGGATGATCTGTCCATTGGTGAAAGGGGGGTGTTAAAGTCCCCCACTATGATTGTGTTACTGTCGATTTCCCCTTTTATGGCTGTTAGCATTTGCCTTCTGCATTGAGGTGCTCCTACGTTGGGTGCATAAATATTTACAATTGTATCTTCTTCTTGGATTGATCCCTTGATCATTATGTAGTGTCCTTCTTTGTCTCTTGTGATAGTTTTTATTTTAAAGTCTATTTTGTCTGATATGAGAATTGCTACTCCAGCTTTCTTTTGATTTCCATTTGCATGGAATATCTTTTTCCATCCCCTCACTTTCAGTATGTATGTGCCCCTAGGTCTGAAGTGGGTCTCTTGTAGACAGCATATATATGGGTCTTCTTTTTGTATCCATTCAGCCAGTCTATGTCTTTTGGTTGGAGCATTTAACCCATTTATATTAAGGTAGTTATCGACATGTATGTTCCTATTACCATTTTCTTAATTGTTTTGGATTTGCTATTGTAGGACTTTTCCTTCTCTTATGTTTCCTGCCTAGAGAAGTTCCTTTAGCATTTGTTGTAAAGCTGGTTTTGTGGTGCTGAATTCTCTCAGCTTTTGCTTATCTGTAAAGGCTTTAATTTCTCCATCGAATCTGAATGAGATCCTTGCTGGGTAGAGTAAACTTGGTTGTAGTTTTTTCCCTTTCATCACTTTAAATATGTCCTGCCCCTCCCTTCTGGCTTGCAGAGTTTCTGCTGAAAGATCTTATGGGGATTCAGTTGTATGTTATTTGTTGTTTTTCCTTTGCTGCTTTTAATATTTTTTCTTTGTATTTAATTTTTGATAGTTTGATTAATATGTGTCTTGGCATG
>NC_041215.1:86196734-86235525 GCF_002837175.3 Physeter macrocephalus | reverse complement strand
TTTCAGGTAGACTGCCTATTTCCTCTTCATTTGTTTGGTCTGGTGGGTTTTTACCTTCCTTCTTCAACTGCTGTGTGTTTCTCTGTCTTCTCATTTTGCTTAACTTACTGTGTTTGGGGTGCCCTTTTTGCAGGCTGCAGGTTCGTAGTTCCCGTTGTTTTTGGAGTCTGCCTCCAGTGGCTAAGGTTGGTTCAGTGGGTTATGTAGGCTTCCTGGTGGAGGGGACTGGTGCCTGTGTTCTGCTGGATGAGGCTGGATCTTGTCTTTCTGGTGGACAATGTCATGTCTTGAGCATCATATTTTATAACATGTTTCTTTAACTAATGAGCGCAACACAGCATGAGGAGAAGAGGGGCCAAGGGTCAGGAGACCTCAATCTTAACCATTGTGTTGTCACTACATACATATCTGAGTTGGGACAAGTTGCCATCTTTCTGGGCTTCAATATCCTCACCAACATATTAAAATGTCTGAATTTCTAATATTCCACCAGTTTTAACATTGCAGTTTGCTACCAGAAAAATCAGGTTGAGAAGAATAGAAAACACAATTTTTCTATTTGAACACTGTAAAATTCAGAGTGATGCTGAATTCAGACCAATCCTAGGCCCTGCAGCATATAGATTTTACAGCCCTCTTTAAGATTACAAATTATAAACTCAAAATTAGGTACAAAAACTAGGTGTATTATTTTAAATGAGAAAAAAGTCAAAACAAAGTTCAAAAGTTAACAAATAGTGCACAAATGAAAAATCCAAAAATAATATATTTTATTAATTAACTACCTGACACAACTCTATACACCTGAAGTTTCTGGCTGCATACTCTGTTCCTCCATATGATAATAATTTTGCAATGTCCAGAGAGAATAAAAGATAATTTAGACTTGCTTTTGCATGACTGAAAAATCATTTTTATTGATATCTTAGAAAAATTTTTATTGATTTTGACATCAAAGCTTTTATATTTCATTATGATATGCTAAGGGGGGTTTTGACATTTTGAAGCTTCTGCCAGTCTCCTGTCTTTCACTTTTTTTTTTTTTGGCTTCCACCAACATACTTCATTGCAGTTATATCTGAACGTTGATCTGATTAACAATTTGAAAAATATATAAAATTACACTGAAATTGTCACACATGATAAGTGAAACCAAAATACATTTTTAAATTGATGCTCCACAGTATTGAGCTGTATAATCAACTTCCTCTTCTATCACACACATCCATTTCCTGATAGGTTTGTGCCAATTTCCTCTCCTGTAAATTGAGTGGATTTTATAGGGTGATTTCTTTTCTTTTCATTATGAAAACTTTCAAATACCAAATAAGAGTACAATAATCATCCATGTACCCACCTCCTGAATTTGACAATTGTTAACATTTTGCCATATTTACTTCATTTGTGTATTATGTTTGTCCTTTCACAGTACTGGTCACAATTTTGCATCATACTAAACCTGACTCTGCCAGACTTCCTTAGGCAAAGATGAGTGAGATTCTCTTAAGATATGAGATGATGTTTAGATGCATAAAACATGCAACTTCTCACCCAGAAGTATTCACAGTGTAACACAGCAACAGGTTTTCTGATAAATTCTATTTTGTACAATTCCAATATATAGTGCATATATTGCATATTTAACTCTTATTTCTGACAAGAGAGAACTTGCATTTTGATGAGATTCAAATCCTCAGCTTCCTGATTTACACATATTCTGATTGGATGCCTTTTCCCAGATTAACTGTGACTCCATTCATTGTGTCCCATATTTGTCCTCCTTTCCACATATACTTACTGTAGTTCATGTTACTTCTACCCATGAATAGTAACAGTAGTCCTAGAATTCATTCGTACCTCTGGAGAGCTGGCAGTAACTTCACTTTGCACAGCAATGATTGCAAGAAAGATTAATTATCCAGGTTTTAAAGTGGAATCCCCCAAATGTTCACAGACATTCCAAGCCTACCTGATATGAAAGAGAGAGAGAGAGAGAGAGAGAGAGAGAGAGAGAGAGAGAGAGAGAGAGAGAGAGAGAGAATGTGTGTGCGTGTTTAGGGGGAAGGGGAAGAGATTGTAAGGGAGGAAAAGCCAGATTGAAAATAAGTAATGGTCTTAAGCAGTTACAGCTAAAATAGTTTTCCTTGGCAAATTTAATGTAAATGGTTTTAAAAGAAGCCTGTACAAGTGAGAAAACCCGAAGCTGTAGCTGCATGCGCTTCATGGTATATCTGTCTCTGTTCCTATCTGTTCTTTCATGTATCTCTGGTGAAAACCAAGTCCAAGGCTCCCAGAGCTTGGGACTCTAGAACTCAGAGTCATTCTATGATTGGTTTATAGTGATGGAGGAATATGTCCTTAATTTCTGAATATACAAGCTGAAATATTTAAGCATGAAATGTCCTGACACCTATAATTCACTTTAAAATGACTCGGCAAAAGTTCAGATAGATGTACATGCAATCATGAGGCAATATGGCAAAATGTTAGCAGTTGCTGAATCCAGATGGTATGTATATGGATGTCCACTGCACCAATTTTTTCGATTTTTCTGTGCGTTTAAAAATTTTCATAATAAAAGTCTAAAAATAAGGTACCATATGAGACTCATTTACTCAATGGAAAAGAAAACTGAGGTCCAGAGGAGCCAAAGGACTTGCCCAAGGTCACAACACAAGCTGTTCCTCATTCTCTGTGGCTACTTCTCTTGATGAGAGTAGCCAGGATTCTCACGTAGGGGATTTTCCTGCGGTAAAGGTCAGGTTTGCATTTGACTTCTCATTTTCAACACAACAGAAGTGCACAGGGATTGTGATGACAAAATGCTAGAGTATGATGTTCCCACCGTCCATTTGTGAGTAAGGCCTAGGCAGTAGAAGTGGTCAGGCCATGACTGACAAGCCCGGGAGCCGATGCAGAGCACTTCACTCCATCTGCCTAGCTGATCTCTTACAGGGGGTGTCTTGGTTTTGTGCTAATTCTGGTGTCTCATTTGTAAATGTTTAGCAGTTTTCTTTAATAGGCACATGACGTGTTATTCTCCCAGAGAAAGCAGATCACTTACAGAAATCCAAAGGAGGCCTTCTCCTACAGGAAGTTTTGCAACCATATGAAAATGTACAAAGGACAAAGGAAAGGAAAGACTGGTTTATCCAGCCTCATCTGCAATCTCTACAGCACTCTGTGATTCCCTTTTAAAGAAACCTCCTTGCACACTGGTCAGTTCACAAATATGTAATGAGTATGTTTTCTGTGTCCATATCTATCCTCGTGCAAGGCTGTCACAAGGTGGATAGTGACTGAAGGAAAGATGCCAAGAGCGAAAGGTACAGGCAAAGAACACAAGAATTCATCTCTGAAGGAGCAGCTTCCCAGAGCTGGGGACAGAGTAGGAGACTTCCAGTGCAGCAACAAGCTTCAGAGCCCCAGAGGATGCACAGATACCATCTGATTGGGATGAGAAGCCTGTCAGATACTTAGAAATGGTCACTTTTGCTGTTCTCAACTTTTTATATTCTCAACTTTTAATATAAACTCCCTGCCCGCAGGACTGCTCTGGAGAGGCTGGTTCTATGCCTGCTTGCTCACCAGGTCAAATAACCAACCTAGACAAGTCAGAAAAGATATCTCCTTTAATGAGGGAATGAGCAAAGAAGATGCTGCAGATTCTATACTATCCTGAGAGGAAAGGGACTCTATTCATCCTCCTTTAAAAATACTTAATTTGCATGTGTTTTACAAGTATGATTGCAATATTTCTTCTATTGTTATAGTTCAATTGTAAATTTTCCTATATTAAATTATGGTTATGTTTCCTAACCTGCAGTATGGCAAGTACTTTGTATGATAATAATTTTGGAGAATAGACAGTTATCTAGAGACTATGGTTCCCTGAACACGAGGAACACATTTGATTCTGAGGAGTCTGAAATAACACAATCAACATTTCCCTCTTGGAGCTATTATTTGCAGTTAGATTTACAGAAGGCCTTAGGTGGTTTGTTTCATTGCTGTTTTCAGCAAATCGTCTTCTGAAAGAGAGTACATTATGATGGTGTTGTTACTGTTTTTAAAAGAAGATAGAACTCTCCTTACCTTTTGATTATAAAGTGATGTATTTTTCCTCCATATTAAAAGCTAAAATAATTGACTACAGATATATAAAATATGAGCAGAAGCTTCTCTTTCAGGGCATTCCCCTCATATATCATTAATATCCTAACCATGAAATTATGCAAATTTGCAGCAAGGCCATTCTCTTTTCTCTCCAATACCTAAAGCATGCTTCCCAATGACCCCCAAAGATAATTCTTTGATAAGATCTATCAAAATGATTAACTTCTAGTTAGACTGTCATGAAAAAAAAAGACATAAATCACCAATACTAGGAATACGAGAAGGAGCATCTCTGTAGATTCTAGGTTATTAAAAGGATTATGTGGATAATGAAAATTTTAAGTCAATAAAATTGAGAATCTAAATGAATTGGATAAATCCCTTTATAACAAACAATTAAAAATAATTGAAGAAGAAATGCTAACCTAATTAGCTATATATATATATATATATATATATATATATATATATATATAAATAAAATGAAATGAACTCGTAGTTTAAAAATCTCACCACAAAGAAAACTTTAGCATTAGATGACTTCACTGTTGAATTCCAACAAAAAATTTTAAAAAGAGACTACACCAATTCCACACAAATTCTTCCAGAAAATTGAAACTCATTCTGTGAAGTTAACATCCCCCTGACATCCCAAGTGAAAACAACATTACAAGAAAACTACAGGTAACTTTCTTTTATAAATATAGACACAAAAACTTCAAAAATAATAGCAAATCTAATCCAACAATATATAAAGGAGATAATATATCATGACCAAGTGAAGCATTATCTCAAAAATGCAAGACTGGTTCAAAAATCAATCAACAAGGGACTTACCTGGTGGCACAGTGGTTAAGAATCTGCCTCCCAGTGCAGGGGACATAGGTTCGACCCCTGGTCCGGGAAGATCCCACATGCTGTGGAGCAACTAAGCCTGTGCACCACAACTACAAAGCCTGCACTCTAGAGCCCACGAGCCACAAGTATTGAGCCCACATGCCACAACTACTGAAGCTCTAGGCATGTGCCTAGAGCTCATGCTCCTCAACAAGAGAAGCCATTGCAATGAGAAGCCCACTCACCGCAAAGAAGAGTAGTCCCTGCTCACCACAAGTAGAGAAAGCCTACACACAGCAACAAAGACCCAATGCAGCCAAATTAAATAAATAAATGAAATAATTTTTTTAAAAATCAATCAACAAAATTCACCATATCTATACACTAAAGATGAAAATCATATAATCATCTCAATAGATGTAGAAAAAGTCTCTCAAAAATGCAACATTTGCCCATGATATAAACTCCCACAAACAGGAATGGAAAGAAACATCATCAATGTGATAAAAATATCTAGAAAAAAATGTATAACCAACATTATACTTAGTGAGAGAATAAGCATTTTCCCCCTAAGACACAGAACAAAAGCAAAAATATACACTTTCACAACTTTTATTCAAAATTGTACTGGAGGTCTTAGCCAGTGCAATAAGAAAAGTAAGAAAGGGCACCCAAAATGGAAAGGAAGAAGGAAAAGTCTCTTTTTTCAGATGACATAATTGTCTACATAAAACATGCCAAGAATCTATTAAAAAGCTACTATAATGGCTAAGTAGATTTAGCAAAGTTGCAGGATATAGGCGAAATAGCCAAGAATCAATCACAAGTTTATATACTAGCAATAAATAATTGAAATAAAAATACAATTTATAATAGATTCAAAAATACAAAATACTTTTATATAAATCTTACAAAATATACATAAGATATGTCCTTTGAAAACTACAAAACACTGATGGAAGAAATCAAAGAAGACATAAATAAATGGAGAGAGTTACCATTTTAATGGATTGGAAAGCTCAATATTAAGACATCAATTCCCTCAAAACTCATCTATACATATTTACACACATATGCAAATTAAACAACATAGTACCAAATAACAAGGAGATCAAAGAATAAATGATAAGGACAATTAGAAAATACTTTGAGATGAATGTAAATGAACACTCGTGAGGTTTAACTTAAGAGGTGCTCAGAGGGAAATCTGTAGTGCAAACACCAACATCAAAAAAGAAGAAAGATCTCAAAGCAACAATGTAATCTTCCATGTTAAGACAGTGGGAAAAGAAGAACTTTGAATCAAGAGCAGAAGAAAGGAAACGATAAGAATTAGAGTGGAAATTAATGAAGTAGAAAATATAAAAACAATGGAGAAAATCAATAAACCCCAAACTTAGTTCTCTGAAAAGATCAATAAAATTGAGAAAACTCTAGCTAGATTGATTAGAAAATAAAGAAAGAAAACTCAAATTATTAAAATTGAGAACTAAAAAAGAGACATTACTACTGATTTTACAGAAATAAAGTTTTATAAGGGAATACTAAAGGCAACTATATGACAACAAATTAAATAATTTACGTGAAATGGGAAAAATTTCTTAAAAGATAAAAATTATAAAAAGTGACTCAAGAAGAAATAGAAAATCTGAATAGTTTATAATAAGAGATTGAATCAGTAATTTTAAAACTATATACAAAGAAAACTCCAGGCCCAAATGCCTTCACCAGTTAATTCTACTAAACATTTAAAGAATTTTACCAGTTCTTCACTAACTTCCCAAAAACATAAAAGAGGAGAGAACACCTCGTAACTCATTTAATGTGGTCAGCATTATCTTGATAACAAAACCAGACAAAGACATCACAAGAAATGAAAATTACAGACCAATATCTCTTATGAATATAGATTTAAAAACTCTCAACAAATACTGGCAAATAAAAATAAAGCAATACATATAATGAAATTTATCTAGGAAATGCAAGGCTGTTTCTATATCCAAAAATCAATTAATATAATATTCTATATGAATAGAATAAAGGACAAAAACCCACACTTATCTCAATAGATGCAAAATTGCACTTGACAAAATTCAACACCCTTTCATGACAAAAACACTAAACAACATAAGAATAGAAGGAAATTTCCTCAACTTAAGAAAGAGCAGCTACAAAGAAAAAAACACCCACAGCTAATATCATATTTAATAGTGAAAGACTGAATTCTTACCCTTAACATCAGGAACAAGACAAGGATGGCTGATGTCACAACTTCTATTCAATATTATGCTTGAGGTGCTAGCCAGGGCAACTAGGCAAGAAAAAGAAGTCATCCAAATTGAAAAGAAAGAAGTGAAACTATCTCTACTTGCAGATAATATAATCTTGTAGATAGAGAATCCTAATGAATACACACACACACACACACACACACACACACACACACACACATACTCACACACACAGACAACTATTAGAGCTAATAAACAGGCTCAATAAAATTGCAGAATACAAGACCTAATACAAAAATTAATTGCATTTCTACATATTGTCAATGAACATTCCTGAAGCTAAGAAAACAATTTCAATCACACACATATCAACTACACACATCAAAGAGAATAAAATATTTTAAAATAAATTTAACAAAAGGAGTGAAAATTATACTCTGAAAAGTACAAAACATGGTTGAAGGAAATTAAAGAAGACTTAAATAAATGAAAAGACATTCTATTATCATGGATCAGAAGACAATATTGTTAAGATGGCAATACTCCCCCAAACAGTCTACATATTCAATGCAATCCTTATAAAAATACCAACTTACTTTTTTGCAGAAATTGACAAGTTAATTCTAAAATCCCTATGGTCTAAAACTGAAGGCACCAGAATAGTCAAAACAACTGTGAAAAAGTTCAAAATTGGAGAATGCATACTTCCCAATTTTAAAACATACTACAAAGCTAAAGTAATCAAGACTGTGTGATACTAGCATAAGGACTGACTTACTGATAAATGGAATAAAATTGAGAGTCCAGAAATAAACCTTTATACTTATGATCATCTGATTTTCAGCAAGTGTTTCAAAGCAATTTAATGGAGAAAAAATACTCTTTTCAATAAATGGTGCTGGGACAACTGTATATCCCCTCAAAAAATGAAGTTTGATCCAAACATCATACCATATACACATATTTACTCAAAATGTATCAAAGACCTAAATGTAAGATCTAAAACTATGAAACTTATAATAACATAGGTGTGCATGTTTGTGACCTTGGGTTATGCAACTCTTTCTTAGATATGAAACAAAAAGGACAAGCAACAACAATAACAGAAAGATAAATTGGACATCATCAAAGTTTTTTTTTAATTTGTGTTTTAAAAAACACCATGAATAAAGTGAAAAGACAACCCAAAGAATGGGAGAAAATTATTTCAAATCATTTATGTGATAAGGGGCTTGTATCTGGAATATATAAAGAACTATTATAACTAAAAAACAAACAAAAAAATAAACCTATTAAAAAATGGGTTAAAGGATTTGAACAGATATTTCTCCAAAGAAAATATTCAAAAGGTCCATAAACACATGAAAACGTGTTCAACATCATTAGCCATCAAGTAAATGCAAATCAAAACCACAATGAGATATAGTTTCACAACCACTAGAATAGCTATAACCAAAAAATGGAAAATAACAAGTGTTGATGAAGATGTGGAAAAACTGGAACCCTCAAACACTGACAGGACTGTAAAATGAAGCAGTTGCTTTGGAAAAGAATTTGGTGGTTCCTCAAAAGGTTAAACATAGAGTTATCAAATGACCCAGCAATTCCCCTCTTAGGTATATACCCAAGAGAAATAAAAATATATGTCCACACAAAACTCGTACATGATGTTCATAACAGCATTATTCATAACAACTAAAAAGTGGAAGCAACCCAATGTCTACCAACTGATGAATGAATAAAGTGTTGTGTATCCTTAAAGCCAAATCTTTTAGCAATAAAAAAAGAAGTACTGATACATTCTACAACACAGATGAACCTTGAAAATATGCTAAGCCAAAGAAACTGATAATAAAGGACCATCTATTATATTATTCCATTTATATGAAATGTCAATAGGAAAATTTATAGAAGACAGATTAGTGGTTACACAGAGTTGGGGATTGGGAGGTTGGGTGTCAATTTGACACTAAAGGGTGTCAACTTGACACTAAAGGGTGTCAAGTTTCTTTGTGAGGTGTTGAAAAGTTCTAAAATATATTATGGTGATGGTAGTTTAACTCTGAACATACTGAATTGACACTTCAACTGGGCAAATGGTATGATATGTACAATCTATCTCAATAAAACTATTTTTAAAAACTGATCTATAGATTCAGAGCAATTCTAATCAACATCCCAGCCAAAATATAGAATATATGGAGATGTCTGGTATTTTCAAGATTAAAATATTCTCATTTTCAACTTTACAGTTTTTTTTACTTTATTTTTGTAAACCAAAAAATATATGACTTTAATGAGGAAAAATAAAAATTTTATATATAATCACTAAACTTTATTTTATTATAACATTATCTGTTTACTATTTTCATCTGATCATATCATACAACAGAATTTCTTTTTTTTTTTTTAGCAATAGTATTTCAAAAATGGAGACAGCTTAGCTTAATAACTTTTGCCCTCTATATAGGAGGAATCTGAGATTCAGAGAAAACAAGCAAGTTGGCAAAGATTTTGCAAATAGTGCCAGAATTGGGACTGAAATTCAGGTCACCAGATTCTTCAAGAGTTTCAAATTATATTTTAAAAATTAATACTAGGGGGCTTCCCTGGTGGCGCAGTGGTTGAGAGTCCGCCTGCCGATGCAGGGGACACGGGTTCATGCCCTGGTCTGGGAGGATCCCACATGCCGCGGAGTGGCTGGGCCCGTGAGCCATGGCCGCTGAGCCTGCGCGTCCGGAGCCTGTGCTCCGCAACGGGAGAGGCCACAACAGTGAGAGGCCCGCCTAGCACAAAAAAAAAAAAAAAAAAAAAAAAAAAATTAATATTAGGTATCCTTAAAGAAGAAAAGGAAATGGATAGGATGGGAAAATTTACAATGTCTTTATTATTAAACTTACATGTTACTTAAGCAGATGATTTAAGACCACGTTTATATGAACAATAAACATAAATTGAATGCAGTAATATATAATATAAAGGATAAGAAAACTGATTAAGGAAATATAAGATATAGTTTATGTTATCCAAATTAGTGAACATTTTCCTGAACAACATTTCATTTTTCTTTTTCGGTTTTAATAGAGTGGTTTAAAATACCTAAGATTCATTATAGAACGCTGTGTCCAATTTTGAATTTTGCGTGATCATTAGTAGAGCTACTTTCAACTCAAGCACACTAATGTCCTTCTAGAAAGGGTCCTTGGAAACTTAATAATAAAGCAATGTAATTGAGTTTATTTCTAAATGATTCATGTAATTAAAGTTTAACATAACTGGACATGAATTGTTTTTAGACTTTCATTTCTGTATTGTGGAATACACATGGTGGGAAACTTGTAGTCATAAAACATCTCTCTCTCTCAAGAATGTAAATGCCTTTGACATTGCTGGATGATTCTGTCACTGAGGGAACGGGCACCATCTGTCCCTGCTTAGTTGTGTTGAGAATGTTGACCTGACAGCACACGGTGAAACTAGGGAAGCCTGAAGGAATACCTCCATTCCTTTTTAACTTAGCAATAAGTTATCTGAAGTGGTGCAAAGCCATATGAGTTTGTGTCTGGGAAATGAAGACAGTAGAATTATTGTCAGCCTGCAAAAGATTAATTATGGGAATTTAGAAAGAGAAAGACACAGAAGTTATCTGGGTTCAGAACCAATCACCTTTTCCAGCTGTCACACAGGGGTAAAGGGAAGAGACAGAGATTCTCTATTTGCTGAGGATCTAATTGAGACTGCTGAGTTAGAGAGCCAGGTGAGGGAAAACATATTAGTGGGAAAAGAGGCTACACTGATGAGGGTATTGTATGATTAGATTAGAACAATATTGTACTTAATTCACAGTAAACTTGGGAGGATAGGTTTGTAATCATAATTCACCTTTCATTTCAGTCTATTATCGTCAAAAACCAGAAAAGCAGCACACAAATGTCAGGCAATTGCAAAGGTTTTATTTCCTCCGACCCACATATCTAATTTTATAAGTAGTCTATTATCTCTACTTATATTGCAAATGTGTAGCTAATTAACTCATCATATTCTCCCTGAAACATTCTCTTCCCCCTCCTTCTGTGCTCTCAGTTTCCATTAATGGAACTAGCATCACTTCAGTTCTGAAGCTTGGAATCATTTTAGCCCCTCTTCCCCCACCATTAGTTACTTGGTAATTGATTCCACTTCCAGAATACATCTCTAATTTGTTTCCTTCTCTTTGTTTTCAAAAATGCAATCATAATTCAAGCCCTCCCTCTTACCATGTGTTTATTCTCTAAATATTCACTAGCTGGATTCCCTATCCCCAATCTTCCCTCTACAGCCAGATTTATGATTCATTTTCCTAGAGAACAATTCTAGTCCTATTTCTATGATGTAAAATCTTTGCTTACCCCAAACTAGCTATTGAATAAAGCCCAAATGCAAGTAGGCCATCCTGATTTCCCATTCAATGACTATATTTACTCTATCCACCTGCATGTTCCCTGCCCCAAGTTTCTTTGCCTCTGTACCTTATTTATGAGGTTTCCTCTGTCTGGAATGCCCACTTACTTTCTATTTATCCTTTAAGACCTAGATAAAATTTCTCATCTACACAGAATTTTCTTGGGTCACATGGCTATGGATAAATTTTTGCCACCTGAATGTTCACAGAATGGGGCTGAAAGGCATCCACCTAAGAACACTGTGAGGACTAGATACTGGAACTGCAGAATCGTTGGACAACATATGTATCTTTGCAGTTTGGACCACCATGTCAGAAAAAAAAGATAAATGGCCAGCATAACTCCCAACCCTAAGATACTTTCCAAGGAAAACTCTGAAAAATAAAAATTGGTGAGTCTTCTCCCCATATCTGAAAGTCTGGTTGAATCCATAATAAAAAGAAGCACTATTGAACATTTAAGCACAAACACACACACACAAATATGAAAAGTGGGAACATATTTTTAAGGAAAAAAAATGCTTGAATAATCCACTGGATTTCTCTGAAAGGACAGATAAGCCTAAAAGCAATATGCGACACAACGGATATGATTGTTAGACTTCCATGGTAAAGGGATGTCTGTTTCCTCTCACTCCATCCCCCATATGCTATAACAATTACACAGTGTTTTCACAATTCTCTCAGTAAGCCATGCTCTTTCATATCTCCATGCCTGTTCATCCTCTTTTTGGTTCTTTGGGATATATTAAATGTTACCTCTTTTTTGAAACCTTCCCCCAAAACAGAGAAATAAATTCACTTTTGCTTTCAATTTCCTGGCATTTTGGTCCTATCTCAATTATTATATCCCTCATAGTGGTGCACTAACTACTTTTTTACAACATACCTCTACTTATGGATGAGTCCCTGGATTATAGGTACTGAAATATTATTCACTCTTTAAATCACTAGAATCTCCTGAAGGGCCTAACATGTAGTAAACGTTCAATAAATTTTGGATAGATGAAAGAAAAAAACGAATCAAGATATGGTAGAGATTACTGACTTGGAAGTTTCAAAACAAAATGAGGCTCAGAATCTGAATTCCTCGCTCCTAATCAGCCAACTTATCCGTGGCAAAGCTAAGATTCAAACCCAAGTTTTCTTACTCCAAGATCAATACTGATTTCCTAAATTGACTCACATGAACTTGTTTGCCAAATCTTGAATATTCAAATCAGATGACACTCTTGGCACTTTAACTAGCTAGGTTTTTAAAAACCAAGAGGCATACTTCTTTACAAAGAGGCATAACTGTAATGAACCTTAAATACAAATAGCTACATAAAAGCAATCACGTTTAGGTACATGGCACATTCACAAAAGATTATTAAGGTAAAGCAAGATATATTAAAACAATTCTTAGCTTTGAAAAAGCCATGCTCTTCTTCACAAATCTGCTCTTCGTGTGACTGTCAAAGACAGGTAATTGGACTGATGAATCTGGGTCTGAACGAATACTTGATTCAAGCAGGTTTCAGCGTGAGAAAAGAATATGGAGTGCCCCTCGAGGTTTACGGTACTAAGAGGATATGAACTGATTAATGCAGCCTGCTAACTATCCCAATTTATTATTTTAGTCAGGCAAAAGAACTGTGTGACTAGGTTTCAAAACAAATCAATTATTTCAGGTTGCTCGAGATTGTTTTCAGTGCTTGTAAGCAGAACAACAGCAGTCAAATCTCATGTCCATATTGTAAACTGATTAGCCATGTATCCCATTTCACGACTGGTTCCAGCTGTGTCTGCAGGCTTGGCCACTGAGCATTCCCAAGAAACATTTCCACCTATCAACACTATCCTTCTCAATGGCAGGACAACTGTCAGAGATAAGAAAAACTGGGTATTCTGCTTATACCAGTATTGAGATAAAATATTCTAAGGTTGACAAAGATAGAAGAGAACATATCTAAAGGGGCCATTCTGCCCCATTTGTAAAGACATAATTTCCTTTGTTACTATGTTTTTTTCTACCAAAACATATGACACTGACTACTTTGGGAATGAGAGTTCAGACTATGCAGATCACTGGTATGATGCATTGTAGCCACATGTGTGTTCCTGTCTTGCTCTCTTTAAGCATTCTTTTTCTGTACAAATTTTTAAAGAAACATTATGCAATTTGCTGTCAATTTATGCAGAACTGTCGAAGTGTGATGTCATTTTGGTCAAAATTAGATTGCATAAATTCAGAAACCCTAACCTGAGATCATTCAATTTCCCAAATTACTAGATTTACATATTAATAACTCCTAGGGTATTTTTCTTTTCACTAGCTCTAATTGCAACCAGAATTTATGTCTTGGGATCTTTTAAAATCCAACTGCAAAGGCCAAGTGCTTAAAGCCTGGAGCCTTGCCACACTGTCACAGAGACCCTCTGCAGACACAAATCTAAAAGGTTGGGGCTTTGCATTTCATTCTGTTTCCCCCCTCGGGATGGTTCTCACCACGCTATTTAATATATACTCACACACTCTCATCAAACCCTATTGCCAAATGACGGTGGCAAGAGAGTATTTATGGACCATTGATTTAAAACGTGTTCACTTTTCTATCACATTTATCTTTATCAGAATGTACACATAAAAATTCAAGAAATTAGATTTTTTTTTTCCTTGAATTCATCTTGCCAATTTCCATAGTATCTGTGAACTGGAAAAGAAATAAAAAGGTGAAATCTGGTTTGTGTGTGTGTGTGTGTGCTGAGCTAAGAGTTTTGGGTGTCCCACCTCCTTTGAGGTAACAGGATCTCCCACAGAGGGAAGGAGTTAATAAAGATTTTGATCCATTCAAAACATGCTTATTCCCTTGGTGGCTGGGAAAAGCTAGCATTGTTTGGTGGCATATTTCTCAACTCACTAAAGAGAGTTTATATTTGCATGCGCATACTTAATGGTCCATTAAACAGCCATTCCAAAGGCTATGGTAGGTTGGGTGTAAATTCAGAACTCTCCTGCCCTTATTTAACAGCAAAACGAATAGCGGTACGTATCTCATTGAAGATCTCTTTTCAGTGAAGGCCTCCGCAATGCGTAGTAGTTTACTTGGGCAGTGATCAATCTGCCCAGGGAAAAAAGCCTCCAGCTAGAATTCAGCAGAGCTGAGGGGCTGCGCCAGAGACTGAGAGGACTGAAGTGGAAACTGTATTCCTCAAGAAGAGAGATGTGCACTCCCATGTTTACTGCAGTATTATTCGCAATAGCCAAGGTATGGAAACAACCTAAGTTTCCATCAGCAGATGAATGGATAAAGAAGATACAGTGTATTATGTATCAATATATATATACACACACAATGGATTTGGGGGATGAATCAGTGGCTAATTAGGATTTGTCCTACTAATAGAGGAAGGGGATAATCTGGATTCCAAATTGATCCTCTCCTCTATTGTACAATAACAATAATAGTAATAATTATAACAACTCTGCATTGAGTTGACAAAGGGCTTTCCTTATATTATTTCACGTATTTCTTACAACTGCCCTATGAGGTGTATACACATTACTATTTTATAGATGAAGTAACTAACACCCCAAATCTATGTAAAATACCTGAGAAGCCAGGTCAAACTGACCAGACTCCATACACCTGACCACTACTCCCTCCTGCCTCCCATTTGGACACCAGAAATCTTCTTCCCCCACTGTTGGTAGCTGTTCAAGCACATTTGCCCAAACAGAATTAGAAAGGCCTCACTTACTCACCTCCTCCCAATACCAGCACCTCTGCTCTGATGAAGCTGTGGGTGTGTTACTAGCCCTCTAGGCCTCCGCGTCTGAGACGACCTGAGATGGGTACAGCGTGGGCTCTGGGGACAAGCTGCAAGGCTCAAATGCTGTCTCTGCCACGTACCAAGTATGTGACTGTGGACAAATTCCCCTCTGCTCCTTAGTTTACTTCACCTATAAAACAGGGTTATAAGAATACCACCCTCATAGCTTTGTTTCAAGGATTAAATGAGGTAACACATGTGAAGAATTTACAATTTTATCTGGCAAATAGCAAGTACTCAATAAATGTCAATTATTATTATTTTCCACCAAACACAAGACTCAGTCCCATAGTGCTACAAAAAGGGGCAAGTTACACAGGTAACACTGATTCCTTTATTGGGGGCAACATGGTGCTCCTGTTTGTATCCCCCTTTCTCTGTCTTTGGCTTCTGCTCCTTATTTCCATGAAAGTCTGCACAGTTCCTGATAGAATCAATGACTTTCCAAGAGACCCACAGAAAGTCAAAGCAAAGCATCTAAAAATATGAACATTTTTCAGTCCTCTAGCCAGGAGATCATAAACTGTTTGCAAAATACAAAATAAAGTTCAGTCGTAATTACAAAAGAGGGGGAGCACAGTTTTAATAAAGCACTCTTGTGTCATGGAAAACTTTCATCTGTTCTTTTTTTTTTTTTTTTTTTTGCGGTACGCGGGCCTCTCACTGCTGTGGTCTCTCCCGTTGCGGAGCACAGGCTCCGGACGCGCAGGCTCAGCGGCCATGGCTCACGGGCCCAGCCGCTCCGCGGCATGTGGGATCCTCCCAGACTGGGGCACGAACCCGTGTCCCCTTCATCGGCAGGCGGACTCTCAACCACTGCGCACCAGGGAAGCCCTCCATCTGTTCTTTTTCAAATGGCAGAGCTATTGTTTTTTTGCAGATGCTCAGCTTTGTGATAAATAGATAAGAAGAAAATGGTGACAACAAGGTAAAGAAATGGAGGGAAGGGGAGAGTGAAGGCTAGTCTGGCAGCTGAGCACCACACTAGATGGCCATTAAATTATCTATTTTCAATATCATTTGCAATATTGTTGGGAATACAGTTACAGAGGAGAAAAAAAATCAACATTTTAATCTACATTTATGTTCCAAAAGTTTCTTGGGAGACAGCCCTCAAAACTTTAAAATACTCTATATTTGCATAAGGTAAGATGAGCTAGCTGTTTGTGCCTCTTTTCGTTCAGATCCGCTCCAGTCCTGCCCTTCCTCTCCTGTGTTGCAGGAAATCACATTTCCCAGGCTCCTTTGCCCTCTAGCCTGCAGGTCGGCTTGGCCAACAGGAAGCAATGATGGGGGGCTGGATGACAGGCTAAGGAGTGAGGCCAGGGTGTTTGTCCCCTTGTCTCTGCCACCAGTGACATTGTCATCAGCACTGACCACTCTCTGCCCTGATTCCAGCTCCCAGCAGGCAGCCCCTCGCTCTGTGGTTCCAGCTTCCACTGCACGGTCCCAGATTCTTAGCTCTGGTACCACCACTAAAAGTCCCTCCAGCCCTAGGGGTCTGGTGGTTTCCTGCTGTGGTTAATCTCTAGGTTTGCTCACCATTTCCTGTTGGTCTCCTTGCCCCTTACATCACCTGTGTAAACAGTGTCCAGTATTAAATTCCCTCTGTTTGAAATAGTCACATTGGCTTCTGTGTTCCCTGACTCTGACTGATAACCCTTTAATTCAAATGCTACTGGTCAGGGTTTCTCTTGCCACGAGGGTGAAGCATGTACTCTGCTTCCCAATATGTCCTCCCTTTCATTCTGCATCCACATCCTAACTTAGTGCTTCCTTTCAGGGTCCCAGTCACTCCAGAGTGTCATCACATGAGGATTTGTCCTTTTCCTTACTTTTCTAGCCTGTGCCGGCAAGTAATGAGAAAGTTAACCCACTATCTTGATATCTGACACCTTTCTGTGGAACACTTCCCAGGGTTATTTGCTTAAAGTCACCACCTGTGCCCACAGCCAAAACCCTTCAAGCTAGAGCCTATAATTTTCAGTAACATTTTTGCTATCTTAATTTCCCTTACTCAAAATGTCATGGTAGAGCTCACATCCACTCTCATCCTTGTTCTTATAAGCAATTATTTGCCACCCCTAGTGAATCTTTATAATGATCCCTGGGTTTCTCTCTTTCAGGCACACATCACCTTCACCTGGATGATTCTGCGAGACTCACCTGCACTTGTCTGTCTGCCTCTAAGTGGCGCCGGCACTCAATCCCACGTAAACTTTAATCCACTTTTATACCATCTTCACAGTTGGTTCTTAATCATAATTTTCAATTTTTCTCCTTATATTGCTTATAAGACAGTTCAAGCAATTTATGACTCTCATGATCAGTCAAACTATACATTCCCCAAAGTGTTCTTACTCTCCCCTTCTTCAATATGTGAAACCTCTCCTCTGAATATCTCAAGGTAGATTTTATGATTTGCTTTTCTGGAAGACAATCCTCAGGGTTGACATGATTGTCAGTGAACAATATATTTGAGTTTTGAGTGCTCACACCCCCATTCACAGAGTGTTTACAAGTTCTAAAAATAGTTGTAGTGTTCTGTAACTCCCAGCAGATTTAGAATCTAGCCTTGGCCTGTCTTGAATCTTTTGGGTTCCTGAGAGAACGAGTCAGGTCTGATGAAGAAGGAGGCATGCATACCAGGGACTGGATTTGGATTAAAAGAATCCATGGTAAACATAATAGTACTTTCTAAATACCCTCTCAATTATTCACTTTCTACATATTCCCTGACCTTTTTTAACGTTTTTATTGGAGTATATTTGCTTTACAGTGTTGTGTTAGTTTCTGCTGTATAACAAAGTGAATCAGCTATATGCATAAGTATATCCCTATATCCCCTCCCTCTTGCACCTCCCTCCCGCCCTCCCTATCCCAACCCTCTAGGTGGTCACAAAGCACCGAGCTGATCTCTCTGTGCTATGTGGCTGCTTCCCACTAGCTAGCTATTTTACATCTAGTAGTATATATATAAGTCCATGCCACTCTCTCACTTCGTCCCAGCTTACCCTTCCTCCTCCCTGTGTCCTCAAGTCCACTCTCTACATCTCTGTCTTTATTCCTGTCCTGCCCCTAGAACCCTTTTTTGGGGGAAAACTGGACAGCTACATGTAAAAGAATGAAATTAGAACACTCCCTAACACGATACACAAAAATAAACTCAAAATGGATTAAAGATCTAAATGTAAGGCCAGACACTATAAAACTCTTCGAGGAAAACATAGGCAGAACACTCTATGACATAAATCACAGCAAGATCCTTTTTGACCCACTTCCTAGAGGAATGGAAATAAAAACAAAAATAAACAAATGGGACCTAATGAAACTTATTCCCTGACTTCTATATATGAATTAAGCTCTGAGAGGCTCTTTGGGCCCGGAGATAGATATCCCATAACAAATTAGATCCCTTGGGAAAAATCACTCTAGTCTATACAGATCCCATGAGCTACTTCAAAAACAAGAGGACCTTGGAGATGAGGTGAGGCTCATCAAATGAGTTGGAGTTTGTGTTTGCTCAGAACACCATCTGGCCAGTCAACTGCTCTGACATTTAGAAGCATTAAAATATTGGGCTTTGGTGTTACTGATACCCATAAGAACTTCCCAAAGAACAAGGAAGCCAGCCATTGATATTTAAGAGACCTCTATAAAATGATCAAGAAAGAAAATATGTACTTGAACAGTTTAATATCACCTGTAAATATCCTGCTAATTTACCTCAACTAATGAGAACTTCCAAAACAGTTTCTAAATCTTTTGCTGAACATGTGTTAAATGTGGGTGGTTATGATAATACGAGATAAATGCAGCTTTTGCTAATTTACTGCCATGAGTTAAAATTTACAACACAATTCTTACATTAAAAATAACTCAGGGTGCTAAAATCATAGAATGTAACCTTATATGAAGAAATACTTAATTTTTTTGTAAAATTCAATATTCTGAGGATTAGTGTAAAAATATCTTAGATGAAAAAAGTCATAGAAGTTCTTATAGATGCATGAAACCGTATAATCATTTGCCTGCAGCCAATAGCACCTAAAGGTTGCACAGCCAATTCTGGTTCTCTTCAGGTGAAGGTATTCTTTGGCATTCAGCATTTTCTCTCCCTTCTAGTTTGGGTTGGTCTGTTCCTTCATTTCCCAATACTAAGCCAGAAGAAATGTCTAGAGCAGTGAAGGAGTATAAGTATCAAACAGCTGGATCCTTTACTTTGCTTGTGAACTCAAAGCTGAATGGTTATAAACTTACATGGTTCTTACAGATGAGTTTACAACACACCTCCCAAATCATCTGCCCCTCCACTGTCTCTTTGAATTCACTCAATTCTATGTAACTGGAGAGCACACAGGATGAGAATGGCAAAGTAATCAGTGTGATGACCTGGGCTCTTCATGGTACAGAAAGTCACTGGAGGAGACTGCAAAATCCAAGACACCAAGGTCCCTCCAGTAACCACGATATTCAATTTTCATTGTCAAGTTACAACCATAGATAGCTCTTGAGAGAAAAGATTAGGTTCCAAAGAAATCTATTAATCTACCCATCCATCCATCCATCCATCCTCACAGGAGAAGAAGAATCTATTGATTAATGGAGTCATTTTTATAAATTTAGGCTTGACAGGATAATAAATATTATTAACAAAACTCTACAATTTAGAGGTGACATAAAGACATTTTGATATAACCAAAACATAAGAAATGATGAAGAAGAAACATAGCACAAAAATCCCTACAATTTAAAGGCTGCACAAAGAAATTTTGATATAACTAAAACATAAAATAAATGAAGAAGGAGAAGCACAGATGAAATTCATAGCCAAACTACACACTATTTGTTCAGTCACTGAAATGGCTAAAAAAGTTGGATTAAAGTCTTGGGATTTGATAATTATAATAACAGAAAATCGCTAAACCTTTCTGAAATCAGAAGAAAGGGAATCCCAGGATTCATACATATACACATAAAAATGTACATTAATTATCTAGATAATATAAAGCAAAACAACTTTTTTGGTACAATTGCCAATTATTTAAGTCATGTTTTCCAGGCTTTTATTATTGAGTTAAGCTTTGACACTTCATTCTACTTTGCAATTTTTAATTGCACTTTGGTTTTAATAGGATGATGCGGAGGGTGAAGATAGAGGTAATTATTCCCATGCCCTAAATTAATGAGTGTTAACAAGCTCTGTGGAAGAAACAGATTTTGTATTGGGGGATTTTTTAAAAAGGTTATTGATTATAATCTTAAATTTTAATGCATTGTAAAGAGAATGGCAATCAATTTGGAGAGAATAAAAATTATTCTAGAAATCACCTGAGTGAAACTCATGAAAAGGTCCAAGAAGTGCTGAAAAATAAGAGCAATGAGGGAAATAGCCTAAAGAGCTACTAAAATATTGCAAAGCTAGCTTTTAAAATATATTGCTGAACTAGTAAAGGTATATGCAGGTATATCAATGGAACAGAGTAGAAAGTACAAAAACAAACAAACAAGAATTTAACATATGATATGGTAACACTTCAGATCAGTGAGGGAAAAAAGGATTGTTCAATAAAATATGTTGAGCTCAAGAGTTGGTTATTAAGTATATGTGTGTACATACGTATATACTTAGATTGCTATACTATACTTTATATCAAATGCCTCCAGGTAAAATAAAAATTTAAGCCATAAAAATTTTTGAAGGAATAGATGTGAATATAATTTTCCTTGATGATGAAACAGACTTCTTTTTTGATGTTTTAAATCATTTAATATGTTCTTTTTTCTGATTTTATTGAGAAATAATTGACATATAAATCACTGTAGAATTTTAAGGTACACAGCATGATGGCTTGATTTACACAAATTGTGAAATGACTACCACTTAGGTTCAAGCAAACATCCATGTTCTCCTATAAACACAGTAAATGAAAAGAAAGGAAAATAGGAAAATATCTTCTCCTTGTGATGAGAACTCAGGATTTACTGTCTTACCTTTCCTATATATCATACAGCAGTGTCAACTATAATCATCATGTTGTACATTATATCCCTAATACTTATTTAACTTATAATGAGAAGTTTCTACCTTTTGACCACCTTCCCCCAATTCTTCTCCCCATATCCTCTTCATCTGGTAACCACAAGTCTGATCTCTTTTTCTATGAGGTTGGTGGGGTTTGTTTGTTTGCTTTTCTTCTAGAATCCACATATAAGTGATATCATACAGTATTTTTCTTTCTCTGAGTTATTTCACTTAGCCTAATGCCTTCAAGGTCCATCCATGTTGTCACAAATGGTAGAATTTCCTTGTTTTTTATGGCTGAATAATATTCCATTGTATTTATATACCACTTCTTTATCCAATCATCTGCTGATAGACACTTAGGTTGCTTCCATGTCTTGGCTATTGTAAATAGTGTTGCTATGGATGTAGGGTGAAGATAGCTTATCAAGTTAGTGATTTTGTTACCTTTGGATACGTTCCCAGAAGTTGAATTGCTGGATCATATGGTAGTTCTATTTTCAATTTTTTGAGGAAACACCATACTGTTTCTATGGTGGCTGTACTAATTTACAATCTCACCAACAGTGCATAAGGGTTCCCCTTTCTCCACAATCACACAAGCATTTGTTATCTTTTTTTTTTTCCTGACAGGTGTGAGATGATCTCTCACTGGGGTTTTAATTTTAATTTCCCTAATAATTAGTAATGTTGAACATCTTTTCATGTACCTGTTCACCATCTGTATTTCTTCTTTGGAAAATATCTTCTGCCCATTTTTTTAATCAGGTGTTTTTCTTTTGCTATTGAGTTGTATGAGTTCTTTACATATTTTGGATATTAACTCTTTATCAGATATACAATTTGCAAATATCTTCTCCCATTCAGAAAGTTCTCTTTTCATTTTGCTGATGGCTTCCTTTGCTGTGGAGAAGATTTTTAGTTTGATGTAGTCCCATTTGTTTATTCTTGCTTTTGTTTCCCTTGCCTGAGGAGACATATCTTAAAAGATATGTCTAAGACCAATGTCAAAGAGCACACTGCCTAGGTTTTTCTTCTGGAAATTTCATGGTTTCAGGCCTTACATTTACGTTTTTAATCCATTTCGGTGAACAGTGTAAGATATGGGTCCAGTTTCATTCTTTTACATGTGAATATTCAATTATCCCAGCGCCATTTATTGAAGAGACTGTCTTTTCTCCAATGAGTATTTTTGGTTCCCTTGTCAAATATTAGCTGGCCATATATGCTTGGGCTTATTTCTGAGTTCTTGATTTTGTTCCATTGATCTATTTGTCTGTTTTTATGTTAGTACTATACTGTTTTGATGACTATAGCTTTAGAATATAGCTAGAAATTGTGAAGTGTGATGCTGCCTGCTTTGTTCTTTCTCAGGATTTCTTTGGCTATTCAGGGTCTTTTGTGAATCCATATACATTTTAGGAGTGTTTTTCTACTTCTGTAAATAATGCCAGTGTAATCTTGATAGGGGATGCATTGAATCTATAAATGGCTTTTACTATATTGACATTTTTATAATATTAATTTTTCTAACCTATGAACACAGGATACCTTTCCGTTTACTTCTTTTTCAATTTCTTTCATCAATGTCTTATAGTTTTCTGCATAGAGATCTTTCACCTCCTTAGTTAAATTTATTCCTAAGTATTTTATTGTTTTTAATGCTATTGCAAATGGGATCAATTTTCTTATCCCTTTTTCAGAAAATCTGTTGTTAATATATAGAAATGCTACTAATTGTTGTATGCTAATCTTGTATCCCACAAGTCTACTGAATTCATTGATTAGCTCCAACAGTTTTATAGTTGAGTCTATAGGATTTTCTATCAATATATATAAAATTATGTCATCTGCAAATAGAGACAATTTTACTTCTTCCTTTCCAATTCTGATGCTTTTGTTTCTTTTTCTTTCCTGATTGCTCTGGCTAGGACTTCTAGTACTATGTTGAGCAGGAGTGATGACAGTGGACACCCTGTCTTGTTCCTAATCTTAGAAGAAAAGCAGAAATGACTTTTTAAGCTTTACAAAATATGGAAACAAACAAAAAAAAATGTAGATTTGACTACATGAAAATGTAGAACTTCTCTACTACAAGGACCATTATAATTTTCTTTTAAAAAATGGAAAAATGGGGGCATAAATATTTGCAATATATGACAGACCTCAATTCTGTCTGAATCTATATGTACATATATATTTATGAAACAAGTAACATCTAGGGGATAGCAAGACAATGCATTTTGCCCTGTGTAATCTCTGATTTGTAGTTGCCCTGAGGTGCCCGTTCTAATTGCCAAGACTAGTGGATTCAGCCTAAGGGTTTTTTCCATGCTTGAAACTCACTGTTCCCAGGAACAGAATGTGGCTCAAGGGAGATTTCCAGCTAGACAGGAAGAGAAAGAAGAAAACATACCAATTCTACCCTAGTAGATATGGAAAAGAGAAAAGCAGGAGAAGTAAAGAATCGGATAAAAGTATCCTAGCCCTTCCCTCCTGAACCAAAACCAACATAGGAAAGGGGATTTAGGAAGATGAAGAGAAAAAGTTGTAAGCAGGAGAGACTTGTGCTCCACTCCCAATTTGAAACTGAAAAAGAAAGTAAAATGGCCACCTGAAGTAGAAAGAGAAAGGGCCCGAGTTAACACTTTCAACCTCCCTTGGCTCTTTCTGAGTATGAAATGTTTCTAAGGCTGAAGAGTGCGGAAGCTAAGCCAGAGCTAGCTGGATGGTGACAAGGTTCTAGCTGAGAAGCCAAGGGAATCACCAGGCCCTGACTAAGCCAAGAGAGCAGCTTCAGCCTCAGTAGAAGATGCCACCAGAGAGCTAAATAACCAGACAGAGAGTAAACTTCATAGAGAATTACTCAAACACCTTTGTACCATTTATCAAAGGACCCCCACCCTGCAAGGGATCACATAAGTGCCCATCCTCACCAAAACACAAACATAATTAGATATTACCTTGTTGAAGGAGACAGAAGGAAAGTATGTCTTAAAGTCTTTATATTTACTTGAGAGTGAGCTGTCTAAAGAATAAGTTCTGTTTCAAGTAGAGCTACCTAAGAGTCATTCAGGGACAATTTTAAGTTCTTCCCCTCCACCAATTCCACCATCACCCTCCCCCAGGATTGGGGCTCATGAAAAGGATTGCACTAGTTATAGAAAATTAATAAACTAAATTTCTTTTCTTTCTGGATAGCACTAAGGAAGTCTGTGATCCTCCTACATATATAAAAGGCTCTTTTAAAGCAATAAAAAGAAAAATCAGCTGAGAACATAGCTAAGTCACTCACAAAAGAAGAAATTAAAAATCTACCATGACACCAAGAGTAAACTCTAGGGTAAACTATGGACCCTGGGTGATAATGATGTGTCACTGTAGCTTTGTCAATTGTAACAAATATACCACTCTAGTCGTAGATGTTGATAGTGAGGGAGGTTACACATGCATGGGGATAGGGATATGTGGGAAATCTCTTCCTCTCAATCTCACTGTGAACCTAAAACTGCTCTTAAGAAATTAAGTCTATATATTAAAAAACCTACCCTAAGAAAATATTCACCCTAACAATTTAAAAAGGAATATACATTAAAGCAACATGCTGTTTGTGTCTATCAAACTTTACATCTAGTTTTTTAAATGCTCTCTGTTGGTGAAGGTGCAGGGTCGCTCACTCTGGTATAAACTGGAGACAACTTAACAGTATATTTTAAAAGCTTTAAAATTCCTTTTCTGGTGTTTGTCCCCTCAGAATAATTAAGGAGCCATGTGAACGCCTGTTCATGAGACCTTTCGCCATCCTTTATTGCAATGAAAACATGGAAACAAGAAGTAACTGGAAAAATACAGGTCACTAAATAGGAGAATAAAGATTAAATATCATGGAAGTACAGCTATTGGCAAGAAGAGTTTCACAATATATTGTCATGGGGAGTAAGTTACAGAAAAGTATGGACTTAAGAAAAAAAACATTTAAAGCCAGATGGATGGATGGATGGATATAAGGCAAAACAGGATATCAATGGATTAAGACTTTTTTATATAATGGAAGAAGTGATATTTTAAAATTACTAGCAATTTTTTATTTTTAGTGATGATATTTTTCCTTTGATTGTTCTGGAGGGAACCACTTTGGGAAGCTCTCTTAATCATTAGAATCACTGAAACAGTAATGGCTAGCATTGAGTACTCACTATGTATCAGGAACAATGTTAAGCAGGTATTCATGAGTTTAGTCCTCATGACTACATATGAGAAAGGTACAATTATTATCAGCCCTGTATTACTGATGGGGACACTAAGGCATAGAGCTCTTGGGTAAATTTCACAAGGTCATCAGCTAGAAAATAACAGGACAGCGGTTTAAATGTAAGTTATCTAGATATAGTGGCTGTTTATTTAACCATTATGCACAGACCCTCCGTAGCAGAAAGGTCACTGCAAGACCAGTACCTATCAATGTTCAAAGGAAAGAATGATAATTAGTTATATTTCACATGGCAAGGCCCATTTTCTAGGTGCTGTTGATGGGTGAGCCCCTTTCCCCTCCCACATACTCCCCCCCCAAATACATCTCAAAATTTACACAGGAGTCAAGATGACTTCTAGAAGAAAAAGTATCAAGATCAAAACTCAATTTTTTCTGAGACTCAAATATCAGCTCTTCTGAGCCAGGGGATCCCTGGCTGAGGCCTGACTAGAGGAAAAAAAAAATTGGAATCAGGGATAAAAAACCTAAGCAGCCACAGCCAGCAAGTCTGGACTGGTGGTCCTCTGTCGGCACTCAACCTAGGCCAGCAGAAGAGAGTTGGTTTTGAGAGCAATGTAAAGTGAATGCCTGATCCAGTCACCTGAGTATACCTGGGAGTGTACCTTGAGAAAAAATAATAACCAGGTGTGGGCCAAAATCTGATTACTGAGACCTCTAATTCTGGACCTTAAATTAACAGTTTGGGAGAGGTGTGTCCATGACTGAACTTAACACCTAGGAAAGGAATCTCCTCTCCTGCATGCGAAGGAATTGCTCTGGGGAGTAGAAACAGTGAGGCAAATGGGGCATGCTGGAAGTGGTCCAGGACTGCATTAAGGTGAGGTACACCAGAGGAATCCTCTGGCTTGAGTTAGAAAGCTTGGAATTCTTGGCCACATCATTTAAAATACTAAGGGGAAAGTAAAGACCAGTGTTCCATAATTTGGGGCATATGGGGGATTGGAAGTGTTATAAATTTAATATTGGAGAAAACAGGGCCTCACTTTGATGTCACAGACTTGTCAGTTTTGAAGACATCTGGTTTATGTATCTATCTGTGTTTGTGAGTTGGGTGACAGGTTGTGGGGGAGGGGAGGTTGTCTTTTGGTGTGTGCAAAACCCTATATGAAAGAAGAAATACCAATGCATTGGACGTCCCTGGTGGCGCAGTGGTTAATAATCCACCTGCCAACGCAGGGGACACAGGTTCGAGCCCTGGGCCGGAAAGATCCCACATGCCGCAGAGCAACTAAGCCCGCGCACCTAGAGCCCGTGCTCTGCAACAAGAGAAGCCACCACAAATAAGAAGTCCACGCACTGCAGCGAAGAGTAGCCCCCGCTCGCCACAACTACCCGTGTGCCACAACTACTGAAGCCCGTGACCTAGAGCCCGTGCTCTGCAACAAGAGAAGCCACCACAAATAAGAAGTCCACGCACTGCAGCGAAGAGTAGCCCCCGCTCGCCACAACTAGAAAAAGCCTGCACGCAGCAACGAAGACCCAACGCAGCCAAAAAAAAAAAAGTAACTTTAAAAAAAAAAAAAAAGAAAAAGAAATACCAATGCATTAAGCATAGTTGTTTTGGGGTAGGTGGTATTCTTATTTCAAATGTTCTTCTTTGTCTATACTTTCTGGCATCAAATACTGAGTTTTCAACAATCAAAAAAAGCAACTTTATTTTAGGAAAAATAACCTTAACTGGAATTCCAGTTAAGGTTGATCTCGCTGATATTTAATTTTTTCCCACAATATTTAATAAAAGCAAGCACTTGGTAACTCATGCCTTACCCAAAATGAACACATTTTAATTTATCCTTTGACAAGATTCATAATTGCAATGATCTTTTATTCTTTAGTTCAGATGAATATCACCATTTGATGAATATGGCAGAGAAAATTCACAGAATTTTCTGTAAAAGAAACATGTTTGGAGATGAAACATGAAATACTGTTCAGGTCATTAAAGTTTTATGATTTGGAGCTTGTGTTATACCCCAGGTGACAGGTGACAAAATACGAAGATTAAATCAGATGTGTGAGACAATACTATTAAATGCTGGGCTGCAAAATGACCTATAGCTTTCTCAAGACATTAAGTTGTTGGCAAACAACCAAGTTCCTATACAGGCAAAGCAACGAATGTAAATGAGAAATTTTATTCATGATACAATTTAGTGATGAGGACTTCTTTTCTTTATTCTCAAAGGAAAATGTGAAAAAGATTTTAATCATTTATCAATTGTAAATATAGTGAACTTTTGTTGTCTCCAAGTTTTCTCTGCAGTGCCTACCAGTGTCAACACCCTTGACACTCAATGGCTGCATTCTTTTATTTCCCCTTTAACCATATAGCTGTCAGGACTTGATGTATCCTATGATATCACTGTCTTGGGAGCTGGTTAGTGGAATCCATAGGATACGTTCCAAATAACCATGCTGGAAGGGTTTTCAGAAGGAATTCCAGAATTGTGAGATTTCACAACCAAAGGGACTTGAAAGATGAACTAACCCACATCTGTCATTTTACAGTTGAAGAAACAACTAGGGACCTGGACAGTTCAAGGGTCACAAAGCTAATGATAAGCAATGCCAAGACTAGAATGCAGACCTTCTCTCCTGAACTAGTACATCTTTTTAAAACCTTCAAGTGTAAAAAGGTGCAAGGAAGATTGCACCTTCTTGGATTCAAAGGTATTAAGAACCATTCTTCTTTCCCTCAAGATTTCACTATTAAACTATTTTTTTGAAACAAAATTCCTGGTATATATTTCTATTCATTGAATCACTCAATAATTTTGGTTCTTCTCATGGGCCAGGTATTGTTCTGATTTTATGTTTAAGCAATGGGTCAGGGTTCTTCAGAGAAACAGAACCAACAGGATGTGTGTATATATAGAGAGATTTGTTTAAAGGAATTTGTTCATACAGCTGTAAAGGCTTGACAAGCCCCAAATGTGATGGAGTAGGAGACTCAGGGAAGAGTTGCAGTTCGAATCCATAGGCAGTCTGCTGGCAGAATTCCCTCTTGTTCAGGGAAGTCAATCTTTTAAGGCCTTCAGGTGATTGGATGAGACTCATCCACATTATGGAGAGTAATTTACTTTACTAAAAGTCCACAGATTTAGATGCTAATCTTATGTAAAAAAAAAACACCTTCATAGAAACATTCAGAATAACATTTGATCAAATGTCTGGAAACCATGGTCCAGTCAAGTTGACACATAAAATTAACCACCGCAAACAAGGTCACCAATTAGGTTAGGAGTTATCTTTAAAATGAAGTCAGGTTTGGTTTTAAATCCCAACAACAAGTTTCTAGTTCCTTTATCACTGAAGATGCCTGACTGGATAACTAATTGGTAGGTTCATTCTCTTGGGCCCACGAACACCTAAAAGGATTAACTAGTCACTTTCATGTACACAGAAGAGTACTAAAGAGCTGTAAATTTCCTTTAATCTGTCTTGCCACAAACTTCAGGAAAATCCAGAGAACCATGGAAATCGGATGTGAAGTGTCAACACTCAGGTATCCCATCTTAAGCAGCAGGGTAAATTATAATCCAGCAGACCTAGTATAAAGCACCTTCTCAATGAGAGATAAAGTGATTTGGTGACTCCTCACTCCCAAACCAGAGTTAATCCTTGCATGGAAATTAGACATCCACAATGCCTGAGAGCATGGCTGTTTAGCATCTTCCAAAAGGCTTGAAAGTTTGAGATGAAATACCCAGTAGTATTCAAGAACTTGATAAGAAAGTAGGGGGAAGGAGGAGAGGCCAGGAATGAAGGTCTCCTTTGAGCAGTCTTGGTTTGTTTGACATATAGGGAAGTATGGCCATTATTGCAGTCCATCTGAGGCTGGAAGGCAGCATGCTTCAGATAATGGACAACCACTACGGAAGAGAGTGAAAAAGATGTGTGTTTCTCTCCTTCTGCCTCCATCCACACATAAAGAAAAGATCGAGATTCTAACCTCAAACCCAAATATTATATTATACCAGGTCAATTACATAGTTCTTTTAGAAGGGGTATGTTTGTGCAAAATATGAATTGCTCATCTCTAAAACCTACTTTAGCCTACTGAAGTGAAAATTTGAGTTTAATTCCTAAGTAATAAATCATATTCATCTTTAGAATATGACCTTTACTAAATATAAACCAAATATTAAATGACATTATATTTCAAGATGTTTCTAGACTTTTGGAAATGCTAACTGAACACAGATCAGTTTTTGGTTTCATACCCGGTTAAGAATAATCTTTCCCCCTGGCTTTGAAGAGCACAGCAGGTCATCCTGTTCAATACAGCCCTTAAGCAACATAAAAGGGTCATTATTCCCATTACATTCCTTTGCTTGTTTTCAAGATTATCAGAACCAAGATAGCTTAAGTGTCATATGATCACTCAGAGCATTAGCAGTATAATAAAACAATTAGTTCTTCAAAATGACTTGTTGAAATAGCTTATCTTTCTTGATGTCTATTCATTCACGAAAAAAGACTAGGATAACTAGATGTTTTTAATGCAAAAGATGTCAAGATGAATAACAAACTGAGTTTGCAGAAAGTATTAATACTCAGAAAAAATTCCTAAATTCGTCTGAAAATTTGAATGTCTCAAACATCAGCTGGTGATTCTTGGAAAATATATGTATTTCTAGTAGACAATATTTTTTACTTTTCAAATCAAAAGACAGACATTAAAATAATTTAGTTTTGAAGTCTTTCAGTCTTGTCAGAAGCAAGCTCATAGACTCAATTCTCACGCATTCAATAGACATAATGTTTTTGTCACAATTCATTTTCATTGGCATAAACATGTACTTCAAAATTTCCTCTTATTTTTTCTTGGAATATTATGGCACAACTTCTCAGAAATATTCTAATTTTATCACTTTTTTCTTAGAAATTTAATCAGGACCATCTAGAATTAATATTTATTTTAAACTTGAATGAACAAGATAATAGATTTCTAGGAGTATTTACGCTTTGTTCATATATATCCATTAGCAGAAGAAAGCCTATTTGCATAGAAGTCTTCCTTTAAAAGTTTGGACAGTAACTGAACACATCACTGACAAAAATATCAATTATTATAATTGGGGCTCAGTGGTTAAGACTGTAATAAACATTATAAAGGATTCTCCCCGTTTAAGGAATAATGTACATAAACACAAAGGAAAGTTTGTCTATGTAGATAACAAAAGATGCATCTATTTTAAATAATTTTTGGATTCTGATCTCAAAAATAGTGATTGCAATAATTTTTTTAGTTTCTTTTAATTTGAGATGTATAGAAATTGAGCTAGGCTAAAACTTCACTTGAGCCAATATCAATAAACTGAATAAGAAAAATTGCCATAAAATCTTTCTCCTTTTAATGTTTTGAATTTTAAAAAATTACTTGTAATAAGTGAAATGAGGAAGAATCTGAGATAAAACTAGAAATTCTGGTGTGCAAGATTTGGCATTCATATAACTTGAGCAATTGTATAACAAGAGTTAAAGTTTCCTCTGTGCCTCCGGAGTGGCACTGAAGAATCATCCCCCAAATTAAAATACCACGTGCTTGATGTGTTATCATGCTCTAATCCCTTTCCAATCGATATTGCACAGTTAAGTAGTCCTTCAAAAAGTATTTGTAAGTACACTTATATGTGTTTAAGCCTTCATTCTTTTTTTTTTGTAATTTATTTATTTATTTTTAGCTGCATTGGTTCTTCATTGCTGCGCACGGGCTTTCTCTAGTTGCAGTGAGCGGGGGCTACTCTTCGTTGCGGTGCACGGGCCTCTCATTGCGGTGGCTTCTCTTGTTGCAGAGCATGGGCTTCAGTAGTTGTGGCTCGCGGGCTCTAGAGCACAGGCTCAGTAGCTGTGGCACACGGGTTTAGTTGCTCCGCAGCATGTGGGATCTTCCCAGACCAGGGCTCGAACCCATGTCCCCTGCACTGGCAGGCAGATTCTTAACCACTATGCCACCAGGGAAGCCCAAGCCTTTATTCTTAAAATACACACGCATACACACACACACAACCTCACAGTCCCATAACCTGACAATCCTCTTCAGTTACTGCCCTTTCTGGCCAGAATTAGAGTTGTCAGTATCTTAACAGATTTATCTCTTATTTTCTCTTCATCACAATGCAATCTGATTTCTGCCCCACATTTTAATCATAATTCTCATCAATTTTTACCAAGTTCTTTGTTTCTAACTCCAAGAAAACATTTTAGTGCTTATTTGACCTGATTTCAATGTTTGGCACCACTGACCACTTCCTCCTGCTATGGCACTTGACTTCCAAGACCACATATTCTACTGGATTATCCCATCTATCCAGACATTTATCAGTCGTGTTGATATACTTCTGTGTCTCATGTCTGCATATGAAATCCTGAAGTACTTCATTATTTTTTCCTTCTCATTTTACACTGTTAGTCATAGTTTTTATCATATGCTGATCATTCCCAAATTAACATCTTCTGCTCTCCAAATGTGTCCAATTGCCTACTCTAAAATTCCAATTAAAGTCTCACAGACACCTCATATACATTCCCAAAATATCATCTCCCTACAAATAATTCTGTTCCTCCTCTTATATTGCCCATCTCAAGGCAATAGAAAAGCACAAGCTCAAAACCCAGATGCCATCTTTTACTTTCACTCCCCATCATCCCCACACACTTAGCTTTTTCTGGCCCCCTACTTAAAATCCCACCCTCTTAATATGCCCTACCTTGTTTCTGTTCTTTCTTTTTCTCCAAAGCATTTTGCAGCATCTAACATACCAAATATTTACCGATTCATCTTGTCTATTATCTGTTTTCTTTCTCTAAAGTATAAATAAGTTCCGTGAGTTCAGAGATTTTTTTCTTGGTCTCGTTTATAGCTGAAATAGTATCTACGCATAGTAAACTCTAAAAACATGAAGTTCTTATCAGCACTATTTCTAGGTTTGCATTTATTGACTCTTATCATTTGATTATCAGGTGCTTTTCCTACTTAGTTGAATGTGTAGTAATTTTTTACTGAATGCTGAACATTGTGGGGAATATACTGTAGGGACCCTGCATGATGTTGTCTCCTAAAAAATGGTTGAGTTTTGTTATGGAAGGTAGTTAAGTTACTACAGATTTACCTTATCTTGTTGAGGCCTGGTTTTAGGCTTTGTTAGGTTTTTATTTACTCCTAAGACATGATACTTACTCCAACAGTGTGGCCTTTCTGTGATCCAATTAAATGCCTAGGAGTTTCCCTCTGGCTGGGCTTGCACTCTAACATCTCCACTGCTGTGGAATATCTGCTTAGCTCACAGCCTTCTGGAAGAGGCTCTCTTCCAAACCTCCTGTTATTTCATCCTACATTTGTATAGTCCAGGGGTAGAGCGAAGACCTAAGAAAAATTTCCACCCAGATATCTTGGCTTTCTTCTCTGCAGGTCCTCCATTTTTGGTGTCCTGAACCTAAATGTCAGCCAACTTAGCAGCCACAAACTCATCCTTCATTTGGCAAAACTGATGCTCTCTACTTGGGTTCTCTCTCTTTACACAATAGTCTGGAAACTGTTCTTTGAGAGAAAGCCTGTGTGAATCTGGGGCTTACTGCATTTGCTTCCCCTTTCCCAAGGACTGCAGCCCAGCAGTGAGCTGTTATCCAATGCCAGCAAATAATATTTTATATTATTTTTCCATGTTTCATAGTTATTTACAGTGGGAAGGTATACCTAATACCAGTTACTACATGATGTACAGATACAGAAATCCAACAAATATTTTTTGAATGAATCAACCTTCAAACCTATTGATTCTATCTCCTTAACATTCCTTGAATCCATCTTTTCTTTTACCCTACTGCCTCTACCTTAGTTTCAGCCACCATCAGCTCTAGCCTAGTTTATTGTTACAGTGCTCTGACTGATCTCTTTGTCTACAGTTCTGACCCACTCCGAACCATTTGCCACACTCCAGTTGTTTTGCTTTATTTATCTTTTTTTTAACGTTAATATTACATGTTACTCCTCTGTGGAAAACCCTCCAATGCGTCTTCACTGTCCTCGGGATCAAACCCAAACTCCCTGGGCTCTTTCATAGACTCATATCTCCCTGCTGCCATCCCCCGCCCCCCAAAAAAAAATTTATTGTAAGTTACCTTCAGTTCCTGTACATTCACAGTTCTTTCTCACTTCCAGGTTCTTGCACATGCTGCTTTACCCTGCCTGGCACAGTCCCATATTCTGACTAATTCCAGTAATTCACTCACATGCCATGTCTTCTGGGAAGTCTGCAACAATTTCCCTGAACTGGATTAAGTGTCCCACGTGCGCTCATTTTGCACACCGCACTTTTCCCAATCATCATCTGTATTGCACAGTTTTATGGTTATCTATTTACTTTTTTGTACTCCCACTAGACTTCTTGGGGCAAACCCTATGTGTTATTCACTGTTTTATTCCTATTTACTAGATTACTGAATAAATATTTCTTGAATTAATGCACAGTAATTTTTAGCAATTTCCTTCACAAGAATATATTCCTCTCAGTCAATTATACGTCCCCATTCTGTGCAATAAACTAATACATAAATACACCTACCTCCAAGAGTTAGAAAACAGGAGAAGTCAAGGGACACATATTAATAAGAGTATGACACTAAAAGTTTACAAAACAAAAGGAAAAGCCTTGGTTATATCTATGTCAGATACCTGAACATATGAAAACCTCCATATTTTGGTTTTGTGTTGTTTGGACAAAGTAAACACAATTTTAAGGAATTATCCATTCAAGTTGTAATCAACCGCTAAAGTCTCTACAGTTATGCTAATTCCTAGGATCTTAAGATCACTGCATGTTAGTTAGAAAGGAGACTTTAGAACTATCTCATCCTCTTCATTTCATAGAAGAAGAGCTGAGTTTGAAGGAAATAAAGTGACTTGCCTGAGTTCCCACAGTTAGTCAAAGGTAGTACTATAAACCAAGTCTTCTGTATCCCCTCAATTGCCTTCAAATTTATTATGTTCTGTATGAAAGAAACATTGACCATCACCAACATTTACTAAAGTCCTGGTATGTGTCAAGGGTGGGGTGTCCCCACCCCACATTCGTCTCTTATCTTAGGACCCAGTTAGTTAACTATGAAAAAAGTCACCACAAACACAGTAGAGGAACTGAAGATGGGGTGGGGTCAGAAAGAAGGGCCTCTCATGAGGTGTCAAGGACTATGATAACATGACCACTTGCTGTCAACTTAAAGTTAGTTCATAATCTAATAATAAATAATTTGGATATTTAATACCAAGCACTCTAACAAGTGACTTTTCCTTAAGACAGAGTTTCTTACTTGGTTTCTATTGGATTTTAATGAATAACACATGTGGCAGTCAAAGATATGTGTTTAAATGAAACTGGGAAGAAAAATATCATTGACTTCTTTCCATCAAGTAGTGATACTGAAAGCCACAAGATGATAAACACTAGTAACTCTTATTTTCTGAACATATTAAACAAGTGCTTTTCAGTGGCCTTAAGTCCATTTTGGAACTAGGTGGGGCAACTTAGAAATAAAAAAGCAAATGAGTTTTTGTTTTGTTTTTAATAAATGGCCAAAATAAAATACCTGAGTGGACACAATCTGGGAATCAGTTATATTTCAATAATGTTTCTTATTACTGTGATTCAGAGATCTAGATGCTTTAAAAAATTATCTATTAGAAGATGTCTCATATCATGGCATTTATGTTACTTTTGCAAAAAATTTGACTGATAAATTGAGTTATTATACATATTTTCTGGTCCTGCCGTATACTCTCCCTGTGGAGTTGCTCCTATTTTTTTCTCCTAACATACCTATAAGCAGCATTGAATTAACCTATACATTATAAACATGGACAGTTAGGTATTTGGGGGTTCACACTCTTCACCTAGCATCGCAAAAGCATTTAGCACCAGCCTCAGAACAGAAGTAGAATCTTAGATCAGGCTCATAGAATCAACCCGTCTGAAAACAGATATCTACTTGAAATTAACAGGACTGCCAGCATGGGGGTCTGCCCAATGGACAGTAGCAGTTATCAAGCGCTTTTGATGTGCAGAAACTAATCACTTTACAAGCATTAACTCAATAAATTTGTCATTATCCCCATTTTACAGATGAGGAAACTAAGGCACACAGAGTTTAGCAGCTTGTCTGAGATTTAAAGCAAGCAAGTAGTAGAGCTAAGACTTAAAGCCAGGAAGTCTGGCTCCAGAATCCTTACTCTTAATCACTATACTGATATACTTGTCCACAGACCTTACCTTTCTATTTCACCCCACAAATGTTACCTGAATGAGAGAACAAGTTCTTTCTCAATTTCCATTTGATCTTTGCCCTCTTTACCAAGGACCATGAAAACAGCTGAAAACTTTTACTTATATTAAAATGAGTTCACTTAGGGTAGCAAGGACTCTAAAACTCAAGGCTAGCAATTATGCATGCGGGGGACCTCACAGGAAATGTTTATTTGTCCCAAGGGAGTCATTACAGACTCCTAGCCTTAGAAAGTGATACAGTATATGCTTTTGAGGGTTCAACATAACGCACATGTCAGCTTCCCTAGCCAATATTCACCAGAGAATTCCATGTTTCTAAGGCCATGTACTCATGTTTTAAAATGTACTGAAAGATATTAACATCATGATAATGCCAAAACTCAAGTTCCAAATACTTAGCCCAAACACATGGCTTTCATCAGCTCCACAAAGCTCAAGAGATACTTTATCAGCCACTGATCAAAGGAAGCAGCAGGAACTGATACAAACACAAGTCAGGACACGTGCAGTGTCCTCCAATCCAGCACACCCCAGGGCTGTGTCTCCAGGGATAGAGACAGCACATCAGCATTCTGTTGTGGCAGACCAATGAATGGAAGTCTCTTTAAAAGCAAAGCCCAGAATACTTCAAGCTGAAAACCAGATCCTGATTTAGCATGACGATGCCCTCACTTGGGTATGTATGGCTGTAAGGGATATCTTACTCATATGAAGGTCCTGTCAATTTGCTTTCAAACGTGAATGGACTGAAGCACAAGTGCATGACTTCTCAAGTGTGCTTAGCTCTGCGCAGATAAAACTGCTTTATTTGGAATCACAGCGAAGGAAGGGGAAACAGCATCTGCAAACCATGAAGCTTATTAAACAAATTTGTTTCCCAAGTACTTGAGGTACTCTCAGTCCTAATTAATGTCTCCTGCAAATGCACCCTCATAGCTAACGTTCACTTTCCTAATCTAAGCCATATGTTCCTTACATCGTTTTAATGATATAAATGGAAATTGGTGTTTTTCACTGAATATTTCTATTACAAAAACGTTCTTTCCAGGCTGATGCTCTGTGCTGAAATCCGTGGATAAGAAAATCCCTCTCTGGAAACAGTTTCCCACTTTTTTTTTTCCTCTTCTTATTACCCATAGGCAGAAATGAAGTCGTACATGTGATTTTTAAATGTTGCATGATTTTTTTTTTTTTTTTTTTTGCGGTACACGGGCCTCTCACTGCTGTGGCCTCTCCCGCTGCGGACCACAGGCTCCGGATGCGCAGGCTCAGCGGCCATGGCCCACGGGCCCAGCCGCTCCGCGGCATATGGGATCCTCCCGGACCGGGGCACGAACCCACGTCCCCTGCATCGGCAGGAGGACTCTCAACCACTGTGCCACCAGGGAAGCCCACAGGAAGTATTTTGCCTGTACTAGAAACAAGCTTCTACAAGGGCAGAACCTGTCACATAAAAAAAAAAAAACAGGTAAATTGAAAAGGGGATAGCTGAGTCCAATATATAGCCTGTACAGTTGAAGTATAGTCACCACACCTTTCATAAGAAGAGAAGTTTACAGTTTACAGTGAGTTTCAGAAAATGACTTGCTTTTTTTCAGAAGCTTATAGCTTAAGTCAAATTCCTTGACCTTGTCCAGCTACTACTCTATATCTGTTTTCATTTTAAGAAGCACTCTTTAGGAACGTGACTGCAGGAAAGAGAGATGTATAGATGTATGAGATTTCAGAGTTGGAAGAGACCCTAGCCATCATCCCATCAGGTGACTGGTGAGCCTCACTGTGTATCCCAAACCCCTGGTGAGCTTGGAGACTGGTTCTGCCCCAGAGAGATTATAATTCAGTTGACCTGAGGTAGACCTGATAGAGCCAGATACATTATTTTTCCACAGCACTCCCGGTGATTCTAATGGCCACCTTGAAGCAGTGATCTTGTCCACCCACCTCTTTGGGAGCCAGTGGTATTAAACGTTTTATTCAATGTCCATATACAGTTGTCTGTGGCAGAGAACAAACTATAACCTCAAGCTCTAGACCTCCACACCTGTACATTTTCCTCTACCTTGTATTATAGACCTCTTATTCTGTGCTTTGAAAAAATTAAAATCAATCTGATGACAGAAATATCTTTAAAAACAAAACAAAACCTGATCTACTCTCCCACTCTCCCCTTTTCAAGGGCTTTTTCCCTATCTTCTATTTTTCTGTTATTGCACTCTCTCCTGAATGCCAGCTATAAATTGGTGTCACTATATAACTCCAGATTTAAAATGAAAATATTAGTAGGTCATTCCAGAACCACCCAAAAAAGTACTACTTTTAACAGTGCAAAATACAAAGAAATAACTCCTATTTGTTCCACTATTAAAATCATAACATGAGCAGCCAAATAAGTGTGCCAGGCACTGTCCTCGGAGCGTCTGACCTGGATCATCTCATTGCATCCTCATAACAACTTTCTGAGGTCAGTAGATTATTATTCCCACTTTACAAATAAGAAAACTGAGCCACCGAAGTTCAAGTCATTTCCCCAGGTAAATTCCCCCAATTTAAGTAATTCTGCATGGCTACGAACTGGTAGTCACTAACTTTAATCTCAAAACTCACAGTGTGAAACTGTTCTTCAAAAGTTGCTTTCTAGGGCTTCCCTGGTGGCGCAGTGGTTGAGAGTCTGCCTGCTAATGCAGGGGACACGGGTTCGAGCCCTGGTCTGGGAAGATCCCACATGACGCGGAGCAACTAGGCCCATGAGCCACAACTACTGAGCCTGCG
>NC_041215.1:86195487-86195769 GCF_002837175.3 Physeter macrocephalus | reverse complement strand
AAATAAATAAATAAATAAATAAATAAATATTTTTTTTAAAAGTTGCTTGCTAATCATGATCACCTAATATTTATAAAGCGTTTTTAAAAGAATACTTTAGGGCTTCCCTGGTGATGCAGTGGTTGAGAATCTGGCTGCTAATGCAGGGGACACGGGTTCAAGCCCTGGTCTGGGAAGATCCCACATGCTGCGGAGCTACTAGGCCCATGAGCCACAACTACTGAGCCTGCGCGCCTGGAGCCCGTGCTCCACAACAAGAGAGGCCGCGATAGTGAGAGGCCC
>NC_041215.1:86149097-86195446 GCF_002837175.3 Physeter macrocephalus | reverse complement strand
CGCACAGAAATGAAGACCCAACACAGCAAAAATAAATAAATTAATAAACTCCTACCTGCAACATCTTCTTTAAAAAAAAAAAAAGAATACTTTACCCGTCTCTCATACGATCTCATTTAAATTTTACAAGATTGACTGGCATCGCCATTTGGTTGAAGAGAAACCAAGGCTTGGAAAATACCCAATGTCCTCACAGGCAGAAGGTGGCCAAACCCAAATTTGAGCCTTCATGACATGTGCAGTGCTGCATTCAATCCACCACACTGCTTTAAATCTAAACATTGTTTTGTGGCTCTGATGAGCATTTCGTATGACAGCCCTGCTAGGAAAATAGTATAAAACTGACTATAAAGAGCCAAAAAACGAACGCCTCGCTGTTCAGATTAAATTGATTGTACTGAAATTCACTGGTACATAGGAAACAAAATAAATTGCAGCAAACCTCCCCGAAGATTTTTGTTGTGCATCCTTTTATTTTTATTCACATAATCTGTGCTTACTGAGCTGGGGTAAAGGATGCATAGGCTATTTTTATTTGGAGAAAGGCGACAACACCAGCCAAGCAGAAGGACCCATCCATGACCAGAATGCAATGGCCTTCATTATCCTCCAACTCCTCCTAAATGACTCACAGAGAGCTGGCAGATGGTGTTTTCTCTCACCCCTTGCCTTGCACTTATTTAATTATTTTAACTTAGTTTTTGTTCTGCTACCATGATGCCTAATAGGCAGCTATATTTGGGGAGTTGGTTTCTTCTTCTAATATTGACCAGTGCTTTTGGAAAATTTCTCAGGCTGTAAATTCTGGATCAAGTGAGGTTAGAGAATAAAGATGACAAAAAATTATTATTAACAATAAGTAACACTTACTGGGCACATACAATTTGCCAGATACAGTGAGCCAGTGAATTTGCATGCACTCCTCATTTAATCATCCAAAGACCCACAAATGGGGAAGCTGGTGTTTAGAGAGGATAAGAAACCTACTCCTACAGCTAGTTAAGTGGAGACAGAGAACCTGAACCAAGCCCCTACTGTTTAAGTCATTTTTTTATTGAAGTAACATTGGTTTATAAAATGTTTCAAGTGTACGGCATACTTCTACTTATGTGTACACTACAGCATGCTCATCACCAAAATTTTAGTTTCATCCATCACCATACAACTAACCCTCTTCAGGTCCTTCCCCTTTGGTAACCACTACTCTGTTCTCTGTATCTACGTGTGTGTGTTTCTTTGTTTGGTTTAGTCTGTTCATTTATTATGTTCCACATATGAGTAAAATATTTTAGTATTTGTCTCTCTCTCACTTATTTTATTAGCATAATACCCTCAAGGTTCATCCATGTTGTTGCAAATGGCAAGATTTCATCTTTTTATACGGCTGAGTAATATTCCACTGTGTGCATATATAATATACCATATATCTTCTTTATCCATTCATTTGTTGATGGCCACTTAGGTTGTTTCTGTATCTTGGCTACTGTAAATAATACTGCAGTGAACATAGTGGTGCATGTATTTTCTGAAGTAATGTTTTTGTATTCTTTGGATAAATACCCAGAAGTGGGACAGCTGGATCATATGGTAGATCTATTCTTGATTTTTTTGAGGAATCAACATACTGTTTTCCACAGTAGCTGCAGCAATTTGCGTTCCTACCAATAGTGTACAAATGTTCTCTTTTTCCCACATTCTTGCAAACACTTGTTATTTCTTGCCTATTTGATAACAGCCGCTTTAACAGGATAGAGGTAATATTCCATTGTAGCTTTGGTTTGCATTTCCCTAACGATGTTGCATTTCCCTAGTGATGTTGAACATCTTTCCACATGCCTGTTTGCAATCTGTAGGTCTTCCTTGGAAAAATGCCTATTCAGCTCCTCTGTCCAGTTTTTTAATTGGGTAGCTTGTTTTTTGTCACTGTTGAGTTGTATGAGTTCTTTTTATATATATATATTTTTTAAATTCTTTAGACTTATTTATTTTTGGCTGTGTTGGGTCTTCTTTTCTGCTCGCGGGCTTTCTCTAGTTGCAATGAGTAGCTGCAGAGTAGCTCTAGGGGCTACTCTTCGTTGCGGTGCGTGGGCTTCTCATTGTGGTGGCTTCTCATGTTGCGGAGCACGGGCTCCAGGCACGCAGGCTCCGTAGTTGTGGCTCGTGGGCTCTAGAGAGCAGGCTCAGTAGTTGTGGCGCGCGGCTTAGTTGCTCCGCGGCATGTGGGATCTTCTTGGACCAGCGATCGAACCCATGTCCCCTGCAATGGCAGGCGGATTCTTAACCACTGTGCCACCAGGGAAGTACTTATATATTTTTTATATTAATACCTTATTGGATATATGATTTGCAAATATCTTTTCCTGTTTGGAAGGTTGTCTTTTCATTGTGTTGATGGTTTCCTTTCTTGTGCAGAAGCATTTTAGTTTGATTTAGTCCCATTTGCTTATTTTTTCTTTTGTTTTCCTTGCCTGAGGAGACATACCTAGGAAGATAATGCTAAGACCAATGTCAAAGAGTGTGCTATGTTTTCTTCTATGAGTTTTATGGTTTCAGGTCTTACATCCAAGTCCTTGATCCATTTTGAGTTGATTCTTGTGTATTGTGTAAGACAGTGGCCTAGTTTCATTTTTTGCAGTGGTTGTCCAGTTTTCCCAACACCATTTATTGACCAGACTCTCCTTTCTCCATTGTATGGTCTTTGCTCCTTTGTTGTAAATTAATTGTCCATATATGTGTGCATTTCTGGGCTCTCAATTCTGTTCCACTGATCTATGTATCTGTTTTTCTGCTGATACCATGCTGTTTTGATTACTATAGCCTTGTAATATAGTTTGAAATCAGAGAGTGTCATACCTCCAGCTTTGTTCTTTTTTCTCAGGATTGCTTGACTATTTGGGGACTTTTGTGGTTCCATATAAATTTTAGAATTTTTTGTTCTATTTCTGTGAAAAATGTCCTTTGGATTTTGATAGGGATTGCACTGAATCTGTAGATTGCTTTAGGTAATATGGACATTTTAACGATGTTAATTCTTTCCAATCCATGAGCACAGAATATCTATTTATTTGAGTCTTCTTTATAATTTCTTTCAACAATGTCTTTCGTTTTCAGTAAACAGGTCTTTCAACTCCTTAGTTAAATTTATTCCTCGGTATTTTATTCTTTTTGTTGGGATTGTAAGTGGGATTTTCTTAATTTCTCTTTCTGCTAGCTCATTGTTAGCATATAGAAACACAATGCGTTTGTATGTTGATTTAGTACCGTGAAACTTAATAAAATTTTATTTATTATTTACAATAGTTTTTTGGTGGAGTCTTTAGGGTTTTCTATACATAAAATCATGTCATCTACAAATAGTGACAGTTTTACTTCTTTCTTTCCAATTTGGATGAGTTTTATTTCTTTTTCTTGCCTAATTACTCTGACTAGGACTTCCAATACTATGTTGAGTAAGAGTGCCAATCCCCTACTCTTAATATTTATGTGACACTCCAATGGTTGTGGTTATAAGCTCTAACACTTTGGGGAAATAAATCGATCTAGTAAATGATAAAGAAAACCACAAAGTTAATATTCAACCATCTGGAGAGATATCAGGTAGTGAATAGGCATTGTGAAAATGAAGGCTTGTGCTGTTGGCTCTTTCAGGATCAGCTTTAATTGCAGAGAGCACCCTGCACACCTTGCACCTGGGCCAGCCTGCATCCTCCAACTAAGCCAGGCGGGGCACAAAAGCCCAAACACTTTGGCCCAAGACCCTGACAGACAATATTCTCTCCAGAGGTGCTGGCCAGATTGGCCAAGGCTTTGTTAGGTCTCCTTCACAGTTTGACTTCCTCCTTTACCCGATCTTAGTTTCACCCTTCCCTCCCACAGGTGTTAATCCTTAATAAACCTCTTGCATCGCAAACTCTGAGGAATGTAGCTGTAACAATACTTCAAGGGCTTTCATAAATACATACATACATACATATATATTTTTAATTGCTAGGAACTTTTCGAATCTCAAGAATCCAGACATGTAGACGTAACAAATAATATATTTTGAACAGTAGTACTGGGACACAGACACCGCCCCCACCCCCAAGTAAGGGTGGAGAGTCAGTGGGGGTCGGGGGAGCTGTGAAGGTAGGAAGAGGCAGGTATCTGCTTAACCCTTCTTCAGACTGAACTGATCATATAATTCAGAACCACATCTGGTTCTGGAACAAGGGCAGGACAACAGTCAACAGGCCCATGAAACTCCCCAAATGGAGGCCTGTAGAAACCACCATATCCTCATGGGTCTACAGTGTCCCTACTTGGTGGGCCCGTATTGTTATCCTAGGCAGTATGACCTATGTACCTATGACATCAGGTCCATGTCAGAAGATTTCTATAAAATCATTTCTAGGACATTGTCAAATATAAAGGGGTTCTCTTCAATATTCCTCAATAGTTAAACACTATGTTATAGATGAAATCAGCATTCTGCATGGAACGTGCTGACTGACATACAATGCAGAATTATCTGAATCAGTTTCCATTCCTCACCACCTTTCTAACACTTTGGGTGCCCTCTCATCCATTATGCCTGTTCTAAGTGCCATTTTACTCCTTGTTACTGTCAACTCTGTCCTATTAAAGAGGTAATGATAACTGAGCCATCTCAAGAGAATTTGCATTTTTAAAAAAGGGACTCTTGGAACCCAAGAAAACTTTCTAGACTCCATAGAATGGAACAACATAATGGAATTAAAAGGCATATGACTCATATTTGGGGGCAAAGGACTTTCTGTTACTCTCAGTTGAGAAGCCAGCTCCTGGCCCTGTAGCCAGGCTTACAGAGGGAGTGTGTTAAAGGAGGAAGTGAGAGGAGCAGACTTATCTCCCTTTTCTAGTGGTCTTGTGCCTCCATGCACTTGATAATGGTTTCAGATGAAAAACTGTGGTCTTCATTTCTTATTAATGAAAACCACTTGCGTCTTTTTCAGAATTTTACTGTAATAAGAAAGGTACCTTTATTTTAAAAAGAAGAAAGGAAGAAAAGAAGAGAGGGAAGGAGGAAGAAAGAGTTTAATCTTGATTAACTCTTAGAAAATTTGCACATACAGGATCCTGGAGATTTAGACATCAAATTGGATAACAAAATGTAAGAAGAGAGCAAAAATATTTGGTTGTAATCTTACAACAAATCACTCGCTTTTTAAATTGTACATTTTTTTAAAGTCATAAAACTTAAGCAAAGAAAAAGAAATACATATTTGGAACTGATATGATCTGTTCCTCTTAAACATAAAAAGCTCACAGTTATTTCCAAGTCATTGCAATTTTCTTTCACTTGCCAAATACTGAACTGGTTTTAGCATTGTCACTGTTATCAACTAATTTACGTTAAAACTGATCTAGAAATCTACAATTTAAGCAACCTCTAGATAAAATGGGTCACTTTAAAGGTACATGTTTTAGTGAAATATCCTATGTTGCCTGACTGAAAACGATACTTTTGTTCAAAGAAAATGTCAACAAAATCCTGTTTGGGATCTAGGTGCTTCTAGCCCTGTTTAGAGGGCTTCTGCAGCATGAAATGGGACCCTCCTACGAATCAGTGGAGCATTAATGCATATTACAAATGCAAAACATAACTTTTTAAACACCAATGTAATGAGAAAGTTTGGAAAAAGTACTGAAGAGGTCATATGAAAGAAATCTTATCTGAAATATTCTTACGTGATGAAAGTAAAGCCTCCCCAAAATAGAGCTGCCTTTAGCCCCCCTTCTGGGGCAGCTTCCAGCCTCTTTCCAAGGAGACTGCCCAACAGAACCTTCTATACTTTCACAGTGAAGACCTAACCGCTCCCACCCCAAGCCTCCCCTCACCCCTGTTTTGGTTAAATTGATATATAAACCCTTACCTCTGGCTATTCTGCTAATTACTCACTACTGAGTACTGCCACATGCATACTAAACTTTTCTCCTCTACTCTGTCTATTGTCAATTAATCTGTGGGCCCCACCACTGGAACTTAAGTTGGAATCTTTCACTTCGGGACATGAGATGAGGGAAGAAATTCCCTGCCTTCACTCCACAGGCAAACAGACCTGAAAGCTAAATTTTAAAAAGTAATTTTTTCAATTTATATTAACTTGTCTTGATGTCTTTCTCAGAATTTATGGAGTTTGGTAAATTTTGTTACAGAGTTGGATGCTACTCCTCTGTTTTAGGACCAAATCAGCATGACTTTCTGCTATATCTTGTTAACTTTTGCAAGATGTTAAAATCAAATAGAATTTTTATTTGATACAAATGTTTATGGTTAACACAAACATAGTTTTTTTTGTAAATGTGCCTAAATTAAAATTTAAAATGCACTGAATAAGTAAAAACTGTTTTATAGGATGATAACATCTCAGTTAAAGTACAGTATGTCTAGAAACAAAGCATCAAGATTATTACAAGGGTGATGTGTGATCTCAGTTTCATGTACTCAAATTTGAAGAATCATACATAAATTGCGGTGGTCACCACACCCAAAACAGTAATGTTTCCACAGTAACCGGTCTACTTATAAAGAAACGGGTAATATGGAAGGAGAACAAAGAAACTAAAGTGAAAAATAGAAGTAACTGGCCCTGAATATATAATGAAAAGAAAAATGGTAAGATAGGATATGTCGAGATAGTGTTTTATCTCAGGAAAATATTAGGAACTTGGAAGATTCTGGAGGACGAGAGTCATCTTCTGTTCCTTTTGCATCTTTTCATAGTCTGAAACAAAGCCACATTACATAATAGGCACTCAAATACTTATTTGGGGGAAGGGGGAGGAGGGGGAGAAGGGGAAGAGGGGGAGGAGGGGGGAGAATGTGCAGATGAAAGGAGAAAAAAAGTGAGAATATACAAGAAAACAAACAATTCTGTACCAACAGATCCATAGGCATCCAAATAATAGAGCAAATATCAGTCATTACTCTTGCCACCAATTCTCAGACAGAATGACCAACTGTGAATGCTAAAGGAGAAAACATCCTTATGAAAACCTATGATTGATTACAGGTGTCCATAAATGCCACTCATGTCACTCAAACTCTGGTTGTCACTGTGATGAGAAAGGCGCAGCCTTAAGGTAAACTATTTTCCTAAGTTTGAGTTTAATTCATTCAGCTAGTTTTGAATTTTGAGAAGAGGAAAACATGTTTCCTTTCCCAGTGGCATTTTTACCCTCAAGTAAGTCAAAAGTAACTATCCTGTCAAAAAACTCAAGTAATAAAAATATGCATGATTTTGAAGTCATACATTTAAACACACATGGATATTTTATAGCATGTTTGTAGGTATTTTGGTTTTGCAAATGTGACCTTTGGGGTTTGATTTCATTTTACGTTCTCTGTTCTAAGCTTTTCTATCTTTAAGCTTACAATAGCGATTAAAAATTAAATTGGCCATATTGGAGAGATTAATTTACTTGTGCTGCAGATTGAAACAGAAATAATTCAGACTATATTTACAAAGCAGTTTGACTCTGTAAACCTCAATGCTTTATAAAACATCATCTAGTGGTAAGTTTGAAATCACTGTGCTAATTGCATAGAAACAAACTATGCACTTCTGTGAGTTGAATGTGCACACAAATCCCCTGGGATCTTATTAATATGCTGATTCTGATTTTGAAGGTCTGGAATAAGGCCGAGGGTTCACCACTTCAGACGTCAGGTGATGCTAAAGCTGCTGGTCATTTTGAACAGCAAGGTTTTAGAGAACTAGAATTTTTCATTAAATATTTCCCTTTTTTTCTTCCCTGTTTTTGACCGATTCATTTAGAATCTTAACCTTTAGAATAGCTAAGTGTTCCCTTTACATTCCTTAGTACATAAAAAGGATTGCACACTTGGAATTTCCCTTAGAAATCTATAAGAATTGCTCAACCCAAAAGGTTGATTTTGTTTGTTTCTCTGTTTTTTAGAGATAGAGAGCCCTGATTATTTTAAGTCCAACTCTTGCAACAAATTTTGTAGCGTTTACGAAATATGCTGTTGTGAAAATCTAAAAAATAGTCATAGATTTCGAAGATATCTCCAGACCTGACCAACAATAACATTTTCGGCAACACATGGAGGAACAGGAAGCTGTAATGAGTTTCTTTCAGCCCAAAAGCAGCCACAAACTATATTTCATCTGTTACTGGAACAACAGAATCAATGTCCTCCATATGAGCCAGCAAAAAAGACACCATTAAAATGCTACTGGAACCCATGAATTGAAAAATGGTACAAACTAAGAGTGTAATGATACAAGCAGGACACAAAGGGGAAGCCAGGAAATCTTAAGGGAGATCTTCCATGGTCTCGACTCTATTGAAAAAGGACACACATACACATGGAAACAGTTTCTCATGATTTTGTATTTCTAGTTTTAAATTTATTCTAGTAAAGAGCAGGAAAACCCACCTCAAGAGATTCTGACACTATATAGTTGGGCTCATGCATTACAACCTTGATTCACCAAAAAATGGTAAAACCTAGGATAAGTTTGCCCCTGTGAATAAACTCAGAAAATATTGGTATCTAGTTCTTCCCCTTAAAAGAGACAGAAAAAAAATGTAAGTTAAAACTTATAGCTTCTTGCTGTTGTTGTTCTCTATTTGTCCACATACTTTTAGTACAATCTTGAGTAGATAATCAGGTAATTCCATCTGCTACCTACTCAAGACTGTATTATTTAATTCCTCTTACTCATCTGGTTAATGTGTTATAATTCTAATGAACTATATAGATGGTCAATGAGCAGAAGAGTTTATAAGGAAAGAGAGTAGACTATATGTGTATTTATTTAATCTCAAAATAAAACAGAATTTCGGGAGCTAAAGTTAACATATAGATTTGACAGCAACAAAACTTTTTTACAATTTTTTTCCATAGTTGGATGTTTAGCTTCTTACACTACAACTGTACTAAATTACCTGATTTTAGGTTTGTTATAAGCTAGTGTGAACACTAAAATACTGTTATTAACCACTACTACCTTTTTCTTCATTTGTCTCATACCCGTGTCTCTTAAGCTGGAGGGGAAAAATGGTACATGATTAACTAGACACATTAATGTGAGTCCAAAAGCAATAGTCTGTTGTTCCAATAACAGAATAAATTATTATAAGTTAAGAATGTAATTTGATTGAAAGGTCAAAAATGTTTCAAAATATAGTCAAGAATACTGTATTTGTACCGTATATGAGTATCTGACTCATATCACATTGGCAAATACATTCACCCAAGCATTGATTAAGCAACTCTCCAAAGCCCAGAACTTTGATAAGCATCACCACCCCCTTTTGATGTCAAAAGGTAGATTAATCTTTTTCAGTTGCTATGTGATCAACGGTAAAAACAAAAATCCCTAATCCATAAGGTTGTACAATCTCCATTTTAAAGCACAGACTCCCCAGAAGGTAGGAGAGATGAATTTCTTTCTCATTTATTCCCAATATCTTAAATACTCACACACTTATGAGAAAATCATATCCCACTCACTAAGACATTTCCCTATACTCAGAATGGAACTGAAATAACAGCTGACAGCATTTCTTAGATAAACATTTTCAATGGCATATAATGCATTTGTACTGACAGGTGTAGAAACTGACCAGTAATACATGATGCTAAGCATATTCTCAACCTTCTAAGAGATACTCCCATGGTTTACTTATAAAGTAAATAAGAAGAAAAATATTTGTTGAACTTCATGCCTTTTTACACACGTAATAAATTGATTTTTCAAAGATGATGATAAGGCTTAAATGATATAAGCAAAATACAGTTCCTGAGCCACAATAAGGTCTTAATCTTAACAGTAAGGGATCACAGTTATTAAACAACAACAACAACAACTGCCCTCTCAGTTACCTCATGCATCACTGGCTCCTTGGCAGGCCACAGGACCACTCTTTCTCTACCCAGAAATTACATCCAAAAGGACATGGGCCACCTTCAGCTTCATAACACGCGTGGCCTGGAGAATGCGATTTGGTTTAGTTTGGGTTTTGCAATTTGGCACTTTGAAGGCTTTTAGATAGAGCCTGGCTTGCTGCCTCACCCCACTTCTCACTCTTCCTCACTGTTTAACACTGTCAAATCCACTCATTTTTGTTACCTGTCTGATCTCGGTTCTAAGCCCTGAGCCATAAGCCAATGTCAATGGGAAACCCCCAAATACAATAGCATCCACTGCAGTATCTTCACCTGGAGGGAAAATGCTCCTTCTCTTTTCCCTTACACCGTGATGAATAAGTATCCTTTTATTTTACACAACCGCAAGCCAATATTTGAAATGCTAGGGAATACTCAGCACAAACCAGTTTGGGCAGCATTTCAGCCACTCTTGTGACTCTGAGCACCCTGGGAAACTGTCTGCTGATCTGTACGCTGCTCAGCTTGGTCTCTCAGTCTGCTCTGCAACATTTCCTTGCACCCTTGAATGAAAACGTGAGGTCTTTCCTCTTCCCTATCCTCTCAACCCCCAGACAATGGAATTTTCTATTAGAAAGAGACAGTGCAGCACTCGGAGGGGAAAAATCAGTTTTTTGTTCTCCTTTTTCTGTCCACTATAATACAAAGCTTTGCTCTTCCTCCCGGGAAAATGTAAGGCTGGCTGGCAGTCAGTTTGACAGAAGGAAAGCAGTGCAGCGGAAAATTGGATAACAGGATAAAAATCTATGGGGCCACAGGAATCCCATCAAAACTGGCTCCTGTCAAAACCCAGACAAGTGACAAGGACAAATATAGAATGTTATTTATATTTAAGTATTTCTAATGATATCATAATTATACTTCTGCCTCTGCTAGGCAGCCATTTTCCTGGGAGCCACCACTGCAAACTAAGTGTTGTATGTTGGAGAAAATCTACATAACAATTAGACAGCCTCAATCAGACGCCCAGGAAAGTCCTATAAACTCCTCAGATAGCTATTTCTAAAGCTCAGAAAATAAAACTTTATTTTTGTCAAACACATTTTCCTTAGAGTACAATAGACAAGTTCAGTAAAAACAAATTATTCCCAGCCCTTTGGGCCTGGGAAAACCAAGCTATCTAGCAGGTAGCTAATAGATTAATTTCACATAAAATTAAGTCTGATATTTTGGAAAATGTCTTATTTTCTTTTTTCATGTGTCATTCTATTGACATATTCTATTGAGTCATTCTATAGGTCAAGTTACTCACTGATGGCCTTAATTTATTAAACGGCTCAATAAGTTCAATAAACTGAAATTTAAATTGCGAAAAGACGTAGATTTCCTTATTTTAAAACTTGGGAAAAAGTTTTGATATATTCTAAATTAATATGCATTATAATTAATTCTATTATTAAAACCTGACATTTTGGAGTACTTCCTTAAGAGAATACACTGTAATTGATACCAAATAATTTAGCACCACAACACAGAACATTCATAAATATATGCTTTATGTAGAATCCAATTCATATTATACTTCCATAGAACTTTAATTCTAAGACTCCTAAGCACTTATTGATCATCTTTAATGTGTATATACTCTTCCTGTTTCATGGAAGGACAGCCACACACATACACACATCAGACCTGTGCAAGAAAAAGCAGAGTGAAGGACTGTCAGCATACAAACCATTAATTTACATAAAAACAATACATTTATTGCCCATAATATACAAGACAACACACCAAGCACTGGAAGAAAAAGCAAATATAAAGGGATATTTAGTCACAATAACATGCCATCTAAAACTTAGGTTTGGAGTGCTCCAGATCCCCAGTTCGGAAAAACTGAGGATCCTCCAGCCTCCATGTCATTTCTAGTCTAGACACCTCTGCCATGCTATCCAGGCTCCCAACCATATGAACCCATTTTACTGAACAAATTTTCCCCTGCTGCTGACTTCTCCCTCCCTCACTCTTGCTCATATGTCCTGTTCTCACTCTTGCCTTCTCTTGTCTTTGATCCTTCCCTCTCTCGCCCAAAGCCTAACCCTTTAAGGTCTAGCTAAATTATCGCTTCACCTCGAAACCGTTTTGGACTAATCCAAATGATGGTTTACCTTGTGTAAAGCAGTGTTCTAAGTGTTTAACGTTTATGACCTTACTTGTCACAACTCCACAGGAAGGTAGTACTCCATTTTAGAGAGGCATAAAGCTCAGAGCAGTTAAGTAACTTGCCTCAAGATACACAGAAAAAAAAGTAGCAGAGTCCAGAGTCATACCCCATCTGTCTGACTCAAAGGCCTACTACTCAGAGTTGTTAGGGAACTTCTCTGTTATTTTGTCCCCTAATACTTTTTTCTCTGAACTCATGTTCTAGGCGGTATCACGTGATTCACCATTTAATAGTTCTCATGTCCATATGTACTACTCTGGGCTCTGTATTTAGACTATAAATGAGTAGAAGTTGATGAATCTCCCCCTCCAGCCTAATACCAGGCATTTAACTTGTTGATGGATTGAATCTAGCAAATCTACGGCATTTTAATACATTAGAGAAAAAGCTAGGCTTCTCTGACCTTTGCTCTTTTACCTCTGGTTTGGGTCACTCATAGTTCTATTAGCCCTGGGGGACTATTCTTCTTCTAGGGCGCTATAAAATGTGAAGTCACAAAAGAACATCTTAATTTTAACTCAACAGGTCTTTACTGCATGACAATTACGTGACAGAATTTTTCCAGGTACACAGGGGAAAACACTAAAGAGGTTTAAGACAATCTCTGCTCTTTAGAACCTTACTATCTTTTTAGAGAGAGATTTTATCTATATACATTATATATAATGTATATTAAATATGTTACATGTATTTATATTACATGATTATATATGATATATATGTATCAGTTAATACACAAAACATGAGTTTATACATGAAATATGCTTTAGTACAGTGCCTAGTATACAGTAAGAGCTTAATAATGTATCTGTACAGTGCCTAGTATACAGTAAGAACTTAATGTGTCCATACAGTAAGAGCAAATGGAGGATAGTGAGCAAAATTTAATCTGCCGCTATTCATAATAAATGGTCATTTATTGCCACAAATATCATTCAACAAATATTTAGCGTGTTTCTATTCTGTGCCTTTCCAGAACTTACAGTCTGGCAAAGTCAATGCTGAGACGGTGTGGAAAACGTAACAAATTGAACTTTTTCTTACAGGGCTCTCTCCTGAAAAATGCCTTACCAAGTCCTTCGTATGAGCTCACTTTTCCCAGCATATTTTTTTCTCCTTAAAAGTGGAATGCAGCAAAACAGGATAATGTTTTTGTACATCTAGTTTATATGAAGTCTGCCTATGATTTTATTTTAGTATTAACACAGACATATGCTCTCTCTCGTGATTGATATTACATGAATTTGGATACATTAGCCTAGAGTTAGGTAAATTAAATGGAAAAATGTCATTGATAGCTCTAGAATCAAAAACAATATGTGTTTCTTTGATTCTGAGATTTATTTAATGGATTACAATGATGCATCAGCTAAAGGGTGGTAATTTAAATTATAAGCAGAGGGCTCAAAGCTGTGGCTAATTCATTACTGACACATCTCTAGTTGAGGTAGTAATTTAAAGTCATGTGTGTCACATTAATTGTAATCTTGTTTCCAAATGACAAGATAAATATCTCAAGGAACATAATATAGTATGGTTATAGGTCAAACCAAATGAATGTCTAAAATAGATTAGCACTAAGTGCATGCAATATGTCATGTTTATCAAATTTAAAAAGGATAAATTGTATTAACATTTAGCAGATTGCTCATTACACATTATCAATTTTAGCTTTTAGGTGCATTAATACTCCACTCAGTTATAGCATTCTCTGAGATGCTACAAAAATCCCCAACTGAAAATCTAATACTTGAGAAAAAATAGAACAAGCTAATTTGTACCCTTCCCTACCAAGATTTGATTGCTTTGTTTCACATACATGTGAAATAGATATACCTTGGCCCTGAAGTGATTCAAATAAGGGCAATGTTACAATTAGCCAAAAAAAAAGAAAACTGCCAAAATGCCAGGTCCCTACCAATCTGCATCCGTATCTCTGCTTTTAATTTAAGCCTCTCCAGCAGGTGGGACTGGGTCAGAACCCAGAGCAGAAAACCTATTCTGTCTAAAATAGAAAACCAAACTGTCTCCCCAGTATCACACAGCAAAATAAGTGCAGAATAAGGATGTAGGCTGTTATTGTAATTATAAAATAGACAGTTGGTTTTGAGATTTGGGCTGAGATTTATCTCCTTTGATTTCAGGATGGATTCATCCATTTTCCTACCTACAAGCCCTGAGATTACTGGTGAAGTATTTGTCCAACTCTCTTTCTCACCATGCCTACAAGTCACTATACACTGCTATTTTCTTAGCCTAGAATTACTGCTGTGGAAGAGCTTTGCATTACTTGAATATTTTGAAAAGTCATTTAGGGTAGCTTGAGGAACAATGAAGAAAGGACAGCAAATCAACTAAACCCAGCCCACAGAAATATTTTGTCTAGCTAGCACAGGTGTTCTTTGCGTTTTGTTTGTTTGGATGTTTGTTTTCCATTGAATTTGAGTGTCTTTAAAGCAAGGCACGCGGCCTCAGAGTTCAGCAGTTTGCTCTACTGCCCCTTTCCTTACACAAAGCCCCAGCCTACCTCAGTGTTACCTATATAGGCAGTAGAGTCTATAATAGATAGTCGTTGCACCACTGGAGAGAGGGCATTTGTTTCGCCAAGTGGAGTTTGCACAGAACTAAAATAATCAAGACAGCAGAGGGGATTTTTAGGGACTGTGTAAGGGAAGGGGGAAAAAATGACAGTTGAGGCTAACATCAAGAAGAGAAATTTTGAGAATGTAAACCAAACGATCTACTAGAGATTCATATTAAGGGTCTGCTAGGCTGTGTGTAATGGAAATCCTACCCTCTGTACAGAAGAGTTTTAGTAAAATATTAATTTCTCATGAACGTGTTATAAAACTGGATGTGTTCTGAGGAACCAATCAAGTGCTGAGAGTCTCAGTACAAGGCAAGGGCTGAGGATATCTTGGACCACATCCGGGTTACGACAACACAGAAGGGTAAATCATTACATCGGGGGTGTTTTCTCTATCTAAGTTATTATGTGAGAGTTTCCTGCCATACAGCTAACGAAGTTAACTGCATTTAACTGGTAGATAGGAGATGGGCTCAGCCAATCAGATGCTTCTGCTTCTGAGACAGGGAAAGAGGACAGACACAGTAACAGAGATTACTTACAGTTCAGTGCATCCCAGGCAAACATTTAAAGTGAAATGATTCAAATAGTTCAGGAAATTCAGAATGGATGCTTTAGTTAATTTGTTCCACTGGAGGCCAAAATCGTTTTAAAACTTCTTATTAAACCCATTTAGAAGCTATGTCAACAATCTCAATTTAAAAATATGTACAGAATATAAAGTTCTTGAGGAAGTATAACCGTATTTATTAAGATGTAGCATAGTGGATTCATTTAGAATTCAAATCCCAATTTACCACTTACCAGCTGCGTGACCCTGAACAAGTTACTTAACGTCTCTGTGCCTCAGTTTCTTTATCCATAGCCTCAACCACCAAAGGCAAGGTGGGGGTGATTACCATAATGGACAGCAGAGTGAGAGTAGCAATCAGAATAGTCTGACTCGCACAGACCTACGGTGTTGTCTAGTATTAGTCAGCTAGGACTGCTGTAACAAAACACCGCAGACTGGGTGGCCTACACAACAGAAAGCTATTTTCCCACATCCGGTAGCTTGGAAGTCCACAGTCAAGGTGCTGGCAGGTATGGTTTCTCCTGAGGCCTCTCTCCTTTGCTGGCAGATGACTTTCTCTCTGTGCATTTACATGCCTGGCATCTCTTCCTCTCCTCATAAGGATATCAATCATACTGGATTAGGGTCATGACTTCATTTAACCTTAATTACCTCGTGAAAGGTCCCATTTCCAAATACAGTCACATTGGGGGTTAGGGTTTCAGCATACTGATTTTGGAGAAACAAAATTCAGTCCAAAACTGGAACTATTAGTGCCTACCTCATAGGGCTGCTAGGAGGATTAAGTGAGTTAAAATTTGTAAAGTATTTACAACAGTGGCTGGTACAAAGGAGAGCCATGCAAATGTTTATTAAGTGATATGGGAAAAAAATTAAAGACTTAAAATCTGAGTTAATTTCCTCATCTGTAAAATGGTAGGACCTCTCTCTTTTTGGCAGATAGGAATCGGGCATGTGTATTAGTTACCTATTTCTGTGTAACAAATTACCCTAATGTTTAGCAACTTAAAACAAAAACAAACATTTGCTATCTCATACAGTTTCTGTGGAACAGGGATTCAGGAGCAGCTTAGCTGGGTCATTCTGGCTCAGCCTCTCATGAGGTTGTAATGGAGACATTATCTGAAGGATCCACTCCCAAGATGGTTCACTCACATGACTGACAAGTGGGTGCCAGTTGTTGGCAGGAGGCTTCCATTCCTCACCATGTAGACTTCTCCAAAAGGCTGATGAAGTGCCCTCACAACACGGCAGCTGGCTTCCTCCAAAGCAAGTGGTCCAAGGAAGAGCAAGGCCGAAGTGACAATGTCTTTTGTGATCTGGCCTCAGAAGTTACATTCCATCACTTCTGCTATATTCTATTGGTCACAAAGATCAACCCTAATACAATATGAGAGGGGACTACACAGGGCATGAATACCAAGCAGAATCATGAATAGGAGTTACCTTAGAGAATGGCCACCATACTTGGTCAGTCAGATGCTCCTGCCAAGACTTTGAAAAGTGAAAGTGAAACAAGGACACAGTGACAGCTGAAGATTACTTACAGCTCAGCACAAATACCAAGTGGAGGTAGCACCAGTTACAGCATCCCAAGCATACAACTATCCCAATGTGTTCTGAGCTGTATTTTCCATCGTGTTAGATTTTTTTTGGTTCTGTCTCACTCTCTAAACCTATTTCCCAGTCTCCCAATTAATTCTGTGATAGGCCCAATATTTTTTCAACAATTTTTTTTAGTCTGCTAGCTAGTCAGTTAGCTTCTATTTTTTGCAACCAAGAACCTTGACTGATACAATCTAGAAAATTTCCCCTTTGTCCTCTTCTGCTAATCCTCTTCCTCTTTCCTCAGACTTCATATCTCAGGTCATATGTCATTTCCTTAAGAAAGCCTACCCTAGCCCCTCAAACTAGGACAGGCACCTCACTCCATGTTTGAAAAGCACTTTTTATTTCTCATTCTCACCTCTGTTACTGAAAGTTATAATTAACTACTCTTATATAATCAATTTTGTCCCATTAGAATTTTTCTCCATGGGGGCAGAAAACATAACTATCTTGTTCATTGCTATATCCTCAGAATCTCACATAGTAGGTCTCTCAAAAAGGAAGACTAAAAGTCAAACACAAAGTTTTTGCTGTCCTTATGGTCTTTACAAGAGAGCTGACATCCTCAATCATCCATTTTAGTTTGACTTGAGAATGATGCTGTCATTTATTTTTACCTTTTCCAATGTATTTTTTCTATTAATTTTGAAATTGGTGTTTTCAAAGCTGTTTGATGTTGCCATCCTCTATCACCAAAGATTCCAGTTTAATATATACTTTATTCAGTCAATTCTTTCCCTATGGAGAGGCCAAAATATAAGAAGTTTGCTTCATGAGCATGGAATTTGAAAATGGAGTTAATTATTTGATTCGATTGTTCAACGGCATCTGGCTAAGGAAACTTGACTGAGAACTGAGATATTCCTGCCAAGATGTCTGACAGGTCCCTGAGCCAGTGTTCCCTCTGCAGGGATGGGAAGTGCCAATGCCCAACTCACTGGCCCTTGTTTTCTCTGTTAACCCCTCTCCTCTTCCAAGTGTTTCATTATTTCTTTAGATATGCTATTCCCATCCAAGTCCCCATTTGATGGTGTGGAACAGTTTATTTTAAAGATCAGGTTTGCCTGATCAGGTCTGGAAGATAGAAAGCAGGAGGAGGAAAAGCAAAATTCTTAAGAATGATTCTTTTTCAAAATTAATCCGGTAAAATCAACATCACCTGCATCACCATCTTGAGGTATAGTTAAGATAATAAGTCTTTTTCATATTCAAATTAATCATTCAATCCCCACAGGACCAATTTAAAAGGAAGTCCAGTGGCTCCCTCTTGAAACCTCTCCCCTTAACCAAGCTGTCAAGAACCATGGACACTTACACAGTCCAAAGGGGTCATCTCTGTCTCTCAGTTACTCATCTTTAGCAGAAGAACAGAAGGAGGCAGGGAGGGAGAGATGGAGGGAAAGAAAGAGAAAAACTAGAGGAGGAAGAAGAGAAGGCACTCAAGCTGTCTGACCAGTTTCAGACTAGCCCCAATATTCAATTGTCATTCCTGTCGTCACTGCCATGCAAATTCACTGCACTTGGCTGATCTGGTCCAGTGCATTCATTTGAGCCTTTTTACCCTCCCAATGATGCAACAGAAGCTGCAGAGGTGTACCAAAGTTACAGATCTCCTCTTATCTTTTTAGTCTAAGCCACTGTTCCCACAATATCCCCTTGTGACAGGGAGGTCTTCCAGGCACACACTGTTATGGAATGAATCTTCATGATTTCCTACAATTCACTTGTCAAATATCTGCCTTCCCTTGGGACAAATGCTCCTTTCGGGACACAGGTGAACTTGTTTGAAAACATCTCAATCTATCCAGTGTTAGTTAGGATAAGGTGGTCTCAAACAAAATGGGGACATTCTATTTCCTCCTAGAAGTCCTTGACAATGCAAATTTACTCCACTTTTCCCCAAGCTTACATAGCAAAAGATACATGGAGAAAACTTTTAAGGAGTCACAAAATATTCTTATACATACTTTTCCTGAATCAATGGGTTCTTACTTCTTCCATTTGAATAATAAGTGACCTTAAAGAAATTCTCAGAATTAAGAAAATCTGCTCCCAATTGACCCCTTGTAGTCACCTAGAAGAAAAGTGGCTTGCACCTTCTTTCACCAAGAAACAAAAAACTGTTCTATCCTGACAGGTATCCCTCATATTTCTATACAAAAATAAAATAAAATAAAAATATAGCCCATAATCATTAAAGATATTATAAGAAAACGTGGAGGGCTTCCCTGGTGGCGCAGTGGTTGCGCGTCCGCCTGCCGATGCAGGGGAACCGGGTTCGCGCCCTGGTTTGGGAGGATCCCACATGCCGCGGAGCGGCTGGGCCGGTGAGCTGTGGCCGCTGAGCCTGCGCGTCCGGAGCCTGTGCTCCGCAACAGGAGAGGCCACAACAACGGGAGGCCCGCAGACCACACACACACACAAAAAAACTAACAAACAAAAAAAAAAAAAAAAAAAAGGAAACGTGGAACTGACTTGAAAGGTATAATATAGTAGATAAATGGACCATTTAGCACAGAGTTACCCTTGGTAACAGTACCCTAAATTTTGTCCAAGTATTTATCCTTCCTAGATGCAGCCTTTGTGTTTGGAACACATAGTCCCCGGTCCCACGTCCATAGAGGTAGACTTGTACTGCAGGTCTAAACTAATTCTGTTTCCCTGGACACGCTGATTGCTTCAGGGATGGGTCCACAGCTCAATATCAACTTAGGAGAGCCAAGTTTTTGCTCTACTCTTGAAGGACAGAAGTTCTCTTTCCTATTATATAAGTAACCATCACTAAAAAGCCTGCCTTAAAATGGAGCCAAGCCAGAGTAAGCAGAACCAATAATAAACCCTAGTCATAACAGATATAGGGTGCTCAATTAATGAAACAATAAGCTTCCTCTTCGGTTACTTCAGTTTGGGATTTCTGTTGCTTTCTATGAAATGAATCTCATCTGATACACATGAACCAATTAGCATATTAGAAGGTTAAAACAGGAGATGTACTAGGTAGGTAGAAGGGAAACAGTGGGGAAGCCCATTTTCTTTTTCTCTTTAAATTTGTGCCTCCTGTAGCCACTATAACAACAGGAAGTATAGTTTAATTGGAAATAGGCTAACACAGTTCTAAGAATAATCATCTAAGCCTAACTGCCTGGGTAGTTTTGATGTCAGTTAAATTTGCTCTTCTGTTATACAGTGTACCTCTCCTGATTAGTACTTGATTAAACAACAACAACAAAAATAACGTCTTAGAACTGAAATATCAACAGCTTTCTGGATTCCATTTTTTCTTAGCAAGATAATGAGCATAGCACATTGTTTAGATGCTTTTAATTGGATGAATATCAGATATACAATGTTTTTCTATCATTGATGCCTTGTGTGCTAAGAATTTCATTACATCCTAGTATTACCACATAAAAATTTCCTTGTGTTTGTCACAAACATATTCCTACACATAAAGATAATAGCTACAACTTCACTATCTATACACTGAATTTTTCTTTAAGAGTATCCACTTGACGTCATGAAGCACCTAATCGAGTTGAAATATTCTGCTTTTGACCATGATTTGTTCTTTTCAAAATAGACTTTTTTTTAAAAAAGAGGAAAATTTGAGTAGATTTTTATTTCACCATTAGGTCCTAAGCAGTTGCTGATTATCCATTCCATGTAGTTTTGTAAGAAAAGAAAAGGAAACTCAGATGTGGCCCTTGCCCTCCAGAAGTTTATAAGCTGCTTCTAGTTACAAAATGAGCAGGGTGAAAAATTTTTAGTACCATTTACACAGTAAAATACACATGAGTATAATACAGAATCATTAAGTGATGTGAAAATATTTGGTAAAGGGGCTCTTAGTAAATACCTGTGGTCTCATCAGAAGGAAATAGGTTAGTCAGGAGAGGCTGTTTTAACATTTGCCAATACCTGAAGAGTCACATAATGTCCTGAAATGAATGATTTTTATCATTCATCTATTCAAGAAATGATTACACGCATTCTATGTGTCAGATGCTGTATTAGGTGCTCCTCTTGATCTTTCTTGTTTTCCTTAGTCTTTTATCTTGGATGAACACCAGTTGTGCAGAATCATTACCCTTGGTTCACGACACTGTCACTGATTTATTCAGGGGCCAAAGTGGGCTTTCTCCAGTGTGTGGCTATTATAGATACATGCTCATGTTTCCTGATACACATGACTGTATATACATAAGGGAGTGGAACTGCTGAGTCAAATGGTATACAAATGCTCTAATTCACAATTCCAAATTACTCTCCAAAGTAGTTGAACCCATTTATATCCCTACCAGCAACGAATGAGAAATCCAGTTGATCTACATCTGTACCAACACTTGGTGTTACTAAACTGCTTAATTTTTTCTCGTCTGTTGTGTGTAAAATGGTATCTCATTGTGGTCTTGTGTTCCTAATTAATTTTAGGTTGAGCATCTCTTCACATATTTTGAGGTAATATATACGTTCTTTCTTTCTCTATTTTTGACTCTTAATATTCTTACCATTATAGGTACAGATATAGACATAGATAATAGAATAGCAAATACAAGATTCTAGCAAGTCAACAAAATATGAAGGATCACTTAAGAGCTCAAAGTCTCTCATATTCTGTGCTTCTTGGGGATGTGTGAGAGAAAATGTGTACTTTGGTCTAGTAATTAAAGGAAATATTAACTCCCAACTATTATTCACCGTTCATAACATTAGGCAAGTTTGCATCAGAATTCCTCAACTTCTCAGCCATTCCCATACGTCATCTCACTCCCACAGAATTCTAGTCAAATCAAAAGAAGAGAATGTGGACAGGAAAGGTCCCTTTTACAAAGAATGGTTATGAGTGACCCGAGACCAAGACCTTTTCAAACTGTAAACCTCATGGGTCTGGTCATGGTCTGGAGACTAGTAAACTGACCAGGAACACAGAACCCTAAGGTCACCTGGAGCCACCCTTGATGACCACACCTGGATGACCTGTACTGTGAGACCACAGAAAATCATTTCAAACAAAAGTCAAACTGGAATATACATTAGATTCAGAGGGGCAAGAGATATGTGATTTGGGCACATGGCAGAATACCTACTAAAGTGGTACTCTCACTTCTTCTATTCCCAAATGTGAAAGATAGATAATGACTGCACAAAAATGTCTGCTTCACTAGGTGCCTGACACTCACTGAAAAGCACAATGAAATACTGGAGACATTATATAGGTATAAAGACAAACCAAAACTAATTTAATAAATTAAGATAAAAATTGTTTTAAGGTTTTAAAAGGGGGAAAGAAAATTTTACATATTCAAGACATATTCAGAAGTTCTAAACCTTTTAAGATCATGTTTTTTTCCCTCAAATGAAAGCAAGACATTACAAAACTTCAGGATCCAGAGTTTCTAAGCAAACATAAGAGGTGGGGGAAGACTCAACTGTAATGACCTTCATTTGCATTTATATACTGTTTTTTTTTTTAAGAAAACTTAAAAAAATTTTTTTTTAAATATTTTATTTATTTTTTATTTTTGGTTGCATTGGGTCTTCACTGCTGTGCGCGGGCTTTCTCTAGTTGCAGCGAGCAGGGGCTACTCTTCCTTGCAGTGCACGGGCTTCTCACTGCGGTGGCTTCTCTTGTTGCAGAGCACAGGCTCTAGACGCGCGGGCTCAGTAGTTGTGGCTTGTGGGCTTAGCTGCTCCGCGGCATGTGGGATCTTCCCGGACCAGGGCTCGAACCCATGTCCCCTACATTGGCAGGCGGATTCTTAACCCTGTGCACCAGGGAAGCCCCATATATACCATTCTCTTAATCTGTTCAGGTTGCTATAACAAAATGTGATGGACTGAGTAACTTAGAGACCATAAAAATTTATTTCTTACAGTTCTGGAGGCTAGGAAGTCCAAGATCAAGGTGCCAAAATGGTTGTGTTTATGGTGAAGGCCTGCTTCCTGGTTCATAGCCTATATCCTCACATAGTGGAAGAGTTAGGGATCTCTCTGGAGCCTCTTTTATAAGTCACTGATCCCATTCATGAGGTCTCCACCCTCATGGCTTAAGTACCTCTCAAAGGCCCTACCTATTAATACCATCGCATTGGGCATTAGGATTTCAACACAGAAATATAGAGAGGGACACATATATTCAGTCTATAGCAACTATATGCCTAGTATATTTTCTTCCTCACCATTCCAGTATATTCAGAATAGGCAGGTATTTAAATTTGCATTTTAACCACCGGACAAATTGATTCAAAGAGAAATGAGGCAACTTTCTGAAAGCCACAAGGGGATTAGCCTCACCAACAGACCTAGAAGTCACATCTCCTAAAATCCTACCATGGCCTGTAATTGGGCAAAACCACTTTCTGCTTCTCATTAATAAGTAGGTTTAAAAAAAGTACAATTCCAATATCGCATCAATTGAGAGTTTTTTTTATAAAAGGTATAAACATGCCATGTGATGAGCTATTTTAATTGTGTGTATATAAGGAATCTGCGAAAAGCTTATGAAACCAGTTATCAGCCACCCCAACTGTTTTGTGCTTCCTTATAAAAATTCCCGGATGTCACAACTGTCACACCTACTTGTTAAATTGAGAAATTCTTGAACCACAGTAAGCAGATGCTAGAACAGATGGAAAGTTTCTTTTTGGGCTGAGAAAAAGAAATTTCCAATTAAGAAATGCCTGGACACTATTTTATCTCCCTTCTAGTTGACTGAACTATGAGATTTCCTTATGTCACAGTTTAGAATTTAAAAAGTTTCTATTTCCCTCAATATTCTTTATTTCTTCAGGTACCTATAAACATTAGCTTAAAATATACTCATTTTTATGTCCCTTTTATAAAATTGCTATGGTGCTTTAAAAAATGGAAAATTAATGATATATTTTCATGTAATGTTTATATTTAACACCTTTATTCTTACCAATCGTGTGTTAAGTTTGTCTCTTACATTTTCTCGCCATTCACTTAAAACTTTAAATAGTATTTATCATGCATTGAACGCTTATTTCTTCACTATTTTATCCCCTACCTACCCCAAAAGAAGCATTACAGAATGCAAAATAAAATCCCTCCTTTGTGCAGGTATGAAAGCAGATGTCAGCTTTTCTACCAACTATCATCCCAGCCCCCCAAGTGCAACCTCCACCCAACAGTTACCTTCCTTAGTATCTTTCTAGGGAAAAGATGAGCTGGTTCACTCCTGAACGGCCCACCTAGCAGCTGCTTCTCTGACAGGTACTCTCTCCATGCCCTGATTTCCTTGTGAGCTTTTTCCATGCTTCACTGATGCCACCATTCCAAGTTCTTTACTCCCCCAAATTACGACTAGCTCAAGGACACGCAGAACTGCCTTCATAGAAGGTCTGTGGCCATAAAGGGAGATGTGCAGCAGCTCACAGCTGCTTGAGGTACCTGGAGATAAAATATCAGTTCTAGTCTTTAAATGTCCTCAGCCATTTAAGTGCACTTAATTTTTTAGTGCAGTTTTAATTTCACAGCAAAATTGAGCAGAAAGTACAAAGAGTTCCCATATGCCCCCTGCTCCCACATATGAACAATCTCTCTCACTATCAACATCCGACACCACCGGGGAATACTGTATTTGTTAAAATCGATGAACCTACCTGGACACATCATTATCTACCCAACATCCATAGTTTTCATTAGTGTTCACTCTTGGTGTGGTATATTTTATAAATTTTGACAAATATTTAATGACATGTATCCACCACTGTAGTATCACACAGAATAACTTCACTGCCCTAAAAATCCTCTGTACTCTGCCTGATCATCCTTCCCTCCCCCTAACCCCTGGCAACCACTGATCTCTGTCTCCATAGTTTTGCCTTTTCCAGAGTGTCACAGAGTTGGAATTGTACAGTAGGTAGCCTTTTCAGTATCTTTCACTTAGTGATATTAATTTAAGTTCCCTCCATGTCTTTTCATGACTTGATAGCTCATTTCTTTTTAGTTACCGAGTGATATTTCATTGTCTGGAGATACCACAGTTTATCCATTCACCTACTGAAGGACATCTTAGTTGTTTCCAGGTTGGAGGCATTATGAATAAAGATGCTATAAACACCCTTGTACAGGCTTCTATGTAGACATAACTTTTCCATTCAAAGTTTTCCATTCATTAAGGTAAATTCCAAGGAGCACAATTGCTGGCTCATATGGTGAGAGTGTTTAGTTTCGTAAAAAACTGTCAAACCATCTTCCAAAGTGGCTGTACTATTTTGTACCCCACTAGCAATGAATGAGAGTTCCTGATGCTCTATACCCTCCCCAGGATTTGGTGGTGTCAGTGTTTGGCATCTTGGCCATTCTAACAGGTGTGTAGTGGTATCTCATTGTTGTTTAATTTTCAATTTCCTAATGACATATGATATGGAACATCTTTTCATGTGCTTTTTACCATATGTATATCTTCTTTGGTTAAGTGTCTATTCAGGTCTCATGCCCATTTTTTTTGGCGGGGGGGTGCTTATAAACAACAGAAATTTATTTCTCATGGTTCTGGAGACCAGTAGGTCCAAGATGAAGGCACTGGCAGATTCAGTGCCTGGTGAGGGCCTGCTTCCTGGTTCATATATGTCCATCTTCTTGCTGTAACTTCATATGGTGGATGAGCTCTCTTGCCCATTTTTCAATCAGGCTATTTTCCTATTGTTGAGTTTTAAGAGTTCTTTGTATATTTTGGATAATATCCTTTATCAGATAGGTCTTTTGCAAAATATTTTCTCCCAGTTTGTGGCTTGTCTCTCTTTCTCCTGACACTGTCCTTCACAGAGAAGATTTTTAGTTTTAATGAAGACTAGTTTATCAATTATTTTTTTCATGGATGGTACCTTGGTGTTATATCTAAAGTCACTGCCATACCCAAGGTCATTTAGATTTTTTTTTCCTATGGTATTTTCTAGAGTTTTATGGTTTTACATTTTACATTTAGGTCAAAGATCCATTCTGAGTTAGTTTTGGTGAAGTGTGTAAGGCCTGGGTCTAGATTCACTTTTTTGCCCATGGATGTCCAACGTTCTAGCACCCTCAGTCATTTTTTCAATAACTGAATTTTCAGCCTCCCTGAGCTCCCCAAATTCCAGTTTATTTTTTATTGTGAAATAATGTTCCTATTCTTCATCTTCTCAGTTTTTCCACAGGGCCTAATTTTTATAAGTTAACTCACTGATTAAGGTACATCTAAATAAGCAAGATGCCTCCTTCCTTTATGTCCTCTGTTAGAACATGTTAGGGAACATCTGGGTGGGAGAGGGGTGGGTGCTCATTGACTTTGCTATAATTTTATTCCAAATGCAGATAAAACAGACCCAGTATTATCATATAAAAACGTAATCAATCATTGTGCTGGACATCTTTCTAATTTTTATCTTGTGCTTTTTCTTTCTTATCTTTCTCTTCTTTCTCAATGTTTTGTGAAATAAAACCACAAATAGGCTTGTGATAATGAAATCCCGGTTGAAGTATTTAAGAAACAAAATTATTTACTGTGTTATATATATGGTCTCTATATGTTACACTTAAGTACTCGATTGCCAATATTTAATAAACCCTCCAAATTTCAAATGTTCACTCTCTTCTATCCTCATTCTGGCAATATTTAGCATCCTGTTTTCTAAGATGTATCTTAAATAAGTCAACACATTGTAGAAAACAGTTTAATAAGTGAATAAAGCACTTTCTTTCCATCTGCTTTCCAACTTCAAGGGAGCATTTTAAATAATTATTACATTTCTTACAGTATGTAAGGAAAGACTTAAGGGGCTAACTACTGAGATTTGTTTGCAAGGTATAATAGAAAAGTTTCTAACAAAAACATGTCTTCATGATGAAGACATGAAACGTATGAGGAAAGACAAAGTAGTAAGAGATATTAGTAAATGGCTGCCACAATATACGCGAACAGTCAGAAATGTGAGGAGGGCATTAAAACAAAGTAGCTGTGTAATTAGAGAGGTGTGGATCATACAATGATACCCTTTTTCGTAGAATTCCAACTGCATCAGGGCCCGTTAATTTTAGGTAAATGAAGTTCTGCTAATGTTCCTTAGAGTCTTTAGCTTTGAGCGGCTATAAAAACATGCTTTAACTGATGCTGGAAATTTAGGAATGTTTCACAGACTCTAACACCTAATGAAATAGGAATAATCATTTATTATTCATTTTTGTTTCAACATCACTTGTACAGGCCTTAGAACTATTGGAAAAGTATTTATAAATATTTATAAAGACATTCCTCATATCCTGGAGTTAATTTGGTGTTTTCTTGCCTTCTAAGAAAACAGGTAAACAGAAACATAGAGAAATTAAATGAAATTTTAAAGAGAAGCCTAAATATATGAAGGCAATCATTCTAAACTCTTTTCCCTGGAAACTGTCTCCTTTCTACCAATCTTCTTAAAACAAAATAATTTTCCAATAAAAAAAGGCAAATGTCTAAAAAATCAACAAGGGTAACATAAACATCAACACATTATTTTCCCCTGACAATGTAAGCAATCAATTGCCAACACTCTGTAAGACTGGTTCTAAATTAAGATTTAGTCCCAAAATAAAAGAGCAAAAAAGTAAAACTTTAATCTCTTTACAGAATTAGGCTTTAGATATTTACCTCTTTTTCCCCTTAAATTCTATTTAATTTCACATATAGTTTGTAGATTTTCTGCTCTTTTCCAATAATGCCCCTCTTTGTTTTCCCAAATAAAGGATGTAATGATCCCACTAATTCTTTCTAAATTAAAGTTTTACAGTAAAACATTAACTCTTTACGTTCATTGCTTTTCTTCAGCAAACAAGTTCTAAAGTTAAATACGTCCATTATAAGCCAGCAAAATAAGATCACTCTTAAGCTTGTGCCCAGGGCTGCATTTGGGGCCTCATTTGCAAATGTGTGATCATATTTCCATGCAGTTGAAACAATAACAATTTCTCCTCCAAGTCACTTTGCGACCCCACAACCAAGTGTACTTTAGTGTGTAAAAAAACAGAAGTTTACAGAGGTTTGAGGAGACAGTCCTATTCAGAACCTTGGCTGCGTTAATTCAACACGAGCACCTCTTCATTTTTTACCCACTGTAAACAAAGAGCTCCTGGCTTTTTAATAGCAACAATGAGAAACAAAGACTGGTGAGTAGCTTTTCAAGTCATCAGCCCAGCTGAGGAATTGGCCACTGACAGCTGGACTGACGGAATATTATGAGTCGTCAAAGAAAGCCCACAAGAACCATATGGAGTGACATTCCAACACTTTTAATATGCCCATCAGAAACTCCCATAGCTGATGGTGTTCACACAGCTGTAGGTTATTAGGAAGGAGCCTTAAGTGAACGAGGGAGCCCTCTTTAGGGTCATTCACTATCATAATAATGTTAACTAAAACCTGCTGGTGGTGAAGCAACTTAGTGGAGAAGAACAATATATCACTGTTTCCTGACAGCGGCCATAAACTAGGGAGTTCTATCTTTTGTGTGTTGTGAGAAATTAATTTTATGTCTGAGTTTTATAGTGATCTCCTGGGGCTAATAAATGTGGCTTTTTATCTGACTTGTAGTTCCTGAAATTCCAAAATATACCTTCATTAAATAAATAGCATTTCATTCGAATTACATGCAAAAAATTACCAAAAAATTCAGAAAGAGAATCTCTAAATAATCTCTGGAATACCTCAAGTGAATAATCAAATAAATTTACAACTTACAACCAACATGAAGGTTTTTGAATACCATCCGGAATAGCCAAGGCTCCATGTGAAATGAAGATATAGGGGTAGGTGTTCTTCTCCCCAGATTATTTACCATTATTGATAACATATTAAAAATATATTACTTATTAATAAAACTCAACCATTAAGTAAAAAAGTAGCTTTTAGATAAACTTGAGCTATAATTTTCATTCTACAACAGAGAAGCCAGTTTCTTTTCCCCTTTGAATGTCAAGCATGCCAATATTCAGAAAAACATGATAAAATAAGGATCACATCAGAGTCTAAATATAAAAGGTGACTCCCTCCATTGTTCCTTCCACATTTAGTAATCACCTGTTATATGATTAATAGCTGTGGCTCAGTTTAAGAGCTTCTGTTTCTGGACATGGCTAAGAGAAATTAAGTCAAATGTCAAGCCAAATGTACTGGCTTCTGTATGAAGGCAATAAGCGAATGCCAAAGAATCACTCACAGCTCATTACAGTGATCAGATTTTTCTCATCTGTGTAGATGCTTTATTCAACAAGGTTAATATTGAGTCAATAAAAGCACTTCATCAAAAAACACAACCAAGAAACCTATTAAATAATTTGAAGAGTGATTCCCAGAGCACTTTGTTGATTTCCCTCTTTCCCTTGATTTTTAAGTTCTGTTTTCAAATTTCTAGCCTGTTTTGTGTTGTTTTATGAGGTGGTCAGTCAGGGATGGCCACAAGAAGAGACAGACTCAGAAAGACAAAGTTAATTACACTCACATGTCCTAGAGAGGAGGTGCATGCAGGGCCACATGGAAAATCACCTGGGTGGTCACAGGCAGAAGACAGGAGTTCAAGGAAAGCTTAGGCCTCCACCTTTATTGGGGTTTCTGTGGGAAAAGCAAGACAGGGCAGGTAAATGGTTAGGATTGGCTACTGTCAATAATTCCAAAGGGCCTTGGACTATAGGGATGGTCCTCTAGTTGCCTGGTTCCCGGCCTTGGGATAATTAAAGCAGAGGAATATTGCTCCTGGGGTGTATGAACCAGATAGAGGAGGTGTTGCTATGACTGGTGAGTTTGCATATCAAAGGCATGCCTGCACTGGGATCTTTGCTATCTCTAGGAATTAGCTCACCCCAGAAAGGGCCAGTTCTCCCAGCCAGAAAGTTTTCTTCTTAAGATGTCAAAACATCATAATATATAGAAATGTTTAAAGTATATACAACACCTGGCCTTAAAATGAACCCAGTTACGTTAGACAAAGAAAGAGAAACCTCACATTAATTTATTTTTACACAAAAATAGTAGTAAATGATGGTCACTTACACACTATGTTTATCAGGGCGCTTTAAGAAGACCAATGTTGATTTGTTCCCCATCATAGATTTTTTTTTTTTTTAACATCTTTATTGGAGTATAACTGTTTTACAATAGTGTGTTAGTTTCTCCTTTACAACAAAGTGAATCAGTTATACATATACATATGTTCCCATATCTCTTCCCTCTTGTGTCTCCCTCCCTCCCACCCTCCCTTAGATTTTTTTAAAAAGCAGCAATATTTATGACGATAAATCAGCAGAAAAGCCAAATAAGGACTTGAAAGTCCTATGGTCTCAGCTTCACTGCTCTCTCACTTTTGAGCTATATTTCAAAAACCCAATTTTTCTTTCCTTCCTCTTACACTGCATGAAGGCTTAGATACGTCATCTTTATTTCTGTCTATAATAAAAGAGATCAAAGTGCGAGGACCAATCCTTTAGACACACACAGGTTTAGCATGGAGGCATCTCTGGCTGAGAAGACATGGAGGAGACAGAGCAAGGAATTTGTAAGGCCCACTTTGGCGAGACTCCAGATGCTGAGTCTGGCTCTATGTTGATGCCTCAATGTGTGAATGACTACTCAAAGCTAAAAGGAAAAGGACTAGCTATCAATTTTCACATATTAAAAAATGCAAAGACCCACAAGAAACAGATTATGTTCTTTGTTTCCAAAGGGATAAAAATCCTTGGAAGATGTTGCATGGCTAGGTAGCCACACATCTTGTTTGGCCGGACTCCCTGCCTGGTTACACCTACTGCCCCAAGGTGTTCTGAACAGCAGTCCCTTTTGTTTTCAAAAGTGTCCTGACAGCCTGAGTTCAGATTCTAGCTCCACTATTTTCCAGGACAACTGGGGCAAGTGGCTTGACCTCTGTCACAGTTTTATCATGTGTAAGTGGGAATAGTGGTGCTTACCTCATAGGGTAGCTGTGAGAACTATACAGATTAATGCCTATGAGATGCTTAGAATAGTGCCTGGTACTTAGCAAGTACTCACTCAATAAGAGTTAACCATGATTTTATGTCCTGGCATTTATGTTATGACTCAAAAGGTATTATGTAGTGATTTCTTACATTTTGGATTCATCATTAGTTATCTGCCTATAAATATATGTCAAATATGTATATGTATAGCTGATTCACTTTGTTATAAAGCAGAAACTAACACACCATTGTAAAGCAATTATACTCCAATAAAGATGTTAAAAAAATGTCAAATAATTACCAGAAGATATTATGTCTAGAAAGAATACACATTCTCATTGTGTATAAGGTATAATTTTTTTGGCCTGAGATAAATAGAAAAATATCAGTAGAATCTTTAAAATTGGAGTTCTGCATGTAATAAATAAATGTAGAACACACTATTTATTCAATACTAAGATGCACTGTTTCTTTAAACAGATCTCTATTCAGAAAATCACTTGCAATCAATGTTGTATAAATGCTTTGGTATCCCCCATCCCACAAATAATTTGTTTTTCAAATCATGAGATTTGGAATCATAAAAATAATGATATTTAGAAATGTATATATATACACAATCATATGCATATGTTAAATACCAGGTTTTAATACGTGGGTGCATGTTTGTGTGTAAAATGGCTTAATTCATAAAGAAAAATATTGATACAGTTAACCATATTAAAATAGGACACTTAAAGAAAATGGCAGGACTTCCCTGGTGATCCAGTGGTTAAGAATCCGCCTTCCAATGCAGGGGACGCAGGTTCGATCCCTGGTTGGGGAGTTAAGATCTCACATGCCATGGGGCAACTAAGCCCGTGCACCACAACTACTGAGCCCACACACCTCAACTAGAGAGCCTGCATGCTGCAAACTACAGAGCCCACGCGCTCTGGAGCCCACACACCACAACTACAGAGCCCACACGCTCTGGGGCCAGCGCACTGCAACTACTGAGCCTGCACGCCACAGCTAGAGAGAAGCCTGCGTGCCGCAATGAAGATCCCGCATGCCACAACTAAGACCCAACGCAGCCAAAAAAATAAATAAATAAAAATAAAATAAAATGTAACGTATTTATGAAAAAAAGAAAACGGCAAGACTAGCCACAAAATGGGAGAAAACACCTGAAACACATATAACTGAAGGTGATAGTATCAAGAATATACAAAGTCATACAAATCTATAAGGAAGAGAGAAAAATGGGAGAAAGGAATGTTTTATACAAAAAGACACATTTGGCCAATAATCAGATGAAGTTGATCAATCTCATCAGAAAACTTGACAATGCATATCAGATCACAATGCAATATCATTTTTCAAAATTTGTGGCAAAAATTAGGTAGTCTGACAATACCAAGTGTTAGAAAGTGAAACTGTCTTCTTGGTTTTATGAAAACAATTTGTAAAGTTGTAAATTGTGTAGATTTGAAAACGAGTATACCCTATGGCCAGCAAGTGCCTTCCAAAGTATATATGCAAGATAAATATTTGCAAGTGTGCACCAGGGACCCAGATAAGAGAGATCATATATCACAATTCAGAATAGCAACAGCTTTGAAAATTCCAAATGCCCATTCACAGGAAAATGGATAAATCAATTGTGGTACATGTTCAGCATATATTATAAAACAGTAAAAAAAGGAATGAGTTACAGATACAAGGACATGGACAAACCTTAGCAACAAGGTTGAATGAAAGGAAGCAAAACTAAATCAAACTAAACAATGTATTGTTTGGATATATGCATCTCTTTGATTATCTGTATGAAATAAAACTATTTTTAAAAGGAATAATAAATATAAAATTTGGGATATTGCTTACCCCTGAACAGAGACAGGAGCGTCAGAAAAGAAGTACAGATAAATTTAAGATAAATATAATAACCCAGTTCTTGGGTTAGGTGGTAAGCTCTTTATATGGACATTTTTATGTTATTAAAACAAATAAATAAAAGAGGGTCATGTTAAGTCAAATGATGACGGCGTGTCCTGGACCAAGAATTATGATTAATCCAATATCAGGCATCTGGGGTCCAGAAAAGATGGTAGCTCCCATTAAAAGACTAGTGATGAGTGGGTTATTTGTTTTCACATCGTTCCCTTATTGTATTTTGTATATTATGGGAGTCACTCCACATCATTACTACTTCTTTTATAGTAAATGTCAAAAGACAAAATTTTACAGACTAGAAGAATGTTTCCTTTCACATTTAAAAAAATCTACCATAGTGATCACTGCTTAGTAGATGATAGACACTATTGCTGATGCCTTCAAAGATTCACCAAGTGATTGGGGAACTTGATGAGACAACAGAAATAACAGATTTATTTTAAAAAAAAACAAAAACCTAGAAAAGGCTACTTGCTTTTCTTTATTTTCTTGCCAATCACCTTTATTTTGTAGGTCCCTAACTGCCGAACATGCCATGTGCCCCATGTTGCTGGAGATAAGGAGTAATCAGATAAAGTCCACTGTCAAATTTTAAAATATAAATGTATATTTCCATTGTACAAATAATCAGAAAATTTACACACAAAATGGTTTTTACAAAGACTCAAGAAACTTTTGAAGTTCATCAATCTTCTAATTATTACTACTTACCCTGAGATTAAAGAGTTATAGAAAAGTGCAGCTTTAGACACATTATGCTCTGCACTTGGTAATTTTAAGTTTAAAATTAAAACTTGCTACTGTGACCCACCAAATTCCTGGCAACTGAATAAAGAATATTTAGAGGTATAGTAAAAGTCACTGAAATATCATGGGCAGACTAATATACAGAATATAAAAACATGGAGCTATAAATTTGAACCAACCTAACAAAAACCATTCACAAACCTGTAGCTAATTATTCACTCTACATAGTATGGTGCTAATTCCAGAAATGAAAAGGCAGAAATGTTCTCCCCCCCAGAACTTTTAGACGACCATGACAACAGACTTGGCATTTGATCATAATCTCCAAATTGGTGATGTCAAGAAGTTCAGCTGAGGAGCATATGTGTGTCTGTTTCCTCACATGGTTGCTCTTGTAGCCATGCTTCATGACTCAGCTGTTTTTAGCCAGAGAGCTTTCTAGTTTGAGAGGAGCTGAGAGTGTTGTATAGTAAGGAGGAAAGAGGGCAAAGACCTATATTCCTTCATTTATGCAAGAAATATTTATTCTCTATCCTCTACGTGCCATGTACTGTGTTGGATGCTGGAAAATAATGTGGAGTGAAATGGAGAACTGGATTACAGAGTGGTGTGTGTTGTGATAACTGAATAGGCTGGAAGGGAACAAGTCAGGATGCAGGAAAACCAGTTAGGAATCTACTGCAGTAATCCAGAAAGGAGATACTGGTCTGAACTAGGGGCATGGGGAGAAGAATGATATTCAAGGGCCTTTATAAGGTAGAATCAATTGGATTAGGTACTTGAAAAAGAAAATAAAGGTTTAGTCTAGACATGGAAGTGATATATTCATCTTTACTCTGAGCAGCTTCTACTTATGGGGAAGAGTGGGAAAGGGTGCCCTGCCCAAGGCACTAATGTGGCTTATGGTAAAGAAAAGAAAGATATTCAGATATTTCTCCATCCAATGCATATGTACATACATACATACATCCAATTATATGGTAATTTGTGTGGGAACAAGACTGCATTTTCCAGACAGCTAACGGTTAAAAGATTGTAGGGAAAATTTTTACAGTCTTTGCCTTTGGTATTGGAGCACGATTACTTGTAAGCTTTAATTTCAAAATGTATTTGGATTTTTGTAGTTAAAAATTAGTCATCAGGAGTAGGTGGTCTTCTTGTTAAAAAAGGCACAGAAATTAACTATGTTATTTATGTATTGCCAGAACACTGGAAATGTTCTAGAACAGTGATTCCCAAACTGGTCTGCAAATTAGGATCACCTGGGATCTTTTAAAAATTGCAGGGACCTCCCTAGCAGTCCAGTGGTTAAGACTCCACACGCCCAATGCAGTGGGCACAGGTTCCATCCCTGGTCAGGGAACTAAGATCCCACACCCCGCACGGCACGGCCTAAAAACACACACAAGGGCTTTCCTGGTGGCGCAGTGGTTGAGAGTTCGCCTGCCGATGCAGGGGACGTGGGTTCGTGCCCCGGTCCAGGAGGATCCTACATGCCATGGAGCCGTGGCCGCTGAGCCTGCGTGTCCGGAGCCTGTGGTCCGCAACGGGAGAGGCCACAACAGTGAGAGGCCCGCGTACTGCAAAAAAAACAAACAAACAAACAAAAAAAAAACCACAAAACACACCAAAAAAAACCCAAACAAACCAAAAATTGCAAAGCACAGGCCCCACCCCAGATCAACTGAAATGACAATCACTGGGGATGGGACACAGGAGTTTGTAGTTTCTTAAGCTCCCCAGGTGGAACCAATGTGTAGACAAGTTTGGGAACCACTGGTCTAGAACAGGAAGATAAAAAAGGGGAACTAAAACTGCTCTCTGCATAAAGAACCTGGTGTAATTTTCAGGCTACAAACTCAGATCTATTTTTAAAAATCTTTACTTTTCTATAAATGACTCGGATTTCTCTTTTAGGCCCCCAGTTCCACAGAGTAGCTGAAGTTTGCTCTCAGTCCCAGGGTTTCTCTCCCTTCTTCCCTCTGTTGCTCCTTCACTGGGGCTGGGGTAGGGGCTATAAAGTACCAAGACAGAGGAGAGGACTTAGAGGGATGAGCATCCTTCTAATCCTCAGCTGATATCCCTCCATGCCTGCTCCACTGAGTCCCCTCAACACAAGGCTTCTCTAGTGTAGTTTCTGAGGTCCCTAGTGCAGCTGCCTCATCCCGTCCAAGGAGCTCTGGGACCCCCAGGCTCATCGCTCACAGCCTCACAGCCCCTGGCCACAAAGGCAGACGTTCTGTGCTGCTGCCCAGCACACTGAAGCTCAGGGGGCAAGGGTAGCCTTTAAAAACAGTGTCGAGGGCTTCCCTGGTGGCGCAGTGGTTGGGAGTCCGCCTGCCGACGCAGGGGACGCGGGTTCGTGCCCCGGTCCGGGAGGATCCCACATGCCGCCGAGCGGCTGGGCCCGTGAGCCATGGCCGCTGAGCCTGCGCGTCCGGAGCCTGTGGTCCGCAACGGGAGAGGCCACAACAGTGAGAGGCCCGCGTACCACAAAACAAAAAAACAAAAAAACAGTGTCGAAAGGAATTACAGGTATTGAGAATGAAAAACACTGTTTAATAACATATCAAAATAAATTATATGTATTTCTCCTTGTCATCCACTAATTATGCAAAAGAATTTTTATGTTTGTTAAAATTTTCTTGGCTTGTTATAGTAGTTATTATCTTCAACCCTCTACTTCTTTCCTGAAATCTTCTTAAGCTACTTGTCCATTATGTGAGTTAATTTTTTTAATTAAAAAATAGAATCCAGGGCTTCCCTGGTGGTGCAGTGGTTGAAAATCTGCCTGCCGATGCAGGGGACACGGGTTCGAGCCCTGGTCCGGGAAGATCCCACATGCCACGGAGCAACTAAGCCCGTGCGCCACAACTACTGAGCCTGAGCTCTAGAGCTTGTGAGTCACAACTACTGAAGCCCGCGCGCCTGGAGCCCGTGCTCCGCAACAAGAGAAGCCACCGCAATGAGAAGCCTGCACAACGCAACGAAGAGTAGCCCCTGCTCGCCGCAACGAGAGCAAAGCCTGCGCGCAGCAACAAAGACCCAACGCAGCCAAAAATAAATAAATCTATTAAAATATATATATATATAAACCTACTTAACTGAGTACACAAGACTGCAATATCGTTTAATATACTGAAAGTTAACAAGTGAGGGAGATGGCCCTGTCAGCCTCTCCACTTCAGAGAATTCCTAGTATTCCCTCTGGAAATACCTCCTGGACCATGTGTGACTCAGGACTGGCTGATAAGGCATCAGTGTCAATTCTTTGAGTCAAAATTTTTCATAAATACAAGTTAAACCCATTTAACGATGAATACTGGCCAGCACCTGTCTTGCAATATTTCTTTAGTTTCTATATGAATCTCTATTGTGCGTACTCATCACAGGCTTGTGTTTCTAGCATCAGCAAATAATAAACGAAGTGAGAGGCTATGCTATGGTTGGTGAGATTGTTACTTTACAATTTGTTTTCTTAATCTCTCAAGGAAATAAATACCTCAAGATATACACATGCAGGTCCTTTTATATCTCTAGATCACTTTCCATTAAAACATGCAACAACATACTGGGATATACGAGAATCATTTTTGTTAGGTTAGGAAATATTTAACATAAAACAAAGTTTTAGTTCATAATGTGTGCTTACCACACATAAAGTATGCTTAACATTAGGTAAAAAGGTAAAACATTAGGTATTTGCAGATTTGAAGAAATACTGAAAGGAAACAAGAAATCAAATGAATGATTACATGTTAGAAGGTTGGGAAATGGGTAGTTTTCTTTTAGATTTTCTTGAATATCATAACACTGAATATTTTTAATAGTCTTTTGATGTGTATTATGCTAGATACAAACAGAACTACAACTCTGCTCACTACAATATAGTTTAGGGCATGTCCTGGCTTGAGTAAAGTTTCTTAAACTATAACTAAAACCCCCAACCTGCTTACAGCACAATAATTAGGATACGCTGAAGCATCAGCATTGTAAAGAACTACTGCTTTCTGTAACGGCTTTTCTACAACTGAAAGTTGAGGGTCTAACTGCTGTGGTAGGTTTCTTTGTAAACTGCAGTATGGTGGTACAGGTATGTGAAAGCACTTACCATTCATCGATAAAAATGTGCTCAGGCTGAGTGCTCTTAAATATGCATGACTAAGCTCCCGAGGTACTCTGTGGTCATTCATTGGCTATGTTGTGGTAGCCCGCCGGATTGCCTGTTATCTAATCAGCAGAAGCAGTTCAGAACTCGATGTGGTATAGCAGAGAAAGTTCAGGTTCAGAATACTGACTCTGAAGATTGAGTGATACTACATGGTGTCTGAAAGAGGAATTAAAAGGGCTCTAAATAAGAACAAGAATGAGCAAATCTGAATGAAGCCTTATTATTGAGAAAGGAATGGGCTAGGATCCCATTACTGAGAAAGGATCCTGGCTAGGATCAACCTTCCATATACCAGAAGATCTTCCTGCACAATGATGCTTTTTCTCCTTAAAGTTAGCAGATTCCATGTCGCATACTATGCCACAAAGGTGAGTTTTCACAGACACGGTGTAATGGTATCTGGGCTATGGAAGGAAGAAGAGGATTGGATGAACCCACCTTCTTTAGATAAGAACCAGAGGAGCTGCAATTTCTAAATGGAAACAAAAATACTCAAATACAGATACTCTTCCTCCCATCCTTGGCAAGTTAAATATAAGATTTATTGAACTTCAGCTCTATTTATAGGCTATTGACAAAGACTGTGAGGTTCCAGAGATGGTCTTACCTCACGCATCTTCCAGTCAAGTAGGAGCAGGTAAGTATCAACAGCCAGTGTGCAAGGCAGAGTGAGGAAATGGGCCACATAAGAGATGACTCAAAGTGTGTAAGAAAGTAAGATGCCTGGCTGAGAGCATCAGGAGGAACTTAGTGGAGGACACAGAATTTAAGGTAGATTGCCATGATAGGTAAGGTTTCAATAGATTGGATGTAAAGAAGGTTTTCCTTGGGATAGGAACTACAAGAACAAAGGCAGAGAGACAAGACCACAGAAGTCATGATGGGAGAAGGGTGGGGCATGGAACATAAAGCCTACATAGGGGAGGCAAGAGAGGCGTACTGCATACAATGGGAGCACACGTTCAGACCATGAGCTGAATGTAGCTACCTGATGACTTGTTTGGCCTGGTCAGTGTTTAGTGTTATTTTCTAACTGCAGAAATAGAAAGAAAGACAGGGAGCTAGTTTGTATTTCAATTAGCTACCAGTATTTAAATAATGGGAGAATTACACATAAAAGTCTAAGTGTTTGGCTTCTCTTGAAAAATCTAAAGTTCTGGCAGCAATTCTGGGCCTGCCTTCCAACAGGTCAGTAATCAGTGGAGATGAGCAGAAGTGGACCCCTGGACAGGGCATAAGCTCTATTGACAGCTACAGGTCCTCGTATCTCCTGTTGCCTCTGCAAGCGTCAGCTGCCATTTATCATCATGTCTAGGCTGGCTTGTTGTTGTTTGTAGTAACGACAAAAGCTTTTCTTAAACCTTGCTTCAGATACATCTGATGCGTGTAGATACTTGAGGTTGGTTTGTTTTTTAACCTTTACTATAAAGGAAGACATTGAACATCAACTAGAAGCATCTGTTCTTCATTTAGTAGCCAGTGATGAAGCTTTGAAATATTCTGAGGATCTAAGTGGGTAATTGGAGGTGTGCTTTAAGAAGCTTAACCTAGAAAAGGCAAATAAAATTAATTGCAGAGGAAAAAGAGACATGGAAAAAAACAATTAGAGGCCAATTTAGCATTCAAGTAAGAGGTAAAGATGGTTGGGGTTTGGGGGCATGAGTGGCTATGGAAAGAAAAAGACACCTGTCAGAGATACTGCAGAGAAAGGACCAGCCAGCTTACTGAATTGGAAGAAGAGATGGAGAAAGAGAAAGCAATTAAAAATGACACTGAGGTCTCAGGCCAGACTAGGATGGTGGTTCCACTAACAGAAATAGAAGTGAGTAAAGTCTGGAGCTGCTGCTGATTTTCCCAAGGGAGATCATCACTTTCTTTGGAGCATGGTGAGTTTGGGTTGTCTGCTGAACATCCTGGTGGAGAAATTCATCAAGAGGTACAGCTGTTTCTAAAAGTCAATAGAGCAGAGCAGTTCAAAGCATGGGCTTTGGAATCAGAGCTCAGATTAATCATCTATAAAATGAGGGTAATATTAGATCCTACTTTCCTTGAGAGCCCTAACTAAGAAAATGTATAATGCAGCGACTACTTAAGAAAAAAATTGGTATATATTTGAGAATTAGCTACATTAGCTCATGGAAACTGTGAGAATGAAAGAAATAACTAAAGAGACAACTGTAGAAAGAGAACATGTGATGTGGATGCTGCTAAAAAAACAACTAGAAATGCAGTGATGACTAAGTCAACCTTTTGGTGATGATGGATGGATGGATGGATGGATAGACAGGGAGATGGTGTATTGTATAGTACTTCCTGAAATTAAAAAGATTTTTGTCAAAATATCTTACACTAGGTTAATTTAGAAACACAGTACACTCCTGGTATTAGTAAATTTAACATTTGTATTTTCAACTTCTCACAAAATTCAGTGATACTCAGACAAGAGAAAATTGGCTAGTGAGTAGGCCTGGCTAAGTGTCAGCATTTTAAGTCAACATGCCTCTCGTAAAAAAAAAAAAAAAAAAATATATATATATATATATACACATCATATTATATATATATATATATATATACATCATATTATATATATATATATATATATATATATCTCCATTTCCAATCTCTCTTCCACAAGATATTCAACCCTAGATTTGGAAATAGAAGAAGCCAATGAAAACACTAATTGTAAGATTAGAATGTTCAACTCAGCAGTGACTTAGTGTCTTAGAATATGAACATTTTACATAGAAGTAAAAGCAAGTGACAAACAGTTTTCATCTACACTCCAGTCAGAGTAAATATTGGTCCCTTAGAAAGAAAACTTTATTGAAAGTTGAAAAGATTGTTAAAATGGGGTAAGTTGCACAAACACTTCGCTTGTTAATTTAGGAATTCACAAGATGTCATGCGTCAAGAGTGTGCAATAATGGTTGGTTATGGGAATGTCTTTAATAGGTCTATTATAAAGAAATACCTTCCAGAAGGACAACTGATCATTAGGCAGGGAAATGGAAATTTAAGTCTTGCCAGGTAGCCACTTACTTCTGCACCCTGCCACATAAACAAGCCTTGGCAATTAAGTCATTGAATCAGCCCAGCCCTCAGTTTAAGGCATAAGAAAAGGAGGTGAGTGGATTAGACTAAATGATTTCTAGGTTTGAGAAATTTCCAGGTCTGACAATTTATGACAGTCTATAGAAATGGATTCTGCAATATATATTGTGTTAATGTTCCACTCTTTTTTTACACTCCTCTAAATTGTATGTTTGGGATGAATAAGAGAGTCTTGTCTGCCTTCACAGAAGAGCTTGATTTTTGTTAATTTCCCCCAGCACTAGGTTCCAGAAAGACTGATAAAATGAGCCACCAGGTGAAGGCCATTTTCCAAGGCATCTCATTAGGGTATGCCTAAAGATTGCTTCCTAAGAACAAGATACGACTTTGAAGAATTTCTAACTAGCCAAAAGAATCACCAGGGTCCTCTTTTAGCTGCTCCTTGAACACAGTCCAGTTTAGGCCTATAGCCTCCCACTTGTTCCTCAAGAGAGACCAGCATCTAAGTGGATTTTGCTGTGTTTGTCAAATTTCCTTATGCAAACAAGAGGCAGCGATACAAAGTTTCTGCAAAACAAAACTCAAAAGTGCCTCAAATTAGGATAACCTGTTTTTGCAGCTCAGTTATAGTTCTTGACCAAACCTCATTAGAGGAAGGACACAGGTTATGGGGCTCAGCGTCTAGCTTCCTCACACATACCTGCATTCAGCTGGAACAGGTCTACGTAAAAAAAAAAAAAAAATCATCGGAACTGTTTCTCCTCAAAAGATACATTGATTGTTCTTCTTCAACTGAATTCTGTTCATCCTGATATACTGAAAAGTGGTTTGTAGTTAAGAAAAAAATTTTTTCAACAATATTTTTATAACTTTTATAATTTTAAAGTTGAGGAACTGAAAACATACTTTGAGATATTTGACCTAAATTTGTTAAGTTTTGACTGATTATAGGATATACACTTATAGGGCAAATCTCCCTTCTTTGTAGCTTTCACTACAAAAATGTTCCCAATCTGCAAAGCTCTGAAATAAAACCATTCAATACCAGACTCAGAAATTTGCTCTACTGGCTGGATCTGACTGCTAAAACAGAAATATGTTCAAAACACAAAACATTTTATTGACTTGGAGAGATTACAAAGCACGCCAAATAGATTTCAGGCAATTAAGATCACAAGAAGTGGTACGTCCATAACATCAAGAATTTACAAGACAGAGAGGCATACTATTTCTGATGACTTCATGGCATGTACTTTTCACAAGTTCTAATATTTCTTCCTTGAATAAAATGTTCACAATGAAACTGGACAATCAGAATTACTCTTTACCTGGGTCCCACAGTACTTCTCAGAATTTTTAGAATAGCATCTGAGAATGGTGATGTTACTAAATACTCCAAGATGAGAGCCCTCTAATTTTAATACTAATCAAACTAAACCATTTGGAAGCACTCCGATTTCTCTTGCTTCTGAAGCTTATTATATTCCATTACCTCACTTCAATCAGGTTCTGGATGACTTGTTTCTATTCTAGTTAGAGCCTTTGTAAGAATGGTTTAATCATACTAATAAGTATTGGCCTGATTCTCCCATCCCTATGCCTATGTAACTTCCATAAAGTCAAAACCCCTTTCAAAGTGCCTTAACCTTGAGAATTCATATGGTGTCCATATGGGAATATTTGTACATCTTGAAGATGATTGTTTCTTTGTTGCTATTATTATCTTCTTCTCAAAACAAAGAGAACAAACAGTGCATGTCATGCCCATCATTTTCAGAGAAGAAATCTCCAGAAAGTACTTAATGGCCAATTGGAAAATGTTCTAACAATACAGTCTTTCCTGGTTTTTCAATTTACTACAGGTGGATAATCTCTGAAAAACCCAAGACAGTGAACAGATTGAATCACTTTTAACAATTTGAACTTTGAATGAATTCCAAAGTGCTTAGAGTGAAGCTGTTTTGCCTTTAACTAATACCTTAAATAAAGATTAAATAATTTTTCGCTGAAAATTGACCAAATGTACTGGAAAATTGTGTGCTTAAAAAACCGCATTCATTATAGATGAGCATTTGGGCATTATAATTACACTGGTATTTTAATTGGCATTGTCATAAATTTGGGGGCAGGGACTATCAAAATCTTTCTTTGGTATGCTAAAGTTCTCTAAAAGAGACACAATTCTAATAAATTGAAAAATTAAAACATAGCTGGAATATAATGGAGCTTTCAAACGACCAGTTGCAGACTTTCAACACTGATACAGTAAAGTATTTTCCAATCTTATAATGGGGTCTCAGAATTCTAGTTTGGTATAAAGTCCATCACCAGCATGATATGACTATTCTAAATTTAATATTAACTACTCTTTCAGGCTGAATTTGCCATCAACTAAAACAAAGGCCAGGAAAGTAAAAGTATGCGCATGGCTTAAAAAGATGGTGTGTATTCTATGAAATTATAATGCATAAAACAAAATAAATCAAAATATAAAGCTCTTCAACTAACATGAAATCTCTAATAGAGATTTGGTTTCAATATACCAGAAAACGATCTCTCTTTTTAAAATATGTACATTTAGATGTTTTCAAAATTTACTTTGGATTTCCACTGTTGATGCGCACAGCCAAAACTGCCTCTTACTTCCTTGATTTAAATACGGTAAATGCTAAGAAAAAAGACAGATTACTGATTCTGGACATAAAGGAAATAGCGTTAGCAATCATGCCCAATAGATCAATCAGAGTGTATGAAGAAAATGTACTTTTTATAGCCATCCTGTGTCAGGGAAAACCTTTCAATCGAGCCATCTCATTCCACCATGTGCACAGGAAACTTTTACCATCATAATCACAAGGGTCAATGAAAACTGTAGAAACCACTCAAATGAGCCCAGACTTTGCTGTCACTTTGGGGCTGATAGATTCTGGCCAAACTTACACTGATGAAGAATATGAGCTATTGGAGAGGTGGCATAAAGATAATTTATCCTAGCAGTTGCTTTGGAATTTGAAGATTAGGGAAAAAAAGATCAAAATTGGCACCTGTATTCTATAAAATGCACAGCTACATAAGAAAATCTCATCTTTTTTGTAAAAACTTCTGTTTCCCCAGTTGCACTGTTTGAAAGTGAATCTGTGTACCAGAAGGTTGTTCAGGATTATGAAACTTAATGCATTTTACCACAAGCAAATATAAACATTTTCAAGAAAAGCACAAGGCAAGAGACATGAAAGACCATATGTTTTCAGTGCTCTCCATGTCAAAACAATACCAAGTCTCCAAAAAATAACTGCTAGTCATATTGAATTATTTTGCCAGATAACTTCCAAAAGTTACTTGGAAGAAATTACAGTCAGTGCACTCTATGTACCATGTAATGAATAAAAATAGATTTCCCCAGACCAAACATATTACATTCATGAATTATCTTGTTGGCTATAATACTTTAAGAGATTTCTGAGTTTACTGCTCATGGGTTAGTGGCAAAGGTAAAAATGAGATAAAACAGAAGCTTAATTTTCTAGAAAATGTTTCTCCGCAAGCTGTGTAAACTCTAGTTAAGCTAACACGTAATATGCAAAAACACAGCATTTTTCCCTCCCTGAGGCTGACTGTTTTTCTCCTTCTGCTGAGAGCCTTAAACCTTTCACAGGTTCATGCTGCTCTTGCCATGTTCTACTTGGAAGTTCAAACGCGCACACACACACAGAAAAAGAAATCTACCTGGGAAAAGAGACGCTGGGGTAAAGGCACTTTAAGCAGCCTTCCAGTTCTAACACTCCATGGCCACCTTTTTAACCTGTATCAAAACACTGCTCAGCTGACCAGATGGATGGGGCACCGCAAAGGATTTGCTCAACCTAGCGTCCTTCCTCTGACTGCTCTTGCATTGCCAAACCACTTTCTAAATAATAATAATATCAAACACTTGGTGAATGAACCCTCAAAAAGAAATCGCTAATATCAAAGGAACAAACCACGCCCTAGAACTAGCCACGGATACTGAAGATGGGGAAAGAAAAGCAAAAGCAAAATGGAAGGATTCTTTACTCGTGATTCTGGCAAGATTAGCTGTCCCTTCCAGAATTTCTTTCCTAATCTTTTTATACTTTGAAGGCCCAGAGTTTCCTTCCTAATCCCTTTGTTTATCAGAACCCACCAGTTACCAGACGCTTTGCTAGACGTTTCCTATACCTTATCTCACCTAATCTCTTCAGCAACCTAATGCACATCTTGACACACCCAGTGGGCTAAATAATTTTCAGGGCCCAGTGCAAAATGAAAACATGGGGGCCCTGGTTCCAAAAGCTGATAAAACGTGTCATTACAGATACTAAAATATAAAACCTTTACCTTTCTTCCGCGGTCTCTCTCTCAGGGCGTTTTTCCCTTTAAGCTCCCTGGCGCGCAGGAGTAAATGCGCAGCCGCTCGCCGAGCCCCTGCCTTGGCTGTCACGTGGCCCATGCGCACGTGCACGCGGAAGCCCATAGCTGCCAGGTGTGCCCTCTTGCCAGCCTCCCAACCCACACGCCGGGCCTCGGTTGGGGGCAGGGGTGTTAAGCCAGGCATCTTACCCTCCTACAAGCCGAGCACCCCAACCCAAGTCAGCAGGGATGCACTAGTTACCTGGATACCGAGTGGATAAAAGGCTTGCCCCACCTCCACCCCTGCAATGCCCTATGGCCCCGCTCTTAGATACCTGGGGCAGGAGAGACTCCTCCCGCGCCTGCGCCCAGGCCCCTGCTGACAGAAGAGGTCCCAGCTGTCACTGATGGATCAGAATGGGGAGGCCAGTCAGGGCCCAGGAAGCCAGGGGCAAGGGAGGCCGGCAAACAAGAAACCATCTCAGAGAGGCAGGGCGGCAGAGGAGAGGCCCCAAGCATTTCTCCGTCGTCATATCCGATTTCACTTACAGACCACAAAATCAAATATAACGTTATTAAGAAGTTTAGAATGGTGGCCAGAGTAACTTAAACCAAGCATAGGACCCTACCAAACGTGAAGCCCTGTACGACTGAACTGTTCACATGTCCATGAAGCCCAGCACTACTGCCACCGAGAAGACATCCAATAAATATCAGTTCCTTTCTCTCCCTCAGCCATTCCCTCACTCTAAGAACCCTGACCGTACCCTTCCACCCACCCAATGGAAGGTTTCTTAGACAAAAATATAGCAGATATATTTCCACCAAGGGAAGAGAAGAACCTTTTCTTTCTCTTATGTCTTCCTTTTTTTTTTTTTTTTTGCAAATGAGGAAACTGACACAGAGCTTAAGTGACATGCTAAGAGATAATCCGCCTGGTATGTGTGTCTGTGGACCTGGGTCTAAAACCAGGGCCCTTTACCTTTCCATTATGTGCAGCTGACAGGTAGCTACAGTGGAAAATGCATGATAAACACTGCTTAATAAAATATGTTGATATCTGACAATGTTACAACCCTATTTTACCATTGACTTAGGGGAAAAAAAATAACCAAAACACCTTGGCTCTTTTTTTTTTTTTTTTTTTGCGGTACGCGGGCCTCTCACTGTTGTGGCCTCTCCCGTTGCGGAGCACAGGCTCCGGACACGCAGGCTCAGCGGCCATGGCTCGCGGGCCCAGCCGCTCGGCGGCATGTG
>NC_041215.1:86103959-86149061 GCF_002837175.3 Physeter macrocephalus | reverse complement strand
GAACCCGTGTCCCCTGCATCGGCAGGCGGACTCTCAACCACTGCGCCACGAGGGAAGCCCCCACCTTGGCTCTTTTGGCAGATGTTTGGGAAATGTCCTTTTGTGTGTTACGGATTTGATGTGAATGCGGTGCTTACTTAGAATAAGAGTCTCCTCGAAGCTAGTCATCATTAACTTGTTAGTTACTCATGTATGGTAAAATGTATAAACGTGATTTATGTTTTAGAAGTAAGACATACTTAATTGTAAGCTTATTCTTGTAATAGTCTTGAAATGCATTGTAAACCTAATCCTGTAATAGTCTTCAAATGTACGAGCATGTCATTATATAAGCCAATGTATTTTAGGTAACTTTTTGTTTTATTCTTTAAATGAATTAATATTTATCAAAACATTAAAAAATCACATTATAGAAAATTTCGACTCTGAGGAAAAGAAAATAGATCACCCATAATCTCTCCAGTCTCACACAACCACACTATTAATTTTGGTGTATTTTCCTTCCAGTATTGTTATATAAAAAACAATATGCAAACATACTATAGTGTTTTGTTTAAATAAAAGGCAAATCTAAAACCAAAGACAAGAAAAGTCTCTACACATGATTTTATTATTTTGTCTAAAGACAGAAACACGGACTAGATACTTTTTAAGGATCCTTTCTGTATTGGAACTGAAATCATAACTCTTTAATTTGTAAAATACTAAAAAGAAAACTAAAAATCTTCCAGTGCTGACCCAAGAAGTAAAATTTTCCCCCCATTTCATCTAATTCCCTCCCCTAGACTTAATTACTCTTATAGTTTGGTGTATATCTTGCTTAAAATTTCCCAAATCTACATTGGCATATATAGAAATACATGAATATCCACATGAATTATTATAAAATCGGAAGCATACTGTACATACAGGTCTGTAACTTTATTTGTATACTCAATAGTTTATAACCTACAGCTGGTACTAAAATGTTAAATCGCAGTGTTGACCAGCTTATGTTTATTACTGTCTATCTAAATAAGTAAAGCCTAAAGGGTAAGATGTGTTCAGGTCAGAAAATTAACATTTCTCAATATCTTGTGATAACCTATAATGGAAAAGAATCTGAAAAAGAATAGATATAGATATACGTACAACTGAATGACTTTGCTGTACACCTGAAACATTGTAAACAAGCTATACTTCAACAAATAAATAAAAGCTGTTGTTATATCAAATAGTTAAAAAAAGGAAAAGAAAGAAAATAACATTTCTCACACTGACATATCTAGAAGTCTTTTAAACATGAAGATACTCTTACTGGCCCATCAAAAACGGGGCATCCTTCCAAGGCAAAAGTACTTTTGCCCACCTCCTATTCTTCATTTATAACTTCTTGGTGGGACAGGCAGTCTCTGTGTTACAGTTAAATACTTAAGTGAAATCTTCTTAACTAAACTACAAGATATTAAAGAAAGAACAAATCTAATGTATCTTGCTTTTCCTGTAGTTCTTAGAATAGTGTCTTGTATAAAATATGCCCTTAATGTTTGTTGCTTAAACAAGGGCATGAATGACTGAGCCATTGTTTTACTAACAAAAGTATTAGATTTGCACTAATCAATCCATGCCCTCATGTAGTCTTTCTTGGTGACCAATATGTCAGATGACAGATCAGATTCTGTATGTGAGCAGTGCCAGAACAACTGATGGGTCCATATAATGGCTAAACCCAAAGCTTTGTTTTCTATCCTGATAATTAGCAGGGAAATTTCGTTAGGCATTGTAGCCTTTTAAAATAACCCCTCACATTTATTTAACCATTTTAAACCTATTTGAATAGATCAGGACAGTGATAAATGTCTAAAAACTTGACCCTTTTTAGTCTCTAGGAATAAGAATTTTTCAAGTAAATACTTTTGTAAGATTCTAAACTTCTATCAAATTACACACATATGCCTTAATTTATTAATAGCTACATGCATGCATATGTGTGTCCATTTCAGTTTCTCTGTTCTTATACACACTTAACCTTGTAAGTAGTATTTTCTCTTGTTTTGATTCCCCATTTCTTTTAGACTGATTATGCAAAATTTCAAATGTACACAAAAGAAGAATAGTATAATAAACTCATCCCCAAACTTCAACAAATTATTTAGCAAATGTTTACAATCATAAAAGTGACATAATTTGTTTCCAGAGCATTGTACACCAGTTCTTGTCAGGCTCCTTTTCAAACATTAGACAAGGGTCTATGCAAAGGTAAACAGGACACCTCTTGCCTCAAAACAAACAATTCGGGCTTCCCTGGTGGCGCAGTGGTTGAGAGTCCGCCTGCCGATGCAGGGGACACGGGTTCGTGCCCCGGTCCGGGAAGATCCCATATGCCGCGGAGCGGCTGGGCCCGTGAGCCATGGCCGCTGAGCCTGCGCGTCCGGAGCCTGCGTGTCCGGAGCCTGTGCTCCGCAACGGGAGAGGCCACAACAGTGTGAGGCCCGCATACCGCAAAAAAAAAAAACAAAAAAAAAAACAATTCTCAGGAAGTGAAAACTGGAACCACATGTGCACCCTTAACTGCAGCTTTCCATGCAGGACAGGCCTTATACTTAAGCACGTTCTTTGCAAAAATAAAGCAGAGGAATGCAGAGTTAAAAGCAGAAAATGTTGCACATGTCCAGAGTTCTACCGTGTGCCCAGAAATTGCTGGACCCTGTAGAATGCACAGGGTAAGTATGAGGCACAATCCTTGCCATCAAGGAACACACATATTTGTAGGGGATGATAAGCTACATAATTACTAGAAAAAAATGTATACTTTAATTGGATAAGCCAGAAATAAATCATTACAGTGGTGTTGAAAAAAAAAAAAAAAATCTCACGTAGTACATATGTTACCAATGATCTTGTTATTTCTGTTGTAGCCCATGAGCTACCTTGTCAAATCAGTGTGTGAAAGAACATGTAACTTCTTTTCAGTTGATTTAGAGGCAGCAAAGTTTTCTAGAAACTCTCCTTAAGCTTATCCTCTTAGCATCACAATTCACTCTGACCTGCCTCCGTTAAAAGGTAGGTCAACTGCTGGAGAGAAGGGGGATAAAGAAAAATGAAGTGGAATCATGAACTGTACTCCAGTTCCTCATCCACATTTCAAAGTGTGGTGCAAGGACCCAGGAGCATAGGCATTCCCTGAAAACTTGTTAGAAATGCAGAATCAAAGGCTTCACCCAGCTCTACTGAAGCAGAATTTGTATTTTAGTAAGATCTTCAACTGCTTCCTTTGCCTATTAAAGTTTGAGACACACTGTCTTAAGCTTTCTTCCATCTCTACACAGACCCTATACAATTGTATTATTTTGCCACATCTCTGATAACATGGTCTCTTTTGATTAGAGAATCAGATTTCACTTCACCGTTTTTGAATGATATATATGCTCGTTGATACATTTGATTTAGTAATCTTTTGTATATAAATCTTGGGTTTAAAGACTAGTCATATTAGCTGCTCTCCTTTAAAATTTACGTTAGTTTATTTGGAGGTCTTAACTAAAGAGTTGAAGTTGGAGTTAGAACATTTGATTTCTGGAAATCAATTAGAAGTCTCAGCTAGAAAAGAAAGTCATTACACATTTTCGTGATAATCAACCAATTCATCCATGTCTCAGCAAGAAAGAGAAAGAAAGAATATTAGAACAAAAGATTAGATAGAATAAATGGAAATATTGCCATTAGCATACTCCAACCCAGGGAGTATGTGCTTAAAAACACTTAAGCACACAATTTCATAGCAGCTTCCATAGCCATTTGTACAGAGGAAATATAGATTTAATCTTACAAAACTTTTATTTTTTGAATACCTGCAAAATAATTTTAATCGAAGAAATATGAGAAGGCTAAAGTGCTTTTCATTCTATTACAGTGGCCCCTTTGCATTTTAGTGGACTATACTATGGCTTTTAAAATTATTTAAAATGTTAATAATTTTTGGTTAACTATTTGTTTTTACATACATTTTGAATTTAGCAATGATGAATATACATATGGTCTCTTGTATCTGGGTTTGAATACATATGTCATGAATGTTTTTATTAATCCACAAAATATTCAACAAATCTGCCCAAATTTACCACTGTTATTAAAAGGACACATCTGAACTCAAAAAACTAAGCTCCTTCTGAAAACTGCAATTTGGTGGGGTAGAAAGGAGATGAACTGATGAACCAGAGGAGAGTTTGGCTTTGGTCGTGGGTACAGGGACAGATCCAGATATTGGACGTGGTGAGTTCTAGGGTGGGGACATAGAGATAAAAAAAGTGAGACAACTCTTCCTCCTCCTCCTCTCCCTCCACGAACACCATCAGCTCCTGCACTTTTTTTTTTCACAGATCAAAGAACTTCTGTCGTCACCAGCTACAGAAGGTCAAGAAACATCTTCAGAAGACTGTTCCCATAATTTGCCACAGACAGCCCATTAGGGGCTGTCACAAAAGACAGAAACATCTGGTAGTCTCGATTTTAAATTAATCATATTCATGTTTTTAACACAGAACATAAAATCACAGGTATGATCTTAGTAGTTAAGGACCCCCCCTAAAGTTTTTACTAGGATACATGTCTGTCCAATATGTTGAAACTGTAAACATAAGAGTGATTTGGCATCAGGCTTGCCAAGACCTAGGTTGCCTGAGAAAGGGGAGATGCTGGAATAAGGCAGACCTAGGGCTAAGAAAAAATGAACTTAACTTCATTGGGGTTCAAGAGGATGTGGGCAGAAGTCTAAATTAGGCCCTCCAAAAAGGGCATGGAAAGGCCAGTTCATCCCTGGCCCATTTTCAGCCTCCATAAGCAATGGAATCCAAACCTGTGTGGGCAGCATCAGCAGTCGCAAGCAGGGAAAATCCTTGAGGCCAGCCAGGTGGTAACATTCATCTGAAATCTCTCTCTTCCTTTAATAAATGATTGTATTTTGGAAATTGGAACATAGATATCTGAAGCTTCGATAATAGCTTCCGATCACTTTTCCTCCTAAGAAATACTTGGCACCATTCCTCCTTTTGCTTTTCTTATGCCAAAACTCTCCAATTTTAGTTTAAGTTATCTTCTCAAATCTGAGATTATCTTGACAGACTCATGCTATGTTTCCTCTTCTTGTCAGACCCATTTGTTTTTCATCATAAGCGATGGTATAAAAAAATTTTGTTCTTCAACATTATTTGTGAAGTTAATGTTTCACTTCCCTTATTCTTCTTTCTATTCCAAACTCTTGACTTTCAAATACAGGAAGAGTTTTGTTTTGTTTTGTTTCAATTCTAGCTGTTAACCCAAACCATTCATTTTCTACATTAGAATTAAAATTTACAAGAAATACATTCTAGATATTTCTCTCATTGATATATTTTTCTTCTTGGTGTATTAGCAGAAGTGTGTAGAAGTTGGTGGGTTATGAGAATCTTAATACACATTGAGATTTGCCATGGAAACTACACCACAGCAAATAGCCTCCCAACACCGCCATGATTTTTCCTCTAAGGCTGATGCCAAAGATCACTATTGTTCCACAGAACGTGGGAAGGTTCTGCTTCAAAGGTCAGAATTTTGAGAGATGAGCCTTATACTTTACTAGATGAGCCTTATCTAACTCCAGGAGCAGTTTCTTGAACTTTTTCCCTGTGATATACCATGTGTATTCACGCACCACAATTTTAACCATAATATTTGTTTTTCTTCACCTCCTCAAGCTATTTTATTTTGTTTCTGTTTTACGTGTCTTGACATTTCATCTAGAAGCTCTTCATCCTCCTAAACAAATTGGAACAAAATCAGAAACTCCCCAAGAGTTTTTCCAAGTTTTGTTGTGTTTTCCTCTACCATGTAACAGTAACATTTTTTTACATACTTCTATTGTGTTATATTTTTAAGCTTTTCATATATCATTAAACTTTCCATCTCTCCCAAAAGATTATATTCTCCTCAGAAGATATTATTGATTTTTAACTAACACCACAACTGCCATCACCACCACTGAGCCTAACACATCTGTGACATCAAATAGGGATCCAGTAAGTCTTCGTTGAATTACCAAATGAACGAAAACCATTCCTTTTGTGGCCATAATTCTTTTAGCTCCAAATGGATTATAATGCAGTGTAGTAGAACGCTACTGAAATTTCTTGAGTAATAGGAGATCTCTTTGAACTCTGAATGTCTACCTCTTAGGTCCAAAATCTACTAATCTTCTGAGTATTAGAAATTAGCTCTTATGTGCACCATCCAATGAGCCTAAACTGCTTCATGAACCACAATAGCACCCTCACATTCTCACCAGCAATGTAACAAAATATTTCATTCACCTCTTCCTGCCATTATCTCTATCTCCTATTGCTTCTTGCTTTGGGGATATAAGATTTTTAGGGACCCTGTTTTAAAGACTTACTTAAATTAGTTTCTTGATTGAAAAACTTCCTGGAGCCCTTAAAATATTTAGGGACACCAAAAAAGATGGATATAGTGAGCAGAATTACCCAAATTTAGTTGACCACAAATTTATTTTCCTACGCCTTCAAAAGAATACTTATTAATATATTTCAAGAAAGCAGTGCTACGTTGGAAAAAAAAAAAAACTTTCAGAAAGTGAGAACTAATATGATGGCAGCTAAAACAAGACATGATTAATCAAGAAAAGTTTCAAAGACAGGAGTCCTGAATTGAGTTTTGAAGGAGGGTGACATGTTTGGAGAAGACGGGAAAAGGCATAAGAAGGCAAGACTAACAAATGTTTTTTAACTCTCATTTAGAAGAAATGTAAAGAACCAAATACACATTAGCTTAACTGTAGTGGTATCAATAAACTAAAGATGACAAGAAAGGAGCATTTAGGTAAAATTTACTAGAATAGACGAAGAACAGTTCCAACTTTTAAAACAACGGTTTCATAGAGGTTGTGCTTGTGGGTATATTTATATTGATATGATTATGGGTATACCTTCAAACTATAAAAATAAATGCAGTTTGTTATCTACACTGAGTAATATTAATCTAACATCATATCGTGCTAGTCCAAAAGTGGGATCCCTTGTCCGTTTGAGAACCTGAAGGTCAGCTTCCAAATTGAGTGCCCATTTGGATGAGATGAGATACATTTGAGCTTTTGTACTTCTTTACTAAAAGAAGGAAATAGGAGGTATGTGGGAGATGGAGATTGGAAGAACCTAGAGAAAATAAGAGAAAAATGGTAAATAATAGGATGTCCTGATGTCATTCTGCTAAACAGTTCTAAGGATGGGGTTTGTAACACATAAAGAAGAAAAATTAGATTCAGAGCTAAAGATGCTATTTTCCAGTAAAACTCTTGAGATGATAGGCTCTGGCACCTAAAGAGAAGTTTGAAGCTAATATGGAAGTAGGAATATCTCCACCTCAGGACCAGAAGAGGGTTGTAACATCTGGTTTGGTCTGCAGAGCAGTGGCCAAGCAGTAGTAGCCACCTTTGAGGCCAGTTGAGTGGCAGGGAATATGCTTTCTCCAGGAAGGCATCAACTACAGTAGTTGTGGTGTGACAGCTCCCTCAAAAGTCTCGTTGGCAGCACGGTGAAAAACATGAGTGATTTTTTTTTTCTCTTGCATGTGAGACATCACTGGAGATTTGCAGAAATAGGTGGTGCTGAAGTCCAATAGTCATATATGTAAATAACCATAATCATTTGGCATTAATGTTAACGAGACTACTTGAACTGATAGGTTGGTCAGACCTAGTGATATATATGTAATGTAGAGATATAGTGTTTCTATATGGTGCTTGAAGACATACTTCTAGGTCAAGAATTGCAAACAGCAATGTCTATGGGGGGTGGGGGGTACAATACATATAAATACATGTAGAGCACCAGGTATAACACAGTAGGTACAGTTTGTACCCCAACCCAGCATCACTCTTGCCATGAGGTAATACCGTTTAAAACACTATCTAGGCGTAACCAAAAGGCAGTAAGAAGCTCTACTATTTCCCCTTTGCTCTGGGTGCTTCTCTTGATACTCACTTGTTGCCCATTGTCTTACAAATAAAATCCTATCTCACTGCCATGTCACTTGAGGGTCCATTGTAATTTAGATTATCACTCTGTCTTCATCTCTTATTGTCCCTCATTGATACTCTAGAATCCAGCTGAAAATTCATGATGTAGGAATAAATAATAAGTACATTTCTTTTCCAAAACACTGCTGAAAGCAAGGCTGTGACAAATATTAAAATCGCATAAATTTTCATCAAGAATTTGATTACGTATTTTTCCATGAAATGGGCATAGACTATAGAACAAGAATATAACCTAACTAATGCTACAAGGAAAAGTAAGAATGGTTCTAATTTATTAATATTTGCAGTGTGCCACCATTTGGCTAAGCGACTTCTGTATACCAAACCTCCTTCTTTCAACTGCTCACAAAACTGCAAAATCTTCCAGGTACTAAAATGGCTCTGCATTCCTCTTTAGTCCCCATAGCTGGAGAGGCTGACTCTTATCCATAGACTAGGTTTGTGAATACACCCAATAATGTCTTTATCATTCCAGCGTCATTCAGACCCAGTGCACAAAACGTCTTTCCGTAGGCCCTCTCCATTCTATACAAATAGATGGATACCGAGGGCAGTCACCATCCCCAAATGGCCAATTTCAGTGCAGGCTTTAGTGAGATCACACTGCTACACATCTACAGAAATAAGGGCTGTCAATTTTTCTCTAGTTTGCCTAAATTAATAATTTCTATCCCATGTGCCTCTGACTACTCTATAATTGTCAATGAAATACAATCCATGAACTGTAAAGAAAAAGACATAGCCTTGAACACATCTGTCTTCATGAGTGATACTCACCACTACAGTTAAATGGACTAGTAGCCTCCACACTTTCTCTCCTCAAGATGCTGTAAATAAACTACTCCACTGAAATCTAGCAAATTTATTGGGTCTAGATCACCAAGACTCACATATTTCCACAGTAGAAATAGCTTTTCTGGTTCCCAGACTAAGACAAGTTCAAAGCAGGATTTTGAAACATCATTTTTGATCACTCTGATTTCTCTCACAATAATACAGACTGAAATACAGTATTTTCCTTAAAAAGCACTTGTTCTTAAAATTACTTTGAGTCCATGTTTATGCTCCAAGAAAACCAACACTGACAAAAGCATAGCTATTTACCAACTGAGCCAGAAAACTAAAATGATGTTAAATGTAACTTCTTTAGGTTACAAAATAGCCTTCAACAGGAAACCGTTGGGACAACAACTTGGTCAGACTCCTCGTCCGTCTGTCTGTCTCATGCTGCTGAAATTCAGCTCTAGTGCCCTCCTAGTTCTCTGGTGCAGATGTGCCTCTTGATAAAGCAATCTTCCTTCTCTGTAACTGCCTCGGCAGACATGCCGGCTCCGTATGGTTAGTGCGTGGATGAGGTTTCAGATTCTTGAGTCTTTAGAAGCACTATAGTGTGCAGGATCTGGAAAGGTTATACCACAGTAACCCCTCTGATATGGAATAGTTGATTCACCTCCCATTTAAAAGGTCATTTCAAATCCTTCATATTTTTATGTTCCATATCCAACATCCATTTTCCAAGCCAAGTGAACTAAATCTAAGAACTTCAAAGAATCACAGACTCCAGAAGGACTTTGAGAATTCATTGAATACAACTTCTTGCTTACAAGCAATGTTACACTTAAGCCGTCACAGAAAACTATCCTGGTTTTAAAGCCATCAAAGAAAGATTTTCCCAGTCTGCCTAAATATCCTATTACAAACCCCTAGCAGACTTCCTTCACAAAAAAAATTCTTCCTCACACACTATCTAAATCCTTCACAGCCTAGTTTGTGTTGTTTTCTACTCCAATCCTTTGCTAACTCACCATCTTTCCGACTAACTTCCATTGCTTATTTCAGTTGATGGCAATATTCTCTTAATTGTCAGTGGTCTAAGTTATAGATATCTGTCTTTTAGGACTTCCAAGCCATCACTTGACTGCTCACTGATCAAATCTTCCTCCACAAACTTTCATGAATCCATTAGTTTTCTCTGCATTCCCAGAGTCTCCAACTGAGTTCACTGTGCTGCCTAGTAAGTAGGGTATAGTGGAAAGAATGCTGAATAGAATTCTGGAAACTTATCTCCAGCATCTGCCCAAAATAGATTAATGATTAACAGCTTTGGATAAGTCACTGCATCTTCCTGAACATCAAATTCCTCCTCAGTAAATTGAAAGAATTAAAATAAATTTCTCAGACTAGTTTACCCTTTATTTTTCTATAAGTTTATGATTTTTTAAAACTTGTTAATTGGTTCTCGGTTTTTGTATTCCACTCACCCTGTACACTGCCATTAAATTAAAATTCTCAAGTTGCCATGACCTCTTTATGAGGAAACTGAGGCTTTGAGGGAGTAACTTACACTTCCAAGGTCACATGCTTCATAACTGATAGAACCAGTTGGAAAGTTGGGAAGGATTGAGAGGGGAAGCCCAAATCTTTGGCCCCTTAATTATGCTTGTGTGGGGCAGCTACAAGTAGCCTAGCTAAAACTAAAATAACTGAAGTTAAATTTGAGGTGCTGCCCACTGAATGAGAGAGAGAATTTATAACTTGAATTCTACCAAGCTAACTGTCTGCTGAAAAATTTTACAAAACTCAGTATTCTTTAGATAAATAACATAAACCAGAGTCTCTACACTATATCATTCACAATGATGATAAAATGTAAAATTATTTGACATACAAAGAAACAGGAAAATATGAACATTCTCAAGAGAAAAGACATTCATTTGAGACCAACCCTGAGATGACACAGAAGTTGAAATTAGCAAATAAGGATTTTTAATCAGCCATTAAAGTTATTCTTAAGGACCTAAAAGAAAATATGTGTTCAATGAATAAAAAGATATAAAATCTCACCAGAGAAACAGAAGCTAAAAAAGAATCAAGTGGAAATTCTAGACCTGAAAATGCAATACTTGAAATTTAAAAAATTTACTGGATGAGCTTAAGAGCATAACTTAAATGACAGAAAAGTCAGTGAACTTGAAGATAGAACAATATAAATAATCCAATCTGAACAACAGAGAGAAAATGATTGAAAAAAATAGAGTCTCAGGGATTTGAGGGATATTTTCAAAAGTTATAAATGGGTGTCACTGGAGTCCCAGGAAGATAGAAGAGAGAATACAATAGAAAAAATATTAGAAGAAATAATGGCCAAATTTTCCCCAAATTTAGTTTAAAAAGGGACATAAACATATAGATTCAAGCTCAGCAAACCACAAACAGAATAAATATCTCCCAAAATCCACATACACATAGATCCATCATAATAAACTACTAAAAACAGAATAGAAAGAGACAAATGTTGACAGAAGTCAAATAAAAATGATTATTTCATATAGGGGCACAACAATTCAAATGACCGCTGACATCTCCTCAGAAACAATGGGGGCTAGAACACTGAAAAACATCCTTAATGGGGTGAAAGGAAAAAAAAAAAACTGTCAACCCCAAATTCTATATGTTGTGAAAATATCTTTCAAGAATGGAGGCAAAATATATACTGGTAGACATGTGCCAGTAAATTTAGAATTATTTGCTGTTTTACTCCTGCTTCTTTTATTTCCTCAGAAAATTTGTTTCCTAAGCTGCCTCAAAAACACAAGATTTACCATTCATATAAAGCATCTTCCACCTTCCACTTAGTACAGCAAGGTTTACCTGCTGATTTACCCATTATATCAACATGTTCTCAAACTTCATAGGGATTAGGGATTTACCCTCTGTGTCTTTATATCTCCTATGGTTATGCCATTGCGTTTACAAATGTGAGACATGCCATTAGAACTTCAGCTGTGTTCTAATTTCCCATCAACAAGAAAGCTGATAATACTTCCCTTATAGGGTAGGGCAAGTAAGGGCTTGGGTTACTTCAATATTTTGAGAGCCTTACACATAAAGATATCAGAATGTTGTTTATAGCAATGTTAAAAAAATCAAACTGTTTGGCACTCAGATGTAAACACAGAGGTTTAAATTTATTTAAAGTGTTTTGAATTCCTTGGACAAAATAATCATGTAAATACAGCATATTTAGATAGTATGATATCCTAGATAATCAAATATCCTAGAGAACTTTAATATGATGATAAAATTAATAAATATGAACATTTGCTATATCCATTTTTTCTTTCTCTTTTCTAAATCTACCAAAATAAAATCTTATTTTGAGAAATTTAACACAGAAATTTTTCTTTCTATTTGTTTACCTTTGCATGATTATTAATCCTTAATGAAATGAAAATACTAAGTGCTGTTTATGCTTGGAGTATTCGCTAAGATTCCTGAAGACTGTTTTCCTTCCTTAAACATCTGGTTGTGAAACCAGAAATGCTAACTGACTTCCAAGTTCGAGAAGCAAAGTAAGCAGAAAAATTTTCACGGTGATTCTTGTTTCAGAGATTCTCCATTAGCATTTCTGGTGGGAGTACTGACTGCAGAACTGAGGTAAGCCACATTGAGAATTCTATTGTTAACTGAGAGGGTCTCAGCCAAACAATGTTTGGGGAGCTTTGACTTTGTGGCTAGGTTTTATACATTAACCTTCTCCTGTTACATACACTAGTCTTAACCCTGATATGAACTCTTTAAAATTGAAGAGTAATTTTAAATAAGTATTTTCCCACCACACAAAGTATTTTGTAAGAATTCTGTAATCACAAACCACATACTAAAAGTGATGTGTTTGCAAATCTTCCCTCAAATTGGTCATTTTCATTCTCATAAGTCTCACCACCCTGAGTCATTCAAGAAATAAACAACCCACTACTCATCTGAGAACATCAAATTATTTTTCCTTGTTTTAGAAGTTTTAAATCCATGCTTTGTTTTTGAAATTCACATTATATATTAGAAAGTAGTTCAATACTACCACTAGAATTGGGACAATGTAAGCAAATACATTAACACTTATAAAACTTCTTGCTGCTGTGAACTGCCCCCCCTCGTTTTCTCCCCTACCTATCATTTATTTTATGTTTTCCAGTTGTCAGCTACCACGGTACGTATTTTGTATACATTCCCTTATTTCATTCTCACAAAAATTCTTAGAGGATGTTATTTTTTCCCACTTAAAGTTGAAAAAACTAAGACTCATAGCACTTAAGTACCCTAAGTTGTGTAGTTAATAAGGGTCAGACCTAAGGTCTAAAACATGTGGAGTTGAGTCCATTATCAACTGCTTCCCTATTGTATATCTTTTAATAGAGTGAGGTAATATATAATATTCAATCAAATTATATATATGTTATAAAATGATATAACTATATATGTTTATATAATTATAATATTATAATGTACTTATAAATGTATATAATATAATGCTGTATATTTATATATAAATCATATATAGTATAAATTATATAAATTTATATTAGAAAATTACACATATATATTCAAATACTACATACATTATATATCTAATAAATATGTAACTATAGTATCTGAGTTCGAAACAATTTGTATATTTGTAATAATCTGAAAGTAGAAAGTCTTGAGAATCAAAATGTTCTGTGGTATAGTTATATCTGAACATTATGAGCCAGTATATTTTAGTCATATTTTACACTTTGAAAACATCTTTGTACCGGATCTACGCAGCACCTCAAATTATGATTGCTTCTCTCCACAAGTCAGTCTAATAATGGCTTCGTTAATTATGCCACTCTAGAAGAATTACAACTAATTATTTTAGCAATAGTAGATGTATCAATAATTTTTGTGAAAGCAACTTGTATTGATTACAATGAAAAATTAGAGGGCTTCCCGGGCTTCCCTGGTGGCGCAGTGGTTGAGAGTCTGCCTGCCGACGCAGAGGACACGGGGTCGTGCCCCGGTCCGGGAGGATCCCACATGCCGCGGAGCGGCTGGGCCCGTGAGCCAGGGCCGCTGAGCCTGCGCGTCAGGGGCCTGTGCTCCGCAACGGGAGAGGCCACAACAGTAAGAGGCCCGCATACCGGAAAAAAAAAAAAATTAGAGTAAAATTTTATTTATAAAATTAGTTTGTTTTACTGAAAATAATGTTAAGCCATGGTTTGATAACATGGAAATACAATAAACTGCTAGAAAATGTATTGCTACTTCTTGATGTTGACAGTGGTCTAACTGTATGCACCCAAACAGTATACAGCAAAATAATATGTGTCTGTTATCATTAGTAGCTTTCTGTCCTATGTTGCTTGTTAAGTATTTTAATTGTAACCCTAGTTGCAAAAATACATGAAGCTGGAACTTTCCTGTGCTTGTGTGATAAAGATAAAGCTTTAATAAATAGCCCTAACAGTCATATTTTAGGCATTTGGTTCAGAAGGAGCAGCATATATTTTCTTTGCTGTTCTTTTAACTCATTTTCAAAATACATGAATTTAATTGAATATTTTGTCTGGATAAACTTGTTTCTGCCAGATAAAAGTACACAGTCTAAAGAAACAGAGTATTAAAGTAAAGAAGACTGAAGGAACCAATTTTTTAAATTCAAGAACAAAATTTCAAAGGACTAAGATCAGCTTGAAAAAATTATTTGATTTTAAATAGGCATGCACCAACTTGGACATGCACATATAGGGGTTTGATAAGGAGGCCTCCATGTTCTGTGATAGACAACAAAAATTTAAAATGTAGATTTGACAATTTGAAACTTTTATTGGATAAAGTGATACTTGGATTTTTTTTTTAAGCTAAGACCTTAACTTGCCAGAAATTATCTCCTTTTTCTTATCTTTACCATTCCTTAATAGTGTGGTATTTTTTTTAATAGATCTTTATTGGAGTATATTTGCTTCACAATACTGTGTTAGTTTCTGTTGCACGACAAAGCAAATCAGCCATATGCATACATTGTCCCCATATCCCCTCCCTCCCAACCTCCCTATCCCACCCGTCTAGGTCATCACAAAGCACTGAGCCGATCTCCCTGTGCTATGCTGCTGCTTCCCACCAGCCAACTATTTTACATTCAGTAGTGTATATATGTCAATGCTACTCTCACTTCGTCCCAGCTTCACCCTCCCACCCCATGTCCTCAAGTCCATTCTCTATGTCTACCTCTTTATTCCTGCCCTGCAACTAGGTTCATCGGTACCATTTTTTTAAAATTCCATATATAGGCATTAGCATACAGTATTTGTTTTTCTCTTTCTGACTTACTTCACTCTGAATGACAATCTCTAGGTCATCCATGTCACTACAAATAACTCAATTTCGTTTCTTTTTATGGCTGAGTAATATTCCATTGTATATATGTGCCACATCTTCTTTATCCATTCATCTGTCAGTGGACATTTTGGTTGGTTTCAGGTCCTAGCCAGGAACCAGTGCTATAATAAGCATTGTGGTGCATGTATCTTTTTGAATTATGGTTTTCTCAGGGTATATGCCCAGCAGTGGGATTGCTGGGTCATATGGTAGTTCTATTTCTAGTTTTTGAAGGAAACTCCATACTGTTTTCCATAGTGGTTGTATCAATTTACATTCCCACCAACAGTGTAGGAGGGTTCCCTTTTCCACACCCTTTCCAGCATTTATTGTTTCTAGCTTTTTTGATGATGGCCATTCTGACCAGCATGAGGTGATATCTCATTGTAGTTTTGATTTGCATTTCTCTAATAATTAGTGAGGTTGAGCATCTCTTCATGTGTCTCTTGGCCATCTGTATGTCTTCCTTGGTGAAATGTCTATTTAGGTCTTCCGCCCATTTTTTTAACTGGATTGTTTTTTTGATATTGAGCTCCATGAGCTGTTTGTACATTTTGGAGATTAATCCTTTGTCTGTTCTGGTCTTACATTTAAGTCTTTAATCCACCTGGAGTTTATTTTTTGTGTTTGGTGTTAGGGAGTGTTCTAATTTCATTCTTTTACATGTAGCTGTCCAGTTTTCCCAGCACCACTTATTGAAGAGACTGTCTTTTCTCCATTGTATGTTCTTGCCTCCTTTGTCGTAAATTAGGTGCCCATATGCACATGGGTTTATCTCTGGACATTCTATCCTGTACCATTAATCTATACTTCTGTTTTTGTGCCAGTACCATACTGTCTTGATTACTGTAGCTTTGTGTTATAGTTTGAAGTCAGGGAACCTGATTCCTCCAACTCCGTTTTTCTTTCTCAAGATTGCTTAGGCTATTCAGGGTCTTTTGTGTTTCCATACAAATTGTAAGATTTTTTGTTCTAATTCTGTGAAGAATGCCGTTGGTAGTTTGATAGGGATTGCATTGAATCTGTAGATTGCTTTGGGTAGTATAGTCATTTTCACAATATTGATTCTTCCAGTCCAAGAACATGATATATTTCTCCATCTGTTTATGTCATCTTTGATTTCTTTCATCAGTGTTTTAGAGTTTTCTGAGTACAAGTCTTTTGCCTCCTTAGGCAAGTTTATTCCTAGGTATTTTATTCTTTTTGTTGCAGTGGTAAATGGGAGTGTTCCCTTAATTTCTCTTTCAGGTTTTTCATCATTAGTGTATAGGAATGCAAGAGATTTCTGTGCATTAATTTTGTATCCTCTATGTTGAATAATAGCGGCGAGAGTGGACATCCTTGTCTTGTTCCTGATCCTAGTGGAAATGCTTTCAGTTTTTCACCATTGAGTATGATGTTGCTGTGGTTTGTGGTACATGGCCTTTATCATATGGAGGTAGGTTCCCTCTATGCCCCTTTTCTGGAGAGTTTTTATCATAAATGGGTGTTGAATTTTATCAAAAGCTTTTTCTGCACCTATTGAGATGATCATATTGTTTTTATTCCTTAATTTGTTAATAGTATGATATTTTTAGCAACGATTTCAAGTAGAAGTATTGTTTTCTGTATCGCTTTTTGGCAAAGCAGTCTATTTCACCAAGCATAAGCAGAGAGTGATACAGGCCAAGTAGAAGGAAGTAAAACTAATGAGCTCTATTATAAAAGTGTGAAGCCAAGTTAGAAGTGGGTAAGAAAAATGTACACAAAAAAATACAAGGGCAAGCATGAAAAGATATGCAGTCATTAGCTTACTAATAGGTGTGAATATAACTTAAAATGCTTGTGGAGAAAAAAGTGAAAAACAGGGTGTAAAATTAATTAAGTCCATGTTTACAACTGTGATTCCTAAAAGAACTCTTACCAACCAGACTAAGTAAGGGTCCTGGGGTCTTAAAGATACTGTCTACCCAGAAATTAAGTAATTTCCATAGTGGTACAGAATAATAGTAATCCTTAAAAGGTTATACAATACATGTCTATACTGGGTTACTTGTTAAGGGCAGTTTAAAGTTTCCACCTAGGCAGTTTTGGTATCTTAGAACTCTGCTGTTTGACTTACAGTTGAACCACAAAGAATCACACAAAGAATAACACTACACACTTTATTCCCAAGAGCTGGAAATTATGTCTAAGTGGGAAGACATAATTTATAATCTGGAAGGAGTGTGGGGCACAGAATTTAAGATGATAGGTAAATATTTGAAATTTTTGAGGATTTTATTTTCTTTAGTATGGATTTACCTTGTAATCTTTTAAGTAAGCCACAATTAGATATATTTCCATATATATTTTAGGTGCTTGCCTTTGAAGTTCTTTTGTGCTATGTTAATTGAAATATTTCTGATGTATTTTATTGGGAAAATAATGATCATGGGATTTGGAATTAAAAAAAGTTGGTTTAGTTCTAGCTGAACTTGAACAAATTGTTTATCTGAGTCTTAGTTCCTGGAGCTAATAATACCTCTAAAGTGTTGAATAAGTCAGTCAAATGATAATCACTATCAGAAAAGAAAAAAGAGTAGCTACTAAGACAGATGCTTTACTCATTGTAATCATTTAATCCTCATAATTCTCAAGGAAAGGATTTTTTTTTTTTAATTTTTAATTTTTATTTTTTATTTTTTTGTGGTATGCGGGCCTCTCCCGTTGCGGAGCGCAGGCTCCGGACGCGCAGGCTCAGCGGCCATGGCTCACGGGCCCAGCCGCTCCGCGGCACGCGGGATCCTCCCAGACCGGGGCGCGAACCCGGTTCCCCTGCATCGGCAGGCGGACGCGCAACCACTGCGCCACCAGGGAAGCCCGAAAGGATTCTTTATTTCACTTTTCAGTTGAAAAATGAAGGCATAAAGAGGTAACGAACTAGCCTCAGCTGACGTACGTAGCAAGTGTGGGAGCCTAGTGTTAAATCCAAGCCTGTCTTATCGCAAAGACCATGCTCTTCTCACTATGCCACCCTACCTACTTAAGGGATATGACTGTATTTTGTAAACTGAAAAATTTATTTATTTATTTATTTATTTTTATTTTTTTGGTATGCGAGCCTCTCACTGGTGTGGCCTCTCCCGTTGTGGAGCGCAGGCTCGGCGGCCATGGCTCACGGGCCCAGCCGCTCGGCGGCATGTGGGATCTTCCCGGACCGGGGCACGAACCCGCGTCCCCTGCATCGGCAGGCGGACTCTCAACCACTGCACCACCAGGGAAGCCCTGAAAAATTTATTAAATGTTATTATTGAAAGCAAGGATTAATAATTAGAATGATTGATTATCTAATATAGTTGATTAACCCTTTGTTTCATATTCTGAGTATGGTGTGATACACTAGGAATTTCTTATTTCCACTTTCTATTCTGGTTGACATGTAGATGTGGGCAGATTAATATACAGAGCTTGTAGGGCTGGCCCAAAAACTCTTTCAATTTTCTTTCTTCCCTCATCAGCTGGTCCAATGCCAAGGATCGAGGGAGGGACTCAAATCCCTTGGGCATAGTGGAGCCACTAGACAAAGGGAATCATGTCCTTAAGTAACTACACGAACTAGAGCTCCTGCTCCCACCCAGACTCTGCCAATCCACACTGGACTGTAACTTGAGCAGTAAACGTTTTGCTGTATTAAGCCACTGAGATTTCAGAGTAAGTCATAACAGCAGTTAGTCTACCCTGACTCATACAAGATTGTACCTAAGAAATGGTTTGTAAAATCAGACCTGTGGCCCCTTTAGCTCAGACACCTGTCACAATCAATTGCACAGGGGTACATTACCTAAGAATAACGTAATAATAATAATAATGGCATAATAACCATCCTATAAAGTGCTTCCTATGTGCTAAGGACTGGGTTAAATTCAAGTCACCAACATCAGCTTGACACGTATTACTTTATTAAATCTTCACTCTTTGAGGTAGGTGCTACTTATTATTTTCATTTACAAAAAGGAGATTCTAACTCAAGTAACTTGCCCAAACGATTCATTCTGACTCCCAAGCTCATCCGTCCATTGTACAGGAAGGTTTTGTTGTCCTGGATTCCTTGAAGAATCTAACCAGAATCTATCATTATAAGTTTATCTAAACATTTTGATAACATGTATAGTTTCAATTTGGACCACCTCAGCCTCAAGTACTTACTAACTTCTTTATATGTTTTCACGCTTCCTGCTTGGAGCTATAAGAGACCCCTCATTCTCTGCAATTCATTGGCTTTCTTGATGCAAAACATCCAAAGTAATAGCTAATAATATAGGTTTTAAAATTCTGTTTTTAAAACAGCTTTATTATAATACTTTGGTTGGTTTCAAAGGGCATTTCTGATAATTTCCATGATTTGGCCATGAAAGAATATCAAGCTGATATTGACAAAAAAACAATCATCTACAAGATGTCCATTAGTTCATAAAGTTCTAATTATTTTCCATAAAGACTGTCTTACACTTGTCTGTATCAAAGTTACTGTCTATTTTCTGCTCACTTGCAGAGCCTGCAGTTTCTTCTTCTCTCTGAGATTTCACTGGCCAGAAAAGGCTGTATCATAAGGAAATTTGACATTTCACTCTGGCTTCTTTACTCCAATACTAATTAAAATAGTCAATAAAACAATGTCACCACTAACCCACAATGGACACTAGTGTAGAGCTTTATGTGGTAAATAATTGTTTATCCCTAATTATTCCCTTCTTTTCTAAAGCTAATCCCAACCACTTGTAAACCACCTTCTCCAACATACATGGAGGCTTTTTGTGCCAGCATAAAACCAGAGGAGTGAGGGGGAGAGAATGAAACTTAGAGAATATTTTGAGACTGCCACTGAAATGGGTAATGAGAAAGCTGCTGTATTGTAAAAGATGTTTCATCTGATTTAGGGCTCTCTATATATTGGTTTGTTCATAATGAAAAACATTGTGCATTATTAACAAAATTCATACTTGCTCTTATGCAATTACCTAATTTGGGGGGCTATAATCTTTTTTTTAAGCTTATAATCCTTTATGGTCAGTGAAAAAATTGTTTATTATCTTAGACTCTTCTATCTTAGTTTTACCACTCCATACATTTATCCTTCCTAGTTCTTCAATATGGATATTGGAAATATAAATGAAATCTGATAAAAAGTAAAAACTGGATTGCCAAATTGATTAAACTAGAGACTTCTAAATAAGTTCCCCAAATCAAAATTTTGCTTCTAAGAAAGCCATTCTCCAGTGATAATTGTTAAGCAGTTTTCACCTAGATGTCTCCAAGGAGCACAGCTTCCATTTTTCCCTGATTGCAGTGGAGGCTGGTAGGAAAATCTCATTGTTTTTCTTCCCCAGTAATCCATCAATGCCCTGTGCTTTCCCTCCATAGGCTTCTCTGTCCACAGAGAAGAGCAAAATTGTCACACAAAACCCACAGAGTTATTTTTAGTCTTTTTGTTAATTTTCTGAAGATCTTCTATGAAGCAGTTCTAAAATGTCATAGAACATAAATGTTCTCTCTGTTTTATGCGTCTGTCATTTCCCTCAACTCATCCTCCACAGAGAAAGCAGGATAACCTATCTAAAGTGTAAGGTGGGGCTTCCCTGGTGGCGCAGTGGTTGCGCGTCCGCCTGCCGATGCAGGGGAACCGGGTTCGCGCCCCGGTCTGGGAGGATCCCACATGCCGCGGAGCGGCTGGGCCCGTGAGCCATGGCCGCTGAGCCTGCGCGTCCGGAGCCTGTGCTCCGCGACGGGAGAGGCCACAACAGAGGGAGGCCTGCATACCACACACACACAAAAAAAACAACAACAACAAAAAAATAAAGTGTAAGGTGAAGCTTAAAAAATCTCAAATGATTCCCCCTTCCGCTTCAGAGTAAAGCCCAAGCATCTTCATATAGCCACCATGCTCTTTCATGATCTAGCCCTTGCCTAGCTATCCAGTCTCCCAGCCTCACTGATTATGCACCGACAACACAGAACTAGCACACCAGGCACTTTGTCACTTCCAGGGCTTGGTTTACATGTCTTCTACCCTCCACCATGCGTAACTCCTCATAGCCATACAATTCAATGTCACCTCCCCCAGGAATCCTTCCCTGAAACTGTACTCCCCTACCCGATCAGGAGAGGCTACATGTTCTTTCTCCTGGATGTTATAATAACGGGGGCCTAACAACATCACTGCTTTTGCCATGTGGCATTTTAAATTATCTGTGTATATATCTGTCTTCACCATTACAGTGTGATCTGGAGGACAGAGACTTTATCAATTCTTTTAATCTTAAATCCCAATGTCTTAGCAGATGGTCTAGCACATAGTAGACACTCAGTAAATATTTCCTGGATGGGAACAATTAAACATACATATTGAAAGTAAGCTCAGCTGGACAATCCAAATTTAAGGTCTGATTCAACTTTGCCAACGTGCATGTCCATGGATGCTGTTTGCCTCAACTCTAGTCTCATAGCTGTCCTTTTACCTGAGCATCTCTTTTAATCTGTGAGGGGTTTTTTTTTAAATTGTATTTTTTTTGCACCTTTACCCATCGTCTGTTTTCCATTTTTCCCTTTCTCTTCCTCAGTTCTCCCATCATATTATATGGTTAGTTAATAATGAGTAAAGTGGTTGGCAAAAATTACACCACAACTTATGTTTTAAAAAAAATTGTCCTTAAATAACTGTAAATGCTATGATGTTTTAATAAACTATGATTTAACTAACTTAAGATTATTTCAGTGTATGTATATTTACACCTATTTTGATCATCTGTAGATTGAAAATCACTATCAATCTATAACTTAGCTTTATGGACTATTGGGTTCAGATTATGTTAGTCCATGGAGGGGGGATTCAAATTTCTGATTCTTAAAGCTAAGGGTTTTGTCAAGTTCCTGCCCTCAACTTCAAATTTTCATAACTTTTTTTCCTTCCAACTTTGCTACAGTTAAGGTATAAAGACAAATATACCTAAGAGTAGAACATTTTGATTGTCTATAATGCAGCTGAGTAAAAGGTACCTGATATGGAGACAGAATTAAAGACAAAGATGGCTTGTTCTTATGAAAATTTTTAGCATCTAAGAGTAAAACTCTACAACATATCCAAAAGTGCAAAATAAAGGCTATGCATATATCACACTGCAAGGCAAACAAAACACACAAATCAAGAAGAAGGGGGCTTCCCTGGTGGCGCAGTGGTTGAGAGTCGGCTTGCTGATGCAGGGGACACGGGTTCGTGCCCCGGTCCGGGAAAATCCCACACGCCGCAGAGCGGCTGGGCCCGTGAGCCCTGGCTGCTGAGCCTGCGCGTCCGGAGCCTGTGCTCTGCAACGGGAGAGGCCACAGCAGTGACAGGCCCGCATACCGCCAAAAAAAAAAAACAAAGAAGGAAAAAAACTGTATTTTACATATATATGCATGTATATATAATATATAAAGAAAGAGAAGTTGACAATAGTGACTTAAAGAATAATGGCTTCGAATTACATTTTAATGTTGGTATGCTATCAATATACAAAAATTATCATACTAAGTGAAGTAAGTCAGACCGAGAAAGACAAATATCATATGATATCACAGACATAGAAAACAAATTTACAGTTACCAGAGGGGAGAGGCTGGGGGAAAGGGATAAATTAGGAATTTGGGGGTAACATATACCCACTACTATATATAAAACAGATAAACAACAAGGACTTATTGTATAGCACAGGGAGCCATAATCATATACTCAATATTTTATAGTAAACTATATGGGAAAAGAATCTGAAAAAGAATATATATATATATATATATATATATATATATATACCTGAATCTCTTAAACTAGCACAAGATTGTAAATCAACTACACTTCAATAAAAAAAATTTTTTTAATTAAAGTAAGACATGATCAATACCAAATTATATTTCCACAGTATAACTTAAATAATATAATGATATAATGTATGGAAAATAAACAGAACTATATCAAAATGTTAACAATATTTGAGTGGAAGAAATATAAATTTTTTTCTTCTTTCTGCTTTTCTGTATTTTCCAGTTTTCCCAACTAAAGATCTATTCAAATAGAAAAAAATAACTTCTGTTCAAAAAACGGTAGAAATAAGGACACAATCTTTGCCTTTCTATAGCTGGCACTTCAAGCTACACTCTCTAATAATTTGAAGCTTTTAAAGTATTTTCACATTTAACATGTCATTTGAGCCTCACAAGAAAACAGATTCCTACAAATGAGAAAAATTGGGCTCGGAAATTAAGGAACTTTCTCAAGATTGCTCAGCTATTAAGTGGCAGAGACACTTTTTAAACAAAATGTTTAAAAAATTATGTTTTAAATACCAACTATTTTTATGAAAGGGGATATCATAGACTCATGAAGGTGTAGGAGGAAGAGGGAAAGCCACAGATAGAGGGAACAGGAGGGATTACTGGGACATAAGCCAAGAACCAACATTTAAAGAGTGTGGACCACATGCCCCACTGACTTCTAAGCATTTTGCACACAAAATGGCCTTTAATCTTCTATGAAGTACTTAATTTCCCCATCTCCATTTTACAGATAGGGAAATTGAAATACAGAGAAGCTAAGTAAGTTGATCAAAGTCACAGAGAAGAAAGTGGCAGAGCCAGAATTTGAAGCCACACATTGCGACCCATTAGCCCAGACTCTGAAGCCTACTCCACACTACTCCCAGTCTGAGTCGTAGAAGTCACCAACCAACAGACCTCCCTCAAGTTCCAGGTTTTCTTGACAGACCTGAATAATCAGAAATGCATCAATTTTCACTTATTTCAGCAAACGTGTAGCAGGGAAGAACCTTTGTATTCTATTAAAAGGTAATCACTAAAGGGATGTTGCCTTTAAGCTTAAATTATACATAATGCCCACCTCTGGGAACCCTGCCTCCCAAGTAATGAGCATTAAGATAAAATACCTTTGTTTAGCTCACAGGAAATAGCCTGACTAGGTCCACCTGTGTGGAAGAGGAAGGAAGAAATTAACACATCCCCTCTGGAGGCTGACTGGAACTAGGAAATGTTTGACTTTACTCCTTCCCCTTTTAGCATAAAAGATGCCTGAATTCTAACTTGGGCAAGATGGTTCTTTGGGACACAAGTCCACCATCTTCTTGGTCTGCAGGCTTTCCAAATAAAGTCATCATTCCTTGCCCCAACAACTTGTCTCTTGATTTATTGGCCTGTTGTGTGATGAGCTTGGACTCAGTAACAAAGTAACATCTTGAAAAATTCATCATTTTCTTAGAATGTTGGTTTTAGTTTCTTTTTAATAGGTGGAAGTAAATCAAATGATTAAATAGCAAAGTTTAGCAGTGATTTAACAACCTATTATTTTTAAAATCACTACTTTATTGGAAGAAAAAAATGCTTTTATTGCATGAAAATACAAATTATCTGTATATATTAATCACGAGCTAGGTTCAATAGCAGATTAAACAATAACTGAGTAAACAATTACTTAATCTTGAGGCCACAAGATAGGAACACCTTCAACTCTTCCCATTTATCTATAAATCTACATCCTGGTTTTGGTTTTCCTCCTGCTCAGAGCTGTGGGTATAACCATTTAAATGGGGGAGGGGAGAAATATGTATATAACAAATATATATTGAAAGAAAGAGAGAGGATTTTAGGAGTCTTGTCTTCTCACACCAAACCCAGAGATGGAGCAGTTTTACCTTGGACTTTACTAGACTTTGTTGAAAATAAATAGATTTTCTGACTTATGATACCCACTGAGTAAAAAAAAAATCTTTTTCATCTTTGAAAACTATAAAACTAGATTTGAATGTACCACTTAATCATTCCAGATAATATGCCCGTTTCCTACTGGCTCTAGACCAAGTGAATTTAAACTATTATCTCTTGCAATCACATTTGAACTTGGTATACTCAATAATAACAAGCACAAGAACAGTGAAACTAGCCCCTCGGGCAAATAGTGAGTCTCAAGTTTATTTCCTTTCAGCTTTCTACAATGAATTTAGTGAATCAATTATTAAATATTAGTGCCACTCACTGAGTTGGATAATCTACCAGCTTTAATGTTCTACTCTTACCTATTCACTTCCTTTGTCTGGAATGATTTTCAGAGATAGAGACACAAGATTAATTGCCTGGCTAGATTTTAAACACTTTACCTTTAGGCATTTTCTTTGCTGTTCCTTTTTTTTTTTTTTTAAATCCATGCAAATTTAGACACCATAGAAAACTGTTATTTGCCTCATAATGGCCTCTTCAGTGTGTTTCACAGTCTTTTGTGGAGAATAATGACATAATGATAGTGTTCTCAGACCCATATTTTCTACTTGAAAAACTAGCAATTATATGATTAAAGCATTTTTTAGAAACTCACATTAAGTATATGATACTCTAGAAATCAGTCCATCATGTAATTACACAGTCAGGAGAGAAATAATTTACATAACTAAAAACCATCTGAAACAGTATTCATGATCAGTATGTGATTTTTTTAATGGATAAATATTTAAGAAATATTAAATAATTCTATAAATAATATACTTTTACTTAGGATTATAAATTCTGAATTTTATCAATTGTGTTTAAACTTTTATTTTTTTGCCTCTACTGAAAGAACACTATGCTGAACTTTGCTGAAAAAACGTGCTGGATATGTTAGGACCAACGAAGAAAAACCTTATGACCTTTCTCCAAAAAAACATATAAATACAGAGAACAGAGAAAGGCAGGCGATGCCTAGATATTTAAGCTCTATGATGAACACCAATTTGCCCAGGATTTTTCTTAGATATCTCTGAAAGGCAAATCTAACTAGATCTTTGTGATATTCTTTAAATGTCAGGTCATTACACCAACATCTTGATGAGTTGGAGGAGATATAAATATATTCATACACATTATTTTCTTTAGAAAACAAGGACATTTAACAGGATGCCCACAAGCTTCAAACAGCATGTACTGGAAGGACCCATCCTCAAAACATAAACATAATAACATCTCTTTTCACTTTTTTTGCTCAACTTCTGGACGAACCGGTTACCTTGCTTTTTCCCCAGTTCATTGAGAAAAACTACAAACAGCTACAGAAGTATATCCTGAGAACCAACCTCTCAAAGGGATAATTTTATACATACAATTACATGGGCGAGTACTGCCTAAAAAGAATGCTTAAGTTATTAAGTAAAAATAATCAAGGTGTAAAACCATGTATGTTACTCTAGGACACTCGCTTGTTTTTTAAGAAAGACAAATAATATATATTTATATTGGGTTACAGCTATTTAAAAAATATCTCTGTAAATAAACACAAGAAATCTATAGCAGGGTTACTTTGTTTATGGTTGTGGTAGAGAAGGATGTATGCGAATTAGACATGGGGGCAGGGAAGCAAGGAAGACTTTTCATGTATATTTGTACACTTTCTGTTTTTTTGAGTCATTTGAATGTATTATCTACTCAATAATTATGTCAGGTTTAAAAAAAGAAAGGAGTCTTGATCCCTGTGTGGAGCAGATAAGGGAGTGTGAGCTAGACCAAGTGTATTCTTAGCCATGAAGCCAAGTGCGCTTTAAGAGAAAAAGGGCGCAAAAATTAAATGCCTCTTGTTACTGGTTTATTCCACCACCGTGACCACGCACAATGACACTGGCTTCTAAGTTAAAAGAAGTTGAAAAACACACCTTATTTTATGTTATAATGATAGCAACATGGCAGAATCAAACCACCACAGGGCATTTGGGTATCCATGCCATTATCAGCACAATCATAAACACTCTTGACAGTTCCTGAAGGAGATAATGAGGAAACTAGCGGTGGCCAAAAACCAATTGCCACCATCCTATATAAAGCTTAACCTTGACCCTCGGTAATATATTTGGTATACCCATTCTCAAAAGCCCTGCCATTTAAAGCACTATGAAGGGCTGAGAATAAAAACAAAGACAGCTAATGAAGTACACAAATACCATCACAACCTTGCTGATCTGACCTGCTTCTCTGCAGTTATCTGGTTCTTCCATACCTACACTTCCTGAGCCATTCACTTTGTGACCGGGATATCATTGACTCTGGTATTAGGAAAGAAGATAAAAGAATTGTTAATTCGTCAGTCCTTGTGTAAAGGATAAAAATGATGGAGATACCACTTGGCATAAAGCTTCACAGAATCATCACTTGCAGAACCTTGGGGACCTATCATGACTCTGGGAAGTAGGTAGGGCTGTGGTCATTAGTGATACTTTCCTGTCACTTAGTGGGTGAGGAGCCTGCTTCAAGGCTAGTAGGTGGCAGGACCAGGACTCTATCCAAGGTCTTTCTGAGTTCATGTTCACTGCTATTACATACGCTGTGTCTTCTCAGTGTCTGGGTTTTCTCCTTCCCCAAAGAGCAAAGGTTTTACACAATTGTGGAAAGTGAGACGTATAAATACTTAATAAAGTTTACTGCTATGCTGAGGGAGAAATCCAGCAACATGCTGTTTTCTAGGTCTCTGCTGAAATTTCTCTATAAAGGTCAAAACCTTTAAAAAGGAACTGCTGTATTTTGCGAAAGGAACCAAACACTGATTGCAACATTTGAGCTTTCAACTCAGAACTTCAGAACACAGTGTTCTGTAATTTTGATTTTAGATAAAATGTAACTACTGATACAACCCCTGGCTGACCTTATTGGTTTGTATCTAGGAATGCTTTAATGAAAAAATGGTGAGCTGTTTCTTTATCCTACTTTGCCCACCCATATGATTCCCATCTTCCTAGCCACAATGGGAGGCAATGTGGTAGCATGTCGATATAACCCACTACAGAAAAGAGTCAAAACTTGATGGGGAATCTAAATCATACTCTACTTTGGGCTATTCAAATAAGAAAAAACAAATCTTGAAGAGACATTTTCTGTTTTTATTTCCACTGTGCTCTGGTAAATGCTGGTAGAATTTCAATGCACACTAGCTCTCAGGCCTTCAAAGTAAAAACAGTGGCAGTCTGGAGGTCAGGCAGGCTACCCTGTTGTCACTCATTTCCTGTGCTAATTTTACACTGAAGAAAGTTTTAATGGTTTGGTGTAAACAGAGCAAGATTGAAAAGAAAGCTTTTAGAAAATAGATCTTCAGAAAATAAAAAAGACAATAATTATTGCATTAAAAACTCCATCATTTGTGCCTTAATATTATAACCTATCATAAAAATGCCACTTTAATTGTTTTAACATCTCTTTAAGTGTTTTGTACTTATTGTTATTCCCAGCAGCTAACAATAAGAAAATAGCAGCATTAAGCTCAGTTTGAGACCATTTTTACTAGAAATCAGGATACTAATGAGCTGTGAAGAAAATGTTCTTAATCATACTTCTTTTGCAGTCTTATAAAATATTACAAACACATATATAAAGTATACATGAAGTAAATATAGATGTGTGTATATAGCTTGACAGGTATACTTCTTTAATCAGAAAAAAAAACCCAAAGCTTTAGATTCTCTCTTTTCCATACAACAAACCATATTTAATGAATTTCACTTAAAATTCACAGTAGAGATTAAACAAAAGAGAACACATGGTGACAAAATATTTCAGCATACGTTGAATAGCGCTCAGACCCTGTCTATGGAGATATGTACCCCAGAAGCAGATTATCCTGTGATGTTGGGGTAATTGAGAGGCCCTCTGATAACCAAGCCCATGTAGCTGGTCTTGGGGACAGAAGACCTGGAGTCTAGCCCTGATCTAGCCATCCACTGTATGTTTGAGAGCTCTACCTCCCACCTTCATATCTTTAAAATGGAGATCTTAATTCCTGTCTTATGGGATATTTGAGAGACTTAAATTCAGCATGTAAACAAAAGTACCTAATAAACTGTAAAATGATATACAAATGGAAGGTATCATGTTATCATAACTAACACCTAAACCTGGTGATAAACAGCATTAAAATTCCAGTGTACAGATTCAAACAATCCCTCGAATTTTTTGAGCAGAAAGAGGAAAATAGGTTATCATTTTAATTTTTATTTATGTTTTGAAAATGTAATACAGATGATACTTATATTGGAGGGAAAGCAGAAAATCTGCACTTATTCTTAAAGATAAGTGTTCATCTACTCCTACTTATTTGGCAAAACACAGAATGTTCATCTGCTACTTGATAGACAAAACACAAACATGTTAATAATGTTATTTTAAATAAGGCATTAGAAGAGCTGGGTTCTAGAATCCTGCAAACCTCTCAGATCCACGTACTAATTCTGCGACCTCGGGTCAGTTACTTAACGTATTTCAGTTTCTTCACTTACAAAAAGCAGATAGTGGAAGTACCAATGCCTCAGAAGACTTGTGGATAGAAATGAGTTATCACAGGTTTAGAGCTTAGCACACTGTCTGACACAGAGTAAGAACTCAATACATGTTTGTTGTTACAGTATGATTATATATTTCCTCACATGGGCATTTCAGACATGTGAAATCTAAGTGATCCTTGCTTTCAAATGCAGCTGGTTAACTTGATAACCAAAATCATCTCACCAAAAAAAAAGCTCTAATACACTTTAACAGCTTAAAGGACATATTTTGTAGTCTTAAACAATCACAACAAACTTAGTAAAGGTTTATTCCAAATTCTTGCTGTGTGGCTTCATTTCTTCATTCATTCATTAAAAAAGAAAGAAAGAAAAAAGTATTTATGGAAACCCTATCATATACCAGGCACTGTATTTGGTGGTGGGATACAAGGTCAAGCAAAAAAGAGCTACAATCTCTGCCTTCATATTTTAAGGAAGATAAATATTAATCAAAATTATTACACACAAGGAATGTAAAATTGCAATGTAAAAAGTGCCAAAAACGAGGAAAAGCCAGTGCTTATGGGAGTATAATATTAAAAAGAAATGAACAAATTGTGTTGGTGAGGGAAAGCTTCCCTGAGGAAGTGATAATTGAGTTGATATCAGAAGACTGAGTGGAGTTAACAGGATAAAAAGCATGAGCTACCGTGTCCTAGTACAAGGATCTATGTGTGGGTGGTAGGGAACTTGGCCCCTTTGAGGGCCTGAAGGAAGGCAAATGAGATTGGAGCTCAGAGAAGGAGAAGCAGGGAGTGAATGAGGTGAGGCTGGAGAGTCAGCCAAGCCCTGTACGCCATGATAAGAGTTTGTTTTCTTATTCTAAGAACAAAGGAAAACCATTGAAGAATTTTAAGCCTGGGTATGCCGTTGGTTTTGAGGAGAGGAAGGGGTTGATATGATCCAGTGTGAATTCCGTGTGTAAAGAAGATTTTAGAGGGGGTCAGAGTACTTGTGGAGAAACTAGTTAGGAGACTGTTGCCAGGGTTCCAGAAAGATAATGTGGAAGCATAGATTAGGGCAGCTGAGCTAGAAATGTTTGCAAGTGATAGAGGAAGAGCTTGGTTTTCCATAAAATATACATTCTTTTCTTTCACTGCCCAGGCACATTTTTCATGTAAAGATGTTTTCCTTTTGGAATGTTCTAGAGAATCCAAGTAACGGTTAATGGTAAGTAAAGGGTTTCCACACACATTTGAATTCAATGAGGGATCAAAATGCCAATTTCTAAATAATCAGTATGGTCTTCCTCTAGGTGAAAGCCTTTGTCCAGTTTTACTATAAAACATGCAACACCATAAATGAACCAAAGGAAATAATTTCCATTGAAACACATTTTTATTACAAAAATGTCATAAGTAAACAATCATTTATTAAAAATTAGGTCAAAGAGCAGCAACACTTTCCAATTCAAGTTGCAAAAAGGCAAACACATCCAAGAAAGGAAGAAAGTCATAGGCAACAGATCCGATAGTAATTCTAAAATAACCAATGGCATTATCTTTGGAATTTGCCAGAAGAATAGCTGCTACCTTAGGAAGAGTACTTCTCATATTTTGGCCACTAAGCAACCATGCTTTGTATGTAAAAGTGATATTTACAATAGCCAAGGCACCTTCCTAGTACCTCATAGCAACTGAATGAATGCAGAAACACACACATACGATCCCATACAAACACACTGACATGTATTAAGCTCACACATCTTGAAGGATTAAGCAGGAAAACAAAAAGGACAGCAAGACACACATCTTCACTTTGCAAAAAAGACATGCAGAAACATCCATTACAATTTTCTCTAAGATAAATTGTATCCCTCAACTAAAAGAAAAAAAAATGAAATCATTGGCAGCCTAGTTCTCCCTGAGTAGAAGTGAGACATTAATTTAGATCACTGTGCACATTGAAAAGCTATTGCACTGCAGGGATTTCCAATTACATAATGCAGAATCAGAACTCTGTTTGGGTGTCACTTGGCTGCCAGCATCCATGGGTGAGCTGTATAACACTCCTCTGTCATGTAGCTCATGTGAGAAAAGAATTCTGCTGTTCCAAGAAATGGCACTCATCTTGGAGACCTTCCCAGTTACACAAAAGAGCATAATTTCCACATTATCCCCAGGCATACTGTCTAGGACGATAAGTCTATGATAGCTTTATGTGAAAATTATATACATAGTTCTGCTAATGAAAGGCATGCAGACTGCTTTTTGGTGATGGCAGTGCAGAAAAACAAAATCAATTTGCTTTTCAATTTTAAAATGATGCCCGAGCTATCTATAATAATCAAAAGGGACTGTGAAGGTTAGATGGCAGATAACATAATTGCACTATATTATCTAACAGGTCAGAACTAGTTTTGTCAAGCAATGTCTAGAGTACAGACTAACCAATCACCTCATAACTGGCTTGTTTCAGGACTTTGGTTTTAAGTCCTTGATACTCTTAATATCATACTTATCTCAGTTTTTCATCAGGGACTGCACTCTTGATTCTGGTTTAATTTTTTTCTACCTATGAAAGCACACTTACAGAAGAGAGACAAGAAGTAAAGGAAGGATGAATATTTTCACATTTATCGTCTATTTGGTGACAAAATTCCATATGTAGTGCATAGTGTGCACCAGTTACAGGTGATAAAGTGGAGAACTAGACAGTGTTCTTTCCTTCTAGAAGCTCACAACTCTCTTACTAAGATGTCCAAAACATGAAAACTTTTGTATACTAGTTATCAATATTATTTTGAAAATTTCTTTTATTTCATTAAATTCAATCATTTTTATACCAAATAAAGAACAGAGACTAGAAAATTGGGGTAGGCATAATAATACCTAATATTTGTTGCATTTACTATATATACAAGTTTTGCACATATCAAAACCTAATGACAACCTAGGCATTAAATTATGAAAATCTTCATTTTAAAAATGAAAAAACTGAGGTTTACACAAGTTATACCACAAGATCACAAATCTAATGTGTAGCTTGAATTTAAACCAATGTAATCCGATTCCATGGTGTTGTCTCTTATTCATTTCTCTGCACCGCTCCAGTTTAACATTTACTATAACCTGAATATTTGGGCATCTCAATTTGTGTTTGTTTAATTTTATTGCTTGACTTGGAAACTTTTTTCATCCATTCTCCTTTTATATTATCTTGACGATCTCGGTGGGAAAAGTTAACCAAGTCTTTTTCTGGGTTATTCCATTATAGTTGAATACATAATCATGTTGCTCTCTCAAACTATTCACCTATTGCTTTCATGCTAAAATTTATTTACTGAACATCTGTAATATGCCAAGCACGGTGTTAGGTGCTTTATGAGTAAACTTGTGATCCTTGCCATATACAGAGATGCAAATCAGAATTAAGTAATAAATAAAATAAAGGTCTAATAGAAGATATGGTAGGAAGGGTGCCAGGTGCTAAAAAAGTGACTACCAGCAGGGGGCACAGGTGAGGCTTCCTGTATGAGGTAGTGTTTGAACTGTTACCTGAAACTTGAGGAGTACCTGGACTGGATTTTTTATTTTTCCCAGCTTGACCTCACCTCCCAGAATTTAGTTTTGAATTTGGATTCCCACTGGCCTCCAACTATTACCTAATTTCCACCTGCAACAAGTCACCATATGACTGTCTACACTGTCACCAACTGCAAGCTTTTGAGGGTCTCTCTTCCTTTGATATCCCTGCTTCTACACTAACCTGGTTTTCTCCCTCCATTCGTGACTACCTGCATTTACTTCGCTTTTTCTTCTGCCCTTTCTCTACACTTACTCAGAAACTGTCCTCAAGTCCATTCTTCTCTGGTTTCTTCAAGTTTCTCTTAAACTCTCTCCCTTTTTTATTTTTATATTTATTTATTTTTTAAAAAAATTTTTATTGGAGTATAGTTGCTTTACAATGTTGTGTTAGTTTCTGCTGTACAGCAAAGTGAATCAGATATATATATATAGATATAGATAGATAGATATAGATATAGATATATATGCCCGCTTTCATGGATTTCCTTCCCATTTAGGTCACCACAGAGCACTGAGTTCCCTGTGCTATACAGTAGGTTCTCATTAGTTACCTATTTTATACATAGTAGTGTATATGTGTCAATCCCAATCTCCCAGTTCTTCCCACCCCCCTCTTGGTATCCATAAGTTTGTTTTCTACATGTGTATCTCTATTTCTGCTTTGCAAATAAGTTCATCTGTACCATTTTTCTAGATTCCACATATAAGCGATATTTTTCTCTTTCTGACTTACTTCACTCTGTATGACATCTTCCCCCTTTTTAAACTCATGATTTAAACTATTTTCTCACCTTTTTTTATGTTGACTTTCTATCAAGTAGCATAGATGATATTCATATATATTTGTATATAAAACATATAATGTATGTTACATATACTGTATATGATGACAAAAATAAAATTATAAATGCAATTAAAATGCTTAAATTTATATATTTATTTTTTTTAAATTTCTCTAGTTAGTTTTGTATTATGTGTGGAATTAATGTATGCTAAGATGGAAAACAAAAGCAAATAGATGACCTATGCTTGGAAAAAACAAGAAAAAGGAAATTGTAAAGAATAAATGTGTTCATATCCAAAATGCCGCTGATCTCTAGACCTTCTTTTTGACTTATCAAGGGACGGAGACATTAGTCTTCTTTGACTGGATTGCGGTGGGGGGGGGGGCCAGTGGCACTTTTTCCGCAATTACTGAAATTGAGGGAAATGTTACCGTCTCCTCAGACAATATATTTCTTCTAGAAACTCACATGGCTTTCCAACCGCCCAGCAGCTCAAAAGTATCAGAAAACAATGAATGAAATCCTAGACTGTATAGGATAGAGTAAAAAACTAAAAGAAAGATGATAACACAAGTATTTTATGAAGTTAGTTGAAAAAAGACTTTGAAGCTGTGAATGAATAAATGTATCTGCATTAGATCATATCTACTGAATTTACTATGAAAAAGGTATTAATATGATTTAACATGAGTTAAGGAACTTCCCTGGTGGTCCAGCGTTTAAGACTCCGTGCTTCCACTGCAAGAGGCACGGGTTTATTCCCTGACTGGGGAACTAAGATCCCGCATGCCGCGTGGCCAAACAAACAAAAAAACATGAGTTAGGATTGCATATGCTTCCTAAATTTGCCATCCTTATAAATTAAAGGAGAACACTGAGAATTATGGATAACGGTTCATTGAAAGCTCGTGGAACATATTCTACATATAAAGAAAATTTACTTTTCTTTCCTTGCCGCCCTCCTTTCTTCCTAGTGAGGCAGAGACTGATGAGGGTGTGGTAGAGGCCCAGCTTGATGTATTGTGGTGTTAGAGCCCAAAGGGGGTTAGGAGGTTGACTATGTGAAGGGAGAGACAGTGACAGCCAGCCTGGAGCACAGTTGAAGCCTGAGCAAGATAAGGAAGGTATTTGCTTAGGGGGCAGCTAGGCATGGAGTTGGGAGTTTTTACATATAGAAGCAATCACATTAGCACATATACCTAGAATAATGAGAGCCACGTTTCTCACTATTCATAGGATTGCCATATAAAAATGGAGAACACTAGAATAAACTTCACAGTGTTGGATTAGAACTGGAATATTAGTGTAAACTCAAGGTTTTCAATATTCATCGATAGATATAAAAATACAAACAGGTGTAAACATATGTGTGTGTATATTCCCTAGCACTGTCCACTGGGAGAAACTGGGAGTACTGACACTCCAGCAGCAATAAACACATCTAACTCAGATCTTGGTTTCTAAATACCATCCTCCATAAAAGGAAGCAGAGATGCTTGGAGAAAAAATTAATTCCAGGACTGGGGCAGAGAAAATACACGATAAGCCTTCTTGTGCCAGAAAGTAAGAAAGTGCTAAGTTTCTTAGCATATAAGGGACATGCTAAAAATACACAGAAACCAGCACGAACAAGTTCCCATTGGCCAAATCTGGGCTAAAATGAGTATTAAAATAAGTAATGATATTAGCAAATTATAACTCATTTAATAAAATGGGAATCCAGGAATCCATACTGATAAAAATAAATAAATGGGGAGAAGAGAAAGTTTTTCTTACAGTGGACTACAACTAATAAATGCAGCATGAATAATGGAATTAGAAAATCACATTTGTCAACCATCATTGTAGTAATCCAGTCAAGAAACATCAATTGATTCTAAAACTAGGGAGAGAAAAAGTTTGGTAAGGAATGAGATATTTACACAATTTCAAGTTATCACTACACAGAGAGTGATTAAATTACAAAGGGAAAATGAGTAACTTTACGTGGGAGAAACCTGACAAACACAACGTTAACCAAGTGATCAGAGTTACATCACCAGTAATGAGATAAAGTGAAGTAGTAGGACATACAATATAATACGGCACAAAAAACGTAGCTTCTCTTCTGTGATGTGATGCCAAAAATTGCATAATCTCAATCTAATATTGAGGAAATATCAAACATACTCAAATTGAGGAACAGTCTACAAAATAGCTGACCAGTGTCTAGGTCACAAAAATCAAGGAAACGCTAAGGAACTGTTCCAGATGGAAAGTTTCAAGAGTCATGGCATCTAAATGCATCACATGATCCTAGATTGGATCCTTTTATTTTAAAGAACTTTTCTGAGACAATTGGTGAAACTTGGATAGGCTCTGTAGATTAAACAGTAGCAATGTATTAGTGTTAATTTCCTGACTTTGATGTTTATACTGTGGTAATGTAGGAGAACATCCTTGTTTATAGGAATTACACACTAAAAATATTTGCAGGTGCTGTGGCAACATGGTGTCACCTTACTCCCAGGAAAGAAAAGTTATTTGTATTGGGCTTGTAATTTTTCCCTAAGTTTGATATTATTTTAAAATAAACAAACTTAGACACACACACACAAATATGTGTATATATGTGTATAAATACACACACACACAAAAATATTTGACATTCAGTTTTCAACCAGTCTTTTTTTTCCCTCACAAACTTTTTCATACACACGTGAAAAATGTGTAACTTTCTCCCTTGCACATAAACTTGTGAACACACACACACACACACCAAATTTTCTCTCTTTAGTGGTAAATATTTGGTATTCATTGCTGTCATTTGCTAAGGACATTTTCTGTTCTGAAGAGAAGTTTTATCCACAAAAGAAGGCTAGATGAATAATGTTAATGTAGAAATATATGGATATTCTAATTCCTTTATTTGGCATATGTTTTTCTATAAAGCGTAAACAGGCATTTCTTCTGCTTGAGCAAGAAAGGATGGCTACTGAAAACTGAAAGTAAACTCTGCAGTTTGGGGAAAGTAGGAATTTTTCCAAGAACAAAATTGCTAATCAGCACTGGAGGTCATACCTAATGATCAGATAGAAAGAGAGCCCAAAGAGTGTTTAAAGTCACGGGTAGAGCAAAATACTGTAGAGAAGAGCTCTCTGCATGGACTTTTATGGTTCATTGTCTGGAATAAGAACCTTCTGAATGACACTAATGTTTGAAATGAAAGGGCCCGTATTCATATTCTTGCAATTTTCCCTTAAACTGACTCCACTCTGGCTGAGGTCCCAACCATTACACCAAAACTGCTATTTCCAAGACCACCAAGGACCTCCAAATTGATGTATGCATTGGTGAATGTTCAGTTTTATCTCATTTATTCTGTTAGCAGAATTTTACAAAAGTGATCACTCCTTCCTCCTTTCGTCACTTTGCTTTCACGTCCACATTAATTTTCTTCCTAACTCACTGGGTACGCTCCCTGTGACATCTTACTACTGGAATACCCCAGAGCTCAGACCTTAGACACATCCTCTTCTCTACCCATAATTGTGTCTTTTAGTGACCTTATTCAGTCTCACAGGTCTCAATAACATCTATTCAGCTGGCCCCTCCCTTGATCTCAAATTCAGATTAAAAACTACCAACCTGATACCTAGTAAACACCCAAGTAGAGATATCTCCATGCTAAATGTCCAGAATCCTGAACTTCCCCTACAAAAGCAACTCTTCTGTCTTCCTATTTTTGTTAATGACAAATCCACTTTTCTAGTTGATCAGAACAAAAGATCTCAGAGTCATTCTTCACTTTGCTCTTTCTCTCATACCGATATCCAATCTGGTCCAAATCTTGTCAACTCCACCTTCAAAATGCATCCAGAATTTCACTACTTCTCACTACCTTCACTGTCACTTTCCTGGCTCAAGCCACCTGCATCCAGCTAGGATTACTAAAATAGCCTCTTAATTGGCCTCACTGCTTTAACCTTTGCCTCTACAGTCTATTTTTAACACAGAAGCCAAAATGATCCTTTAAAATTTGTCAGATCATATCACTAAGCTGGTGAAAGTTTTCCAAGGGACTCATTTCAAAGAGTAAAAGCCAAAGTATTTACAGTGCTGTATAAAGTCCTATGCAATCTGTTATTCTGTACCTTTTTTTTTTTTTTAACTTAACCTTATGGTACTTTCCTCTTGCTCACTCTACTCTACCCTCTCTGACCTCCTAGTTGCATCTAGAATACTCCTGGCATACTCCCACCACAGAGCACTTGCTGTTCTCTCTAACTAGAAAGCTCTTGCCCCAAAAACCTACATAGGTCCCACGCTTACCTCTTTCATGTCTTAGCCCAAGTCATCTTTTCAGCAAGGCCTTCTCTGGTTACCCTATTTACAATCTCAGCTCTTCCCATCCCAAACCACTCCTGGAGCTCTAATTCCCCTTTCCTTCTGTATTTTTCTTCAAAGTGCATAACATTGTATAACAAACTATATAATTTATTAATTTGTTTTATTTAATGTTTAACTTCCTGCTAGAATATAAACTCCACAAGCACATATTTTCATCTTTTAGTTTACTACTAAATTTCTAGCACTAAATTAGCGCCTGGAGCATGGTATTCACTTCATAAATTTTTATGAATGAATGAAACCTAATGGGAAAGCAATAAACTAAAGTAGGTCAACCAGCAGCCAGAATTTGATGGACAAGGTGGTAGGGAAGAGGAGAAAGTGGAAATCATACCTTTCTGTTGTATAGATACCAATCTCAATTTGGCAGTGAGATCAGCCTGCCCTGCTACAGCTGGTCAAAAACTCCCTTGGACAACAAGGTATCCCAGTGTGAATAAAGATTAAACACTAGTTACCTCTGATCTAGTCAGTGTAATCCGATATTTACTGAAAGGAGGAAAGGGCCAAGAACTTAGATCATAAACTTTGACAAACAAGTGTCTACATAGAATTTCAGATATTAAAAGAATACCATATTTTTAATAGTTTTAGAGGGTAAATCTCTGAATTTACATTCCAACAGACAGGTACCCACACAGCAGCAAACAAACAAAAAATCAGCACAAAGCCATGTCAGTTTAATAACTGTGCTTTTAGAAATTTTAAATATCACAGGAAGTGGATCAGTCATCCAACAGCTAATATTAGCTAATTAAGATTTGGCTTAAGATTTGGCAAATCATAGAATCTTGACAATTTTTATACATGAGGACACTATTCTTAATGTGAGAGCCTCTTGGGGAAATGAGAACTGTGCTTTTGAACATACAGGATACAATCTGATCCCTCAGAAATATCCCTTGTCCTTAATAGTCCCTGTATATTCCTGAATATTCCTTGTGGATATTTAAAAAACATTTCAAGAACTCCAAGTTGTCTGGCAGTAGGACTGCACAATTAAAAGCTGTTAACTACACTATAGCCAATGGACCATACAGTCGATACAAATATAGATACAGAAATAATATAAAGATTAGGATTCACCTAGCATAGGTAAATATGACATGGGTAGTGTTTGTATTGTATGTCCCAGAACACTTTTTGCTTCTTCCTTCCACTCTCATTTTTTCTCCCCTCAACATCCTTCACATGTGACCAGTATTTAGATATTCACTCTACCCACTGATTTTTTTATCCTCAGGAAATGACCTCATATATTAAAGTCTAAAAAGTCTAATTTTTCTTGAAAGTAATAGGTCTTAGAACAAAGAGATTACCCTATAATTGTGGAATTCAGTAATCAATAAAAAAGTAGCAATGATAGTTTTTCTAGCATCAGGAAAGCATATCAATATGATTTCCACTCAATCATTTTCTTCATTCAATCAACAAAGCATTGAATACCTGCTTTGTGATAGGCAGTATTAAGTGCTGAGTATACAGCAGGGAACAAAAAGATATGTTTCAGAGCCTCCAAAGTTTACAATCTAGTAAAGAGAAACAGATATAAAGTATGTAAATAAATAGCTATATAATTACAGAATATAACTGTAAGATGATCAAGTTTCATGAAGATAAGAGGCAGGGTACTATGACAGCAAACGACAGAGTACTTAAATGGGAAAGTTAGTGAAAGCTTGTCTGCAGAGGTACTACTTAGGTCAAGACTTGAAGGATGAGAGAGCACAGTCATACCACAAAACTAGAAGAAGAACATTCTATGTGGTGGCAAGGCTCTAAGGTAGGAAAGAGTTTGGAATTTTCTAGAAAGGATAAGTGCCAGTGTAACTGGAGCATAGTTAAGGAGGGTGGGAATAGTTTGAGATAATGTTGGTCAAATTTTTTGTATTTTATAGGACATTGTAAGGAGTTTGGACTTTTATGTACAATGAGTAAGTATTTCAAAGGATTTTTAAGAAGCTTAATTTGACTTGGTTTATAGTTTTAAAAGCTCAGAAACACTGCTATGTGATGAATGGTTATGGTGGGCTGGAGGAGGAAGTAAAGAAGGAAATGGAGAGATCAATTAGAAGATGATTATGATAATCCCAGTGAAAGATACTGTGCCCTCAACTAGAATGGTGGAAGAGATGGTGAAAAAATAACTGGATTGAAGGCATACTTTGGAGGTATAATCTATGACTCACTGAAGGATCGGGTATGGTTATGAAGGAGAAGAAGAAATCAAGTATGACTTCCAAGTTCCAAGTTTGAGCAACTATGTGGTGGTGGTATCAGATATTGAGATGGTTTAAAAAGTGGTGGAGGTGCTGGGGGAGAGTTTTCAGAGGGCAAGTTAGAGTTCTGCTCTAGATATATTAAGTTTAAGACAACTGTGAGTCATTCAAGTGGAGAGAGATGTCAAGAAGCTAGCTAGAGAAGACTTCTACTTCCAACCAAAATAAAGCTGGAATCACCAAAATAAACTAACAAAATGTATAAAAGAATTGTTTTCAAGACACTTGATATATGGCAACAAAGGAGAGTGACCCCCTGAGGTACAGGGAACAAATGAGGTGAGACTTAAGATGATATTATTTAAATCCCTGAGAGAATTCCCACAAGGTGGCACAGGGAACAGAAACCTGGTAAAAGCCCCAAGTTGAGGAGATGGAGCTGAGAGTGTAGGGGGATCAAGAAGGCTTGAGTTCACAGGACAAGAAAACTGGAGAGGAGAGAGCTGCATTGAGAAAAAAAAAAGTCTGGAATTCTGCAGAGAACCTCAGTCAAGTATTTAGTAGAGCACTGGTCCTGATAATGATTTGAGTAAACTACCTGAGGAACTGAGAAAGAACCACCTGAAAGGATGAGTGGGAAAAGAACTTGGAGCTTACATGGGCTGGAATAATCCCATTCACCCTAGGAAGATGGGAAAATCTCATGAGTTATGTGGCATTGAATGAATATTCAGAATTATCTAGCTTCAATAATGATAACTGCCCTGGACTAAACACTGCTCTGATTCCACCAAATGAATCTTCAAAGAAGACCTGAAAGGATCAAGTTGTTTCCAAGTAACTTAACTGCACCCCAGAATAAAGCCCAAAAATATTTACAGGGAAAAAAAAATATCCAGCACAAATAAGGTAAACTTCACAATGCCTGGCATCAAATGAAAAATTACCAGGAATGCAAAGTAGCAGGAAAATGTGACCCATTTTAAGGAAAAAAAATGGATCAAAATAAATCAACTGAGACTGACCCAGGAATGACACAGATGTTAAAATTAGGAGTCAATAATATTACAACAGTTATTATATAATTGTTTTCCATATTTTTAAAAACTCAAGGAGAAACATGGAAGATACAAACAAGATAAAATAAAAATTTTAGAGATGAAAACTACAATGTCTGAGATGAAAACTACACTGAATTGTATGAACAGCAGATTAGTCATTGCAGAAGAAATGGACTCAAAGACATGGCAATAGAAATTATCAAAATGAAACAATGAGAAAAAGAATTTAAAAATAAATAGAGCTCACTGAGCTCATTCTAAAATTCATATGGAAATACAAAGAACTAGAATACCCAAAATAAATTTAAAAAAAGAAGAGTAACACTACTTGTTTTCAAGATGGATATAAGCTACATTAATGAAAGCAGTGTGGTATTGGCATGGAAATACACAAATAGATCAATGGAACACAACAGATTACAGAAATAGACCTACACACATACAGACAACTAGTTTTTTCACAAGGGTGAAATGCAATTCAATTGAGAAAAGATAGTCTTTCAAAAAGTGGTTCTGAAAAAACTGAATATCCATATGCAGGAACTGGATACCATATGTAGTAAAATGAGCTCTGATCCATAATTTATGCCACATAAAAATTCATTCAAAATGAACCCTACACCTAAATGTAGAACACAGAATTATAAACATTCTGGAAGAAAATATAAAATTGCTGTAACCCTGGTTTAGGCAAATATTTTTTAGATATAACTCCAAAACCATGATACAGAAAATAGATCAGTCAGTTGTACTTTACCCAAATTAAAGATGTCTGCTCTTCATTTCTCCAAAGAAGATACACAGATTGCCAACAAACACATGAAAGGATGCTCAACATCACTAATCATTAGAGAAATGCAAATCAAAACTACAATGAAGTATCACCTCACACCTGTCAGAATGACCATCATCAAAAAATCTACAAACAGTAAGCACTGGAGAGGGTGTGGAGAAAAGGGAACCGTCTTGCACTGTGGGTGGGAATGTAAATTGATACAGCCACTATGCAGAACAGTATGGAGGTTCCTTAAAAAACTAAAAATAGAACTACTGAGAGGGGAACCAAGATGGCGGAGTAGAAGGACTTGTTCTCACTCCCTCTTGTGAGAACACCTGAATCACAACTAGCTGCTGGACAATCATTGACAAGAAGACACTGGAACTCACCAAAAAAATACCCCACATCCAAAGACAAAGGAGAAGCCACAATGAGACAGTAGGAGGGGAGCAATCACAGTAAAATCAAATCCCATAACTGCTGGGTGGGTGACTCAGACTGGAGAACACTTATACCACAGAAGTCCACCCACTGGAGTGAAGGTTCTGAGCCCCATGTCAGGCTTCCCAACCTGGGGGTCCGGCAACAGGAGAAGGAATTCCTACAGAAACAGAATTTGAAGGCTAGCGGGATTTGACTGCAGGACTTCGACAGGATTGGGGGAAACAGAGACCCTACTCTTGAAGGGCACACACAAAGGAGTGTGCACATCGGCACACAGGGGAAGGAGAAGTGAACCCAGGGGACACTGAACCAGACCTACCTGCTAGTGTTGGAGGGTCTCCTGCAGAGGCAGGGGGTGGCTGTCGCTCACCGTGGGGACAAGAACACTGGCAGTGGAAGTTCTGGGAAGTACTCCTTGGCGTCAGCCCTCCCAGAGTCTGCCATTAGCCCCACCAAAGAGCCCAGGTAGGCTCCATTGTTGGGTTGCCTCAGGCCAAACAACCAACAGGGAGGAAACACAGCCCCACCCATCAGCAGTCAAGCGGATTAAAGTCTTACTGAGTTCTGTCCACCAGAGCAACACCCAGCTCTACCCACCACCAGTCCCTCTGGCCAGGAAACCTGCACAATCCTCTTAGATAGACTCATCCACCAGAGGGGCAGACAGCAAAAGCAAGAAGAACTACAATCCTGCAGCCTGTGGAACAAAAACCACATTCACAGAAAGACAGAGAAGATGAAAAGGCAGAGGGCTATGTACCAGATGAAGGAACAAGATAAAACCCCAGAAAAACAACTAAGTGAAGTGGAGATAGGCAACCTTCCAGCAAAAGAATTCAGAATAATGATAGTGAAGATGATCCAGGACCTCGGAAACAGAATGGAGGCAAACATCAAGAAGATGCAAGAAATGTTTAACGAAGACCTAGAAGAATTAAAGAACAAACAAATACAGATGAACAATACAATAACTGAAATGAAAACTACACTAGAAGGAATCAATAGCAGAATAACTGAGGCAGAAGAACGGATAAGTGACCCGGAAGACAGAATGGTGGAATTCACTGCTGTGGAACAGAATAAAGAAAAAAGAATGAAAAGAAATGAGGACAGCCTAAGAGACCTCTGGGACAACATTAAACGCAACAACGTTAGCATTATAGGGGTCCCAGAAGGAGAAGAGAGAGAGAAAGGACCTGAGAAAATATTTGAAGAGATTATAGTTGAAAATATCCCTAACATGGGAAAGGAAATAGCCATCCAAGTCCAGGAAGCACAGTGAGTCCCATACAGGATAAACCCAAAGAGAAACATGCCGAGACACATAGTAATCAAATTGGCAAAAATTGGGCTTCTCTGGTGGCGCAGTGATTGCGCATCCGCCTGCCGATGCAGGGGAACCGGGTTCGCGCCCCGGTCTGGGAGGATCCCACATGTCGTGGAGCGGCTGGGCCCGTGAGCCATGGCCACTGGGCCTGCGCGTCCGGAGCCTGTGCTCCGCAACGGGAGAGGCCACAACAGGGGTAGGCCCGCATACCACAAAAAAAACGGGAGAGGCCACAACAGGGGTAGGCCCGCATACCACAAAAAAAAAAAAAAAAAAAAAAAAAAATTGGCAAAAATTAAAGACAAAGAAAAATTATTGAAAGCAGCAAGGGAAAAATGACAAATAACATACAAGGGAACTCCCATAAGGTTAACAGCTGAGAACAGAGGGAGAAAGGACCCGAGAAAATATTAGAAGAAATTATAGTCGAAAACTTCCCTAACATGAGAAAGGAAATAACCACCCAAGTCCAGGAAGCACAGAGAGTCCGATACAGGATAAACCCAAGGAGAAACACGCCGAGACACATAGTAATCAAACAGGCAAAAATTAAAGACAAAGTAAAATTATTGAAAGCAGCAAGGGAAAAACGACAAATAACATACAAGGGAACTCCTATAAGGTTAACAGCTGATTTCTCAGCAGAAACTCTACAAGCCAGAAGATATTCCATGCAAATGGAAATCAAAAGAAAGCTGGAGTAGCAATACTCATATCAGATAAAAAAGACTTTAAAATAAAGAATGTTATAAGAGACAAGGAAGGACACTACATAATGATCAAAGGATCAATCCAAGAAGAAGATATAACAATTATAAATATATATGCACCCAAGGAGCCCCTCAATACAAAAGGCAACTACTAGGAGGTGTAAAAGAGGAAATCAACAGTAACCCAATAATAGTGGGGGACTTTAACACCTCACACCAATGGACAGATCATCCAAAATGAAAATAATAAGGAAACAGAAGCTTTAAATGACACAATAGACCAGA